>NW_006159736.1:842678-886118 GCF_000334495.1 Tupaia belangeri chinensis
CCCCCCCCCCCAGGGGGATGGCCATGTCACAATCCTTTCTCTTCCATTCTCCTCTCTGGATCTTGGGCACACACACATGTGCACCCAGCATGCAGCATGAGTTTAAGCCACTGGGTTCAGGACTCGAACAGTGGTCTACTCCATGGGAGTCCAGCAACATAACCATTACGCTAACTGCTGGTTCCAACACAGTTCATTTTATTGACTCTGGTTACTATCAACCAAAAATTGTTAATTTTTTCTCGAGAAAGGGAGATAGTCCTTCACCCCAACTGAACATGGCACTACATTCAGGTCTCCAAACTCTTTTTCTTTCCCTTTCTTTCTTTCTTTCTTTCTTTCTTTCTTTCTTTTTTTCTTCATTCTTTCGTTCTTTTTCTTTTTTTTTCATCCACATACGGTGCATGTGCTCACCAGAGAGAGGCAGAAAGAGAGAAGGAGAGAGAGAAAAAAGTAAGAAAACACCGTCCTCTATTCTCCTCTCAGGATTTTGGGCATGCAGAAACTCGCACTTGGTGTGTTTCTCGTTGCTGGGTCCAGGACTCAAACTTTGCAGTTGGCCACGTGGGATCTAGCCACAGGCTGCCCTATATCTCCATTCTTTCTGAGAGCAAAATATCACTTAGTATCAATTTATTTTACAAATATTGTCAATTGCTTAAAAGGTAAGATAGTTGGGATTTGGAATACAGAATACGTTACCTGCATAGAAATAATACAAAAACAGCATAAATCCAGAAGAAGAAAATTTAAGTGCAAAAAGAAAGAGAAGCTTCCAGGAAGACTTAACAAATTTCTTGTGTGTAAGAAAGAGATGAAATCATAAGGAACACACGAAAGTATTGCTGATAGATTGATCAGTTATTGCCACAATGATGCTTTGCAACAAACCACCTCAAACTATGACTTAAAAACAAAAAAGTATTCATTTCTCACTTACTACTGTGTGAGTAGGTTGGCTTCAACTGAACAAATCTGAATTTTAGGTTTTGGGGTTCTAAGACCCAAAAAGGATTAAGGTCTTCTCCAAGTCTCCTTTATTTATTTCTTTTCTTCTTTTTATTTATTTTTTTAGATAGTTTTTTTGCTATAGGGCACGTGCACTTGCTGGAGAGTTAGAGGATGTATGTGTTTGCCAGAAGGAGAGATAGAAAGCAACCCCTACAGGTAATGGTCATGTTGTAATCACCTTTCCATCTCTCCATCCTATCAGGTTTGGGGGCATGCATGCACATGCCTGGCATGTTTTTCAAGCTTCCAGGGCTGAGACTTGAACTATGAGATACAAGCCCCTTGTCCTCTACACTATGGGGCCAGTCATCCATGTGTCTCTTAACCACCTACGACCAGCAGCTACCCGAAGCAACCCTTTACATAATGGACGGCAGAAATGCAAAAGCCAAACAAACCAAATCACGTAAGCACACTTAAATCTGCTACTTGCTCCTGTCATGTCTGCTAACATCTCACAGGCCAAAACACACCCTAAAGGATAGTAACTCATTCTTTAAATCCAGAGAGCCTCTAGAATTTATAATTATTTGTTTGCTGATTATTCTTCTACCCTACTAGACTATAATCCACATTGGGATAGTAATCATGTCTGTTTTTCAACATTGTATAGTTCATTCATTACATAGCCCCTTACATGTAATGAACTAAAAAATAATACTAAAGTCATTTAATGTTATGAATTCATAACTAATATAAAAACACATATATTTATACAAATATGATCATATTCTCTATATTTTATCAAGGAAATACTTTTGGTTTTAAGTAATCAAGAACTTGACCGGCAGCGGCACAAATCACAAAGACATCTATGTTTACTGAATAAGAAGTAAGTAGGTAGATAGTCTAGGACGGAGTTAGCAGCTCAACAATGACATTAAGGACCCAGAGTTCCCATCCTTTCTCTGGGAGATGTTAGAACATCTCCCACATCATGACTTTTAATCCTTAACCTTAAGTTTTCATGGTCACAGGAAAGGAGATTCAAATTTTAGAAATGTTCACAATCTCTTATTCAACAATTTTATTTGAAGAGTGGAATTTCCAACCATCAATTCCTCATTGTAATAATTAAAAGAAGGAAGGAGGTATGTAGCTAACAGAGGTCATATTCTCAGCCTGTTACCACCTTTTATCAAGGAATGGAAATTTTCCAGGATCACCCTATAATCTTTTCATGATAGCTGAACTTGGTTCATATCCACCCCTAGAGAAGATTCAGTCTACTTAACTAAGTGCAAATAACCGTGATCCTAACACAAATATTTCCATTGTCCTCTCCCTTTTGATAAGTATGTCATAAATATTTTTAGAAAAAAAAAAAAAAATATACAGATCGACCAGTCTGCTTACTTGCTTCACTTTTTTAAATTTTCTTTTCTTTCTTACTTTTTGTTGTTTTTTTTTTCATTTTCTTTTCAGTACGAAAGGTTTCCCTTTTCCCACTGGTTTGACTGGATATTCTATAGCTTATATTGTTTCTTTTTTATTTTAATTTATTTTACACCTTCAATCACCATACATGACTTAGATTGTCAATTAATTTACCCAAGATGAAATGCACTTCAGACCAGTCCAGAAGAGGATACTATACACATTATAATCAAAAGGTAATAAACTATTTCTGTGTCCCACAAATGTGTTGACTGTTTTTTCCCTAATTTACGTTCCTACACTCTTCCCCTCTCCCACCCTCCTTGAACATCTTCCACACTATCTCCAGTGTCCATAACTATTTCAATGCTTTTATGTTCTCCAACCTGTCAGTCTCTATCATAGAATGTGGACAGTTAAGTTAAGTGAAGACATATAATATCTCTCTTTTATAGCCAGGCTTGTTTCACTGAGCAATGGATCTTCCACATTTGACCACTCTCTTTAGAATGCCAGTGTCTTCTAGGCTTTTTTTTTTTTGGGGGGGGGTGTGTGTAAATAGTATTCCATAGAGTATATTGCCATACTTTTTAAATCCATTCATCTGTTTGTGGACATTCAGGTTGGTTCCAAGTCTTGGCAAATGTGAATAATGCTACAGTAAACATAGATGTGTAAATGATTTTCTGACTCAGTATTCTTCTGACCTTTGCATAGATACCCAGGAGGGGAATTGCTGGATCGTATGGTAGTTCTATCTGTAGATCTTTGAGAAGCCTCCATATTGCTTTCCATAGTTCCTGGACCAATCTACATTCCCACCAACAGTGTTGGAGAGTTTCTTTCACCACAGCCCTGGTAACACTTATTATTTTTCTATTTTTAATGTTCACCATTCTGACAGGAGTTAGGCAGTATCTCATTGTGGTTTTAATGTGCATCTCCCTTTCAATGAGGAATGCTGAGTATTTTTCTTTATGCTTTTTGGCTGTTCATATATCTTCCTTAGACAGTTTTTCGTTCAGCTCAATTTCAAATCTTTTAATTAGGTTAATCTTTTTTTTTTTTTCAGGTAAGCCACTTGAGTTCCCTGTGTATCCTGGTTATCTATCTCTTATCTGAGCATAGTTTACAAAAACAATTGTCCCATTCTGAGTGTTCTCAATTCATACTAACTACTGTTTTTTGCTGTGCAGAAACTTCTTAATCTGATATAATCCCACTTGTCTATTTTGGAGATTATAGCCTGTGCTTTTGGGGTCTTATTTAAGAAGCCTTGCCTACCCCAGTGTTTCCCAGGGTTTCCTGAGTGTTTTCCATCAGTAGTTTTATAGTTTGAGTCTTAGGAAGAGATCTTTGATCCATTTTGTGTTGATTTTATTCATGGTGAAAGATGGCAGTCCAGTTTTGTCTTTCTTCAGGTCGATACCCAGCTTTCCCAGCACCATTTCCTTTTTCCAATGGACTGACAGGAACTCTTGATCAAAAACCAATTGGCTATATCTTTTGGGGGTTATTTCTGGAGTCTCTCTTCCATTCTATTCATCCACCTGTTTGTTTTTGTGCCAATACCTTGCTGTTTTGATTATCACAGCTTTATAATATATGTTGGGGTCAGGGAGTAAGATGCCAATACTCTACTCTTCTTGGACAGGATTACTATGACAATACACATGTCTTTTATGATTCCAACAAATTCTATGATTGCCTTTTCTAGATCCATAAAGACTGTCTCTGGTAATTTGATTGAAATTGCATCAAATATGTAGATTAATTTAGGTAGAATTGCCATTTTGATTATATTAATTTTTCCAGTAATATGGGTGTCCTTCCACTTTTTTTGTGTTATTCTCAATGTTTTTAAAAGGTTTTCATAGTTTTCCTTCTAAAGGTTTTTTACTTCCTTAATTAGGTTTATCCCCAGGTCTCTTATGCATTTTGTGGCTACAGTAAAAGGGATTACTTTCCTCAGTTCGACCTCGGCCAGCTTATTGTTTGGATATAGAAGTGAGATAGATTTTTATATGCTGATTTTGTATCCTTCCACTTAACTGTCTTCATTTATTAATTCAAGAAGTTTTTGCATAGATACCTTAGGATCTTCTATGTATACCATTGTGTCATCAACAACTCTTTTTCCCTATTTCAGTGCCTTTTGTATTATTCTTTTTTTCTGATTGAATTGGGCAGGACTTTCAGCACTATATTGAAAGGAATGGAGAAAGTGGGCAGCCTTGCCTTGTACCAGTGTTTAGTGGAAAAGTCTTTAGCTTTTTCCTATTCTGTCAATGTTAGATATAGAAATTTCATAGATGGCTTTTATTGTATTGAGAAATTACTCTTCTATGATAAATGTGCTAAGATTTTTAATCATGAAAGGATGTTGTATTTTGTTGAATGCTTTTTCTGCATCGATTGAAATGATAATATGGTTATCTTTCTTTCTGTTAATAGGCTGTATTGTGGTTATGGTTTTGCATACGTTTAACCACCCTTACATCCCTGGAATAAAGCCTGCCTGGTCATGATGAATATTCACTTTTCTATGTTGTTGGATACAATTTACAAATTTCTTGTTGAGAATTTTTGCATCTATATTCATTACAGATATTGAGCTGTAGTTTTCCTTTTTTGTTATGTCTTTATCTATTTTGAGAATGAGGGTGATGGAGTCTTTTTAAAATGAATTTGGGAGGGTTCCTTCCTTTTGGATCTTTTAAAATAACTTGAGTAGAATGGGGGTTAATTCTTTTTTAAAGGTTTTATGGAATTCAGAATTGAAGTCATCAGAACCTGGGATTTTCTTTGTTGGGAATTTATTTATTACTGATTCAGTCTCATTGTTAGTTATGAGTCTATTCAGGTTTTCTATGTCCTCCTGATTCAATCTTGGTAGATTACATGCGTCTAGGAATTTGTCCATCTCATCCAGTTTTTTTTTGTTTGTTGGCATATAGTTGCTCGCAATATCTTCTAATGATGTTTTGTATTTCCACTGTGTCTGTTGTAATATTGTCTGTTTCATTGTAAATTTGATTAATATGGTTCCTTCCTCTCTTCTTAATTAATCTAGCTAATAGTTTGTCAATCTTATTTATCTTTTCAAAGAACCAGCTTTTGCTTTCATTTATTTCCTGTATAGTCCATTTATTTTCTATTTCTTCTATTTCTACTAGAATCTTTATTATTTATTTTCTCCTGGCATTTTTTTAAAATTTTTATTGTTGTTGCTTTTCCAGTTCTCTGAGGCTTGGTGTCAGGTTGTCCATTTGTCACCTTTCCATCCTTTTGTTTTGAACACTAGTTCTATGAATTTCACTCTTATAACTGCTTTTGCAGTGTCCCATTACGGAAATTCATGTTCTCATTATCATTTGTTTCCATAAATCTTTTGGTTTCAGTCTTAACTTCTTCGATAGTTTGAGAAGTCATTCAGGGGTAGATTGTTTAGTTTCCATGTGTTTGTGTATCATTGAGGATTTTTCCTGAAATTAATATCAAGTTCAATTCCATCATGGTTATAGAAGATGCTGGATATAGTTTCTATGCCTTTGAATCTGTAAAGCTTGATTTATGCCCTATCATGTGGTCAATCTTTGAAAAGGTTCAATGTGGGGATGAGAAAAATATGTATTTTGTGGTGGAAAGTTCTATAGATGTCTGTCAAGTCCATTTGAATTGCGTTTAGGTCCTGTATCTCTTTGCTTATTTTTTTTGTCTAAATGATCTGTCTAAAGGAGATAATGGAGTATTGAGTTCCCCAACAATTAGTGTTGCTACCTATCTCTCCTTTTAGATCTAGGAGTTTTTCCTTCATGTATTTGGGTACTCCCGAGATGGGTGCATAGATATTTATAGTGTTATGTCCTCTTGATGAATTAGCCCTTTTACTACAATATAATGCCTTTCTTTGTGTCTTCTTACAAGTTTTGTCTTTAAGCCTATTTTGTTTGAAATCAGTATTGCGAGTCCGACCCACTTTTGATTTCTGTTTCCGTGGAGTACCTTTTTCCAGCCCTTCACTTTCAGTCTATGTATGTCTTTATCCACACTGGGCTTGTGAGTGGGCATTCCGGATCCCAAACAGCTGGAGAGTTTTCACAGGATGAAGAGACCACATTAAGGGTGCTTTTCCTCTCCCTGTCTCTCTGTTGTCTGTGTATGTACATGTTCTCTACCATAAAAAAAAAAATAAAATAAGATTGTTGAATAAGAGATTGTGAACATTTCTAAAATTTGAATAATGCTGCCCATTTGCCAGAAACAATGTTGTATCTTTTTGTATGTTCACCAATAGTTTATGAAAAGAATTGTTTCTACAAGGTCATTAATATTAGATACTACTGAACTCTTTGAATGTTTGCTAATATAGAAGGTGAAAAAACTATACAGTAGTCCTAATATGCATTTATCTTATTGCAATAACATTAATGTCTTTTAATAATATTTTAATTTTTCTGTGAATTGGTTATTCTTCTGTCTTGCTGACTTTTTACTAAAATTTCTATATTTTTACAAATCTATGTTTTTTCTTTTTTTTTTTTTTGAGAGGTTTTTTTTTGTTTTTCTTTTTGCTATAGGGCGCGTGTACTCGCCAGAAAGACAAAAAGAGACAGAGAGACAGAAAGCGAGAAATCACCCCCCAGTGGGTGATTTCCCTTCTCTTCCATTCTCCTCTCTGGATCTTGGGCACACACACATGTGCACCCAGCATGCAGCATGAGTTTAAGCCACTGGGTTCAGGACTCGAACAGTGGTCTACTCCATGGGAGTCCAGCAACATAACCATTACGCTAACTGCTGGTTCCAACACAGTTCATTTTATTGACTCTGGTTACTATCAACCAAAAATTGTTAATTTTTTCTCGAGAAAGGGAGATAGTCCTTCACCCCAACTGAACATGGCACTACATTCAGGTCTCCAAACTCTTTTTCTTTCCCTTTCTTTCTTTCTTTCTTTCTTTCTTTCTTTCTTTCTTTCTTTCTTTCTTTCTTTCTTTCTTTCTTTTTTTCTTCATTCTTTCGTTCTTTTTCTTTTTTTTTCATCCACATACGGTGCATGTGCTCACCAGAGAGAGGCAGAAAGAGAGAAGGAGAGAGAGAAAAAAGTAAGAAAACACCGTCCTCTATTCTCCTCTCAGGATTTTGGGCATGCAGAAACTCGCACTTGGTGTGTTTCTCGTTGCTGGGTCCAGGACTCAAACTTTGCAGTTGGCCACGTGGGATCTAGCCACAGGCTGCCCTATATCTCCATTCTTTCTGAGAGCAAAATATCACTTAGTATCAATTTATTTTACAAATATTGTCAATTGCTTAAAAGGTAAGATAGTTGGGATTTGGAATACAGAATACGTTACCTGCATAGAAATAATACAAAAACAGCATAAATCCAGAAGAAGAAAATTTAAGTGCAAAAAGAAAGAGAAGCTTCCAGGAAGACTTAACAAATTTCTTGTGTGTAAGAAAGAGATGAAATCATAAGGAACACACGAAAGTATTGCTGATAGATTGATCAGTTATTGCCACAATGATGCTTTGCAACAAACCACCTCAAACTATGACTTAAAAACAAAAAAGTATTCATTTCTCACTTACTACTGTGTGAGTAGGTTGGCTTCAACTGAACAAATCTGAATGTTAGGTTTTGGGGTTCTAAGACCCAAAAAGGATTAAGGTCTTCTCCAAGTCTCCTTTATTTATTTCTTTTCTTCTTTTTATTTATTTTTTTAGATAGTTTTTTTGCTATAGGGCACGTGCACTTGCTGGAGAGTTAGAGGATGTATGTGTTTGCCAGAAGGAGAGATAGAAAGCAACCCCTACAGGTAATGGTCATGTTGTAATCACCTTTCCATCTCTCCATCCTATCAGGTTTGGGGGCATGCATGCACATGCCTGGCATGTTTTTCAAGCTTCCAGGGCTGAGACTTGAACTATGAGATACAAGCCCCTTGTCCTCTACACTATGGGGCCAGTCATCCATGTGTCTCTTAACCACCTACGACCAGCAGCTACCCGAAGCAACCCTTTACATAATGGACGGCAGAAATGCAAAAGCCAAACAAACCAAATCACGTAAGCACACTTAAATCTGCTACTTGCTCCTGTCATGTCTGCTAACATCTCACAGGCCAAAACACACCCTAAAGGATAGTAACTCATTCTTTAAATCCAGAGAGCCTCTAGAATTTATAATTATTTGTTTGCTGATTATTCTTCTACCCTACTAGACTATAATCCACATTGGGATAGTAATCATGTCTGTTTTTCAACATTGTATAGTTCATTCATTACATAGCCCCTTACATGTAATGAACTAAAAAATAATACTAAAGTCATTTAATGTTATGAATTCATAACTAATATAAAAACACATATATTTATACAAATATGATCATATTCTCTATATTTTATCAAGGAAATACTTTTGGTTTTAAGTAATCAAGAACTTGACCGGCAGCGGCACAAATCACAAAGACATCTATGTTTACTGAATAAGAAGTAAGTAGGTAGATAGTCTAGGACGGAGTTAGCAGCTCAACAATGACATTAAGGACCCAGAGTTCCCATCCTTTCTCTGGGAGATGTTAGAACATCTCCCACATCATGACTTTTAATCCTTAACCTTAAGTTTTCATGGTCACAGGAAAGGAGATTCAAATTTTAGAAATGTTCACAATCTCTTATTCAACAATTTTATTTGAAGAGTGGAATTTCCAACCATCAATTCCTCATTGTAATAATTAAAAGAAGGAAGGAGGTATGTAGCTAACAGAGGTCATATTCTCAGCCTGTTACCACCTTTTATCAAGGAATGGAAATTTTCCAGGATCACCCTATAATCTTTTCATGATAGCTGAACTTGGTTCATATCCACCCCTAGAGAAGATTCAGTCTACTTAACTAAGTGCAAATAACCGTGATCCTAACACAAATATTTCCATTGTCCTCTCCCTTTTGATAAGTATGTCATAAATATTTTTAGAAAAAAAAAAAAAAACTATACAGATCGACCAGTCTGCTTACTTGCTTCACTTTTTTAAATTTTCTTTTCTTTCTTACTTTTTGTTGTTTTTTTTTTCATTTTCTTTTCAGTACGAAAGGTTTCCCTTTTCCCACTGGTTTGACTGGATATTCTATAGCTTATATTGTTTCTTTTTTATTTTAATTTATTTTACACCTTCAATCACCATACATGACTTAGATTGTCAATTAATTTACCCAAGATGAAATGCACTTCAGACCAGTCCAGAAGAGGATACTATACACATTATAATCAAAAGGTAATAAACTATTTCTGTGTCCCACAAATGTGTTGACTGTTTTTTCCCTAATTTACGTTCCTACACTCTTCCCCTCTCCCACCCTCCTTGAACATCTTCCACACTATCTCCAGTGTCCATAACTATTTCAATGCTTTTATGTTCTCCAACCTGTCAGTCTCTATCATAGAATGTGGACAGTTAAGTTAAGTGAAGACATATAATATCTCTCTTTTATAGCCAGGCTTGTTTCACTGAGCAATGGATCTTCCACATTTGACCACTCTCTTTAGAATGCCAGTGTCTTCTAGGCTTTTTTTTTTTTGGGGGGGGGGGGGTGTAAATAGTATTCCATAGAGTATATTGCCATACTTTTTAAATCCATTCATCTGTTTGTGGACATTCAGGTTGGTTCCAAGTCTTGGCAAATGTGAATAATGCTACAGTAAACATAGATGTGTAAATGATTTTCTGACTCAGTATTCTTCTGACCTTTGCATAGATACCCAGGAGGGGAATTGCTGGATCGTATGGTAGTTCTATCTGTAGATCTTTGAGAAGCCTCCATATTGCTTTCCATAGTTCCTGGACCAATCTACATTCCCACCAACAGTGTTGGAGAGTTTCTTTCACCACAGCCCTGGTAACACTTATTATTTTTCTATTTTTAATGTTCACCATTCTGACAGGAGTTAGGCAGTATCTCATTGTGGTTTTAATGTGCATCTCCCTTTCAATGAGGAATGCTGAGTATTTTTCTTTATGCTTTTTGGCTGTTCATATATCTTCCTTAGACAGTTTTTCGTTCAGCTCAATTTCAAATCTTTTAATTAGGTTAATCTTTTTTTTTTTTTCAGGTAAGCCACTTGAGTTCCCTGTGTATCCTGGTTATCTATCTCTTATCTGAGCATAGTTTACAAAAACAATTGTCCCATTCTGAGTGTTCTCAATTCATACTAACTACTGTTTTTTGCTGTGCAGAAACTTCTTAATCTGATATAATCCCACTTGTCTATTTTGGAGATTATAGCCTGTGCTTTTGGGGTCTTATTTAAGAAGCCTTGCCTACCCCAGTGTTTCCCAGGGTTTCCTGAGTGTTTTCCATCAGTAGTTTTATAGTTTGAGTCTTAGGAAGAGATCTTTGATCCATTTTGTGTTGATTTTATTCATGGTGAAAGATGGCAGTCCAGTTTTGTCTTTCTTCAGGTCGATACCCAGCTTTCCCAGCACCATTTCCTTTTTCCAATGGACTGACAGGAACTCTTGATCAAAAACCAATTGGCTATATCTTTTGGGGGTTATTTCTGGAGTCTCTCTTCCATTCTATTCATCCACCTGTTTGTTTTTGTGCCAATACCTTGCTGTTTTGATTATCACAGCTTTATAATATATGTTGGGGTCAGGGAGTAAGATGCCAATACTCTACTCTTCTTGGACAGGATTACTATGACAATACACATGTCTTTTATGATTCCAACAAATTCTATGATTGCCTTTTCTAGATCCATAAAGACTGTCTCTGGTAATTTGATTGAAATTGCATCAAATATGTAGATTAATTTAGGTAGAATTGCCATTTTGATTATATTAATTTTTCCAGTAATATGGGTGTCCTTCCACTTTTTTTGTGTTATTCTCAATGTTTTTAAAAGGTTTTCATAGTTTTCCTTCTAAAGGTTTTTTACTTCCTTAATTAGGTTTATCCCCAGGTCTCTTATGCATTTTGTGGCTACAGTAAAAGGGATTACTTTCCTCAGTTCGACCTCGGCCAGCTTATTGTTTGGATATAGAAGTGAGATAGATTTTTATATGCTGATTTTGTATCCTTCCACTTAACTGTCTTCATTTATTAATTCAAGAAGTTTTTGCATAGATACCTTAGGATCTTCTATGTATACCATTGTGTCATCAACAACTCTTTTTCCCTATTTCAGTGCCTTTTGTATTATTCTTTTTTTCTGATTGAATTGGGCAGGACTTTCAGCACTATATTGAAAGGAATGGAGAAAGTGGGCAGCCTTGCCTTGTACCAGTGTTTAGTGGAAAAGTCTTTAGCTTTTTCCTATTCTGTCAATGTTAGATATAGAAATTTCATAGATGGCTTTTATTGTATTGAGAAATTACTCTTCTATGATAAATGTGCTAAGATTTTTAATCATGAAAGGATGTTGTATTTTGTTGAATGCTTTTTCTGCATCGATTGAAATGATAATATGGTTATCTTTCTTTCTGTTAATAGGCTGTATTGTGGTTATGGTTTTGCATACGTTTAACCACCCTTACATCCCTGGAATAAAGCCTGCCTGGTCATGATGAATATTCACTTTTCTATGTTGTTGGATACAATTTACAAATTTCTTGTTGAGAATTTTTGCATCTATATTCATTACAGATATTGAGCTGTAGTTTTTGTTTTTTGTTATGTCTTTATCTATTTTGAGAATGAGGGTGATGGAGTCTTTTTAAAATGAATTTGGGAGGGTTCCTTCCTTTTGGATCTTTTAAAATAACTTGAGTAGAATGGGGGTTAATTCTTTTTTAAAGGTTTTATGGAATTCAGAATTGAAGTCATCAGAACCTGGGATTTTCTTTGTTGGGAATTTATTTATTACTGATTCAGTCTCATTGTTAGTTATGAGTCTATTCAGGTTTTCTATGTCCTCCTGATTCAATCTTGGTAGATTACATGCGTCTAGGAATTTGTCCATCTCATCCAGTTTTTTTTTGTTTGTTGGCATATAGTTGCTCGCAATATCTTCTAATGATGTTTTGTATTTCCACTGTGTCTGTTGTAATATTGTCTGTTTCATTGTAAATTTGATTAATATGGTTCCTTCCTCTCTTCTTAATTAATCTAGCTAATAGTTTGTCAATCTTATTTATCTTTTCAAAGAACCAGCTTTTGCTTTCATTTATTTCCTGTATAGTCCATTTATTTTCTATTTCTTCTATTTCTACTAGAATCTTTATTATTTATTTTCTCCTGGCATTTTTTTAAAATTTTTATTGTTGTTGCTTTTCCAGTTCTCTGAGGCTTGGTGTCAGGTTGTCCATTTGTCACCTTTCCATCCTTTTGTTTTGAACACTAGTTCTATGAATTTCACTCTTATAACTGCTTTTGCAGTGTCCCATTACGGAAATTCATGTTCTCATTATCATTTGTTTCCATAAATCTTTTGGTTTCAGTCTTAACTTCTTCGATAGTTTGAGAAGTCATTCAGGGGTAGATTGTTTAGTTTCCATGTGTTTGTGTATCATTGAGGATTTTTCCTGAAATTAATATCAAGTTCAATTCCATCATGGTTATAGAAGATGCTGGATATAGTTTCTATGCCTTTGAATCTGTAAAGCTTGATTTATGCCCTATCATGTGGTCAATCTTTGAAAAGGTTCAATGTGGGGATGAGAAAAATATGTATTTTGTGGTGGAAAGTTCTATAGATGTCTGTCAAGTCCATTTGAATTGCGTTTAGGTCCTGTATCTCTTTGCTTATTTTTTTTGTCTAAATGATCTGTCTAAAGGAGGTAATGGAGTATTGAGTTCCCCAACAATTAGTGTTGCTACCTATCTCTCCTTTTAGATCTAGGAGTTTTTCCTTCATGTATTTGGGTACTCCCGAGATGGGTGCATAGATATTTATAGTGTTATGTCCTCTTGATGAATTAGCCCTTTTACTACAATATAATGCCTTTCTTTGTGTCTTCTTACAAGTTTTGTCTTTAAGCCTATTTTGTTTGAAATCAGTATTGCGAGTCCGACCCACTTTTGATTTCTGTTTCCGTGGAGTACCTTTTTCCAGCCCTTCACTTTCAGTCTATGTATGTCTTTATCCACACTGGGCTTGTGAGTGGGCATTCCGGATCCCAAACAGCTGGAGAGTTTTCACAGGATGAAGAGACCACATTAAGGGTGCTTTTCCTCTCCCTGTCTCTCTGTTGTCTGTGTATGTACATGTTCTCTACCATAAAAAAAAAAATAAAATAAGATTGTTGAATAAGAGATTGTGAACATTTCTAAAATTTGAATAATGCTGCCCATTTGCCAGAAACAATGTTGTATCTTTTTGTATGTTCACCAATAGTTTATGAAAAGAATTGTTTCTACAAGGTCATTAATATTAGATACTACTGAACTCTTTGAATGTTTGCTAATATAGAAGGTGAAAAAACTATACAGTAGTCCTAATATGCATTTATCTTATTGCAATAACATTAATGTCTTTTAATAATATTTTAATTTTTCTGTGAATTGGTTATTCTTCTGTCTTGCTGACTTTTTACTAAAATTTCTATATTTTTACAAATCTATGTGAACATTTTGAATGTCATAGAAATGAGTCCAATAATTTTCATATAGTCATGCTAATATTATGGTTAAGAACCTGAAGGTAAAGATCGAGAGTTTAGAACTAATAAAGAATGTATGAGGAAAAGCATGCATCTTCTGTAAAGCATCTGCAAGTCCAGGGCCTGAACATTTAGAATACAGATGTAGATGGGAAAAGTAAGAGGAGGAAGTAACAAAAGCAAAATTTCTAATTATCATCTAAAAGAAACTCAGATTGTATTGATCCTCTAGACAAAATTTACATTAGACTAATGTTACCTTGGAGAGCAACCCCATAGAACATAGTGTTGTTTGTCCTTAACTGTTCTAGTTTTTCTATAACTGAATACATTCAGTTCTTTGTTTTTGTGAACTAATGTAAGGGTAGACAGAAACGGCCTCTAAAAAGGGCACCATTAGTGGAGGTAAAATATTATATTTCTATATGGGGAAATTCCCCTAAGAAAGCAGAACTTATTGGCTTGAAACATCTGTTTGACAAAACATTTAAAGAGTGGGTCTGTTGCATAACTAATGATTAGGTCTACTTAACATTAGTTAATTCTTTTCCACAAACTGCTTTTTCTTTCAGGTGTATAGACCAGGACTACATCTAATAAATTTCACAATAGGAGGCCTTATTTAATTCATTATATGGACTTCTTTAATATGATTGTAATAGGCAGAACAGTCATTATAATTAGAAACATGTAAGTTGTACAAGCAATGATACACCAATTGCCTATGCAAATTCATGTAAACTACTATAGAATGATGTGATTAAGTGTGCACACATGCAAGACTAAGTGAAGAAAAATCCTGTCCAGCTATTCAAAAGCCTTACCTAATGATTTAGCTTATAAAATCGAGCTAAGTAGTTTTACAAGACAGTAAAGCAATATGATAAATTTAGCACATGATTATCATATATACTCCATATAAATTCTAGCATAATGTGTTAATTATATTAATTTATATACAAATATTTTTAAAAACAAATTAAAGTCTTTTATAGCAGAGATAATTCTTTGTATCATCTGAACCTTACATGATAAATTTATAATAATATAAAATGATTGGCTAAAATATAGGTAATAAATCAGTAATACAAGTATATGCAGTTGGACCAACAGGTAGTGTATACGTAATGCAACACTTCAGGATCCTGGACTCACATGGAAAGGTCCTGGGTTCATGTCCTGAGGCCTTTCAGAAGGTGTTGGCTGTGTGGACTGTGGTGTAAAGACCTAATCGAAGGTCTTTATCTCTCTATCTCTATCTTTCTCTTGCTCATAGAAGAGATAAATAAGCTTAAAACATAAACAAATATGAAATAATTTACTAAGATAAACATGGTCAACAAGCTCTAGGAGGGGGCTGGCAGGTGGCGTGGTGATAAAGGTGCTGGACTCCCACATGGCCTACCGTGGTTCAAGTCCTGGACCTGGTGGCTTCTTTTCTCACTTTCCCTCTCTCTCTTTCTCTGTCTCTCTCTGATCAAACTGGTAAATAATAATAATAAATAAAGTTAAATAAAATAATAGTTTTTTAAAAAATGTTCTAGGAGGAAACCATTTCTTAATTAACTAACTCAACTTAGCCCAGATACTATTGTAAAGTTTACTACTTTTAATGACATTCAAAGAGATACATCAAAACATGTTTAACCACTCAGTATTAGAGGGAAATCTCCTAAATTAATTTTTTTCTAAATTAATTTTTTGTAGAAAAGTTTTTAATGTCAACATTATTTTGATACCATTTTTACGAACACATAAAAATTATATATATTTATACCACATGATGTTTTGAAATGTGTACACATTATGGAATGGTTCAGTCAAGCTATTTAACACATGCATTACCTTACATACTTAGTTTTTATGGTGAGAACACTTAAAATCTACCTTCTTAAACATTTTCAAAATATAATAAATACATTGTTATTAACTATAGATACTATCCTGCATAAAACTGGGTCACTGGAAAAGTCATGTCATATTTTTCTGTTTTTCTATGTAAAAATGTATCATGACTTTTCTGACAACCCAACCAACCTCAAAACTTATTTCTCTCATTACCTGGAATTTTGTATTTTTTGACTAACATCTTCCAAACCAGTCTTGCTACGAGCTCGCAATCACCATCCTACTCTGTGCTTACATGAGTTCAAGGTCTCTGGGTGCCACATATGACATTATGCAATATTTGTTTTTCACTGCATCACTTACTCACCTAGCATAATGACTTTGAGGTTCATTCATGATGTAAATGGCAAGCTTTCCTTCATTTATTTTTAGGTCAAATAGTATTCTATCATACCATTTTTAATAGATTTAAATTATATTCATTATATTGGAAATATCTAAATTAAACAACTGTTTCTTATGATATGCATCTTTTTCCTGGTTGGTATGTTCACCCAGTGATTCTCTTACACAGTTCATTAATTCTTCAGTTCCTTCTCCAGTGATTGCTGAGATAGGGAAGATATGTTGGAACTCTATAGTCCTCTCTAGAATCATGTTTTGTTCAAATAAATGAAGAAAATCTTTAAGATTCTGGAGTTGCTTCAAGAGTTGATGAAATTTATCCTGGGCATCTGGCAAGTCCATTCTGTTAACTGCCAGGAGTGCAGGTTTTGTCTGAAGTTCCTCTTTGTACAACTCCAACTCTTTTGTAAGCAGTATTATGGTTTCAAAAGCAGTTCTATATTGAGTTTGTGAAGAAAGCTGAAATCCAGAAATATCAACAACAAAAAGGAGTTGTCTAGTTTTCGACATGCTTAAGGAGTTTGTGGTTCATTCCTTTGTTCGCATGTGCTCCGTCTATTAAACCTGGAAGATCAGCTACTGATATCTGTTTGAAATCATTGTATATAATCGTTCCAAGTTCAGGCTTTAATGTTGTAAATGCATAATCTGCAATTTCAGGTTTTGCATGAGAAACTCGACTTAGCAAAGAGGATTTTCCAGCATTTGGGAATCCAACTAGGCCTATATCCGCTATAAGCTTTAGATCAAGGTGAATTATTAATTTCTGGCCTTTCAATGGTAAAAAATTTGTAAGGAATTTACCACCCAGACCTCCTTCAGCTACCAAAATTCTGTCTTCTTCTTCATTGAGTTATCCTATAATTTTACCATTTCCATCATTGAAATACCCATAGGTACAGGAATTTCACAATATTTTCCTTTGGAGCCTTTAGTGCACTTACTCTTTCTGAACTACATGTTACTGCAGTGCGCCACGACTGCAACGCCATCGGAGTCCAACTTGTGGAAATCAAATCTCCTAAATTAAACGAAATAAGAACTCCTTGGCATGACTACTTAGCTATTTTCTCTAGTGTCTTTTTTTTTAACTTGTATTTTTTTTCTTTTTCCTGTCATTCAGGAGTCTCTTCCCAAAATGTCACGTCTTCATTTTTGTCTTTTTCTTTGATCCTTACCATATCCATTTCCCTTTTCTTGAAATACTCCTCCCACTTCTTCCCGGATTTAATTTCCTCATTCTTCAGAGGCATCACCTCCTCAGAATTGTCTTCTCTGGCCCCCTCAAGCCTGAATTAGGCGTTTGTCTCATGTGCTTTCTATCATACAACCTAATGCACAGTAAGTGTTTCCTTCTCTGTCTCTTTCACTAGTCTGTAAGTTCCTTGACAACGAAGACTGTGCTAACCCACAATAAATCCTCAATAAATATTTATTAGGAGAAAAAATATGTATCATAAAGATAAAAATTGACTAAACCTCTACTGGTCACTATAAAGATGCAAAACTTTCTAATAGATTTAAACAGAAAGAAAAATCTTTCAGTAAGAAAACTTTTAATATAACTGTCAAGGAAGATCAATTTAGAAGTAACTAAAGGAAGATTATTCAGGCATACCTGTTTTAAGGGAGAAGTCCAGCAGCTGGATTACATCCCTTTCCAACTTTGGAATGGAAGACCATTGACTCCAGATATTTAAGGATCTTTCTGACAAATTACTTATATGACAGAATAATTCAATCAATCTGATTTTTTTAATGATACAAGGACAAACTTCTTGGCTTTAGCACAGTGAATGAATCTAGATTTGATTGAAAAGAATAATTCAGCATGTTCCAGCCTTCTTTCCCTCACTTAGTTTTCTTGAACTGCAATTAAATGAGGGGTCTCTGACAGGGAGACTGAGGAAAGAGAAACCAAAAGTAGAATAATTTGGGGTAATTAGATTGATGCTGATAGAGTACTATTCATAATGTTAACATGTTGTTTTCCTGTTCTAGAAAGTGAACTGATCATGTCATCAAACAGTTTCGGCATTCAAGGCATTCAAACATTATATTTAAAAGCTCCATTTGAAAAAAATAAATAAATAAATAAATAAAATAGAAGCATCAGTTGACTGGCCCATAATCTCAAATAGAAACAGAGGATGCTGGCTAAACCAATCGATGCGTATATTTATGGAAAACTAAGACAGTTTTCACTATATCAGAAAACATTAAACTAACAGCAGAGAGAGAAAACACAGAATACAGTAACAACGGTATATTTTTTTTGTTTTACTAGAGTTATGTACAGAACTTATTTAGAACACTACCCTTAATGGTCTTCCTTCCATTCTTCCATCAATAAGTGCATAATTCTTTTTCCTTTCCAGAGGAATTTTCTGTCCATGGTGTTATACCATCAGTAACAATGGGAGAAGGAACAGAGATCAACCCATGTAACTGGAGATTATGAATGATGTTCAACTCCTCTTCATACAAACTACACAATGACTCCACTAACTTCACGCTAAAAGCCCGGGAGATATCAGCTTTGGAAATATAGAAGGCCTAAAGTCTGGGTCTCATATGCCATCATGTCTGTTATCATCCTGAGTAGCAAAAACATCGTTTCAAAGCACATGACTGAAGAAATCCACATATATTTTGTTTTTCAGATTCTGTAACTATAGAGATTTCAAAGAGAAAAAAGTCCACCGAAATACGCGAATAATTTCAAGAAAGAGATATATCTACAAACGAAGAAAAGTAAAATGGAATTTTCCCCATTAATTTAGTTTTTGACATTAAAAAAAAAGTTTAGAATGTGGCTAATGCACTTAGATTATTTGCAACCATGAATATAGATAAAATATATTTCTGAGTCCTGGATTCCTTTATTTCCTGAAAGTCCAGTGATCAGGCTGGCTCATTCTTGACTTGTTCATGCTGTGCATACATTTCCCAACGTAAGATCTTTGTGTGCAAAGTTCTATTTCAAAAATGAAATATTTGAAAAGATAGATAAGTATTAAAAATAATGTCCTACAGTTATTCGACATCTTTCTCCCTATAACATGATGGCCCTTTACAAAGTCGTAAAAGGAAGGAAAGTACTGAATGAGTACAAATACTCACTCAGCTCCAATTATTTCTAAGTGCTACATTAAGCACTTAACATAGTTTATTTCACTTGCTTTTTATAATTCTTTGAATTAAATATTGATATTCCATTTCTTCCTAGATATTGAAACTGATATTCAGAGTTGAATTATCAGGCCCAAGCTCCTGTAACTGAGATTCAAACTCAGGCCTGACTGACTCTGAAGCCATGAATCTTCTCTCTACTGTACTGGCTGCCTCCCTAAATGTCTGCTACATAATATCTTCTATTACAAGTGTAGTTCCTTTCAAATAATCTTTCAAATTGAGATATGAGAGGAAATAAGATAAATAAGAGCAGTTGTTACTTTGTATACTTTAAAAAGTGAAATATACCACATTTTACAATTCAGATGTTTTTCTTTTTCTTTTCTTTTCTTATTTTGCTGTAGAATGTATACACTTGCCAGAGAGAGGTAGGAGACAGAGAGCAAGGGGAAGTGAGAAATCACTCCCCAAGGGAGATGACGACACTGCAATCCTTTCTCCTCCATTTTCCACTTGAGATTTTGGGCACACAGGTACACTTGTCAGCCAGGTCTAGGACTTAGGCTACAGAGATAGTCACAAGGGATAGAGTGCCTTAAGCTGCCTGGTGGTCCAGAATGCACATTCATTTTTTAAAATTAGGGGAATTTTTTTTGTCTTTCTTGTTGAGTAAGTCAGTCCTCAAGATCCAGATCAAATCCTGAAGGACAGTAGGCTCTCCCTTCTCTGTGTTTCCATAACACAGAATTTCTAATGTATTTTTGTTTGTGTTTTTAATATTCATATTCATTAACTTATTCTGAATTCATATATTAGGTTTTTAGTTTAAGGAACATATTTCTATTCATTTACAGCAAGTGGGCTAGTACAAATTTTATCCCTAGGTTCATGCAATGAAAGCCATATCAAACATTTCATACATATAAACAGAGTTTGTCATAAGGAAGTTAAAAAGAAATTAGCTTTGCTTATGCTGTCCCCTGTAGAGAAAGGATTTGGAAAATGTAATAAGAGGAGGAATACTGGATTATAACTCACACATTTGTTGTATAAATATATCTGTACTAGGGAGATATGTTCACCTGTTGAAATATCCATTTTGTAAGCCAAATAATAATGTGATTGAATGTATAAAAGAAAATGAAATGAAAAATAAATAAATAAATAAAAATTTTAAAAATAAATAGATCTATCCACCAGCTAGCTAAACTTGGTGCCTGTACAACCCAGATATATTTATAAGGTCCCAGGCCTGATATCCTCTTTAAATGTAAACACAAGCCACTGGAGGTAGGCAAACTTCTTAGTAGCTCTCACTATCTGTACAGATATAAATTTCTTTCCATAACTTGATTTCTTATTCAAGTCTCAAGCTTCAGCAACATCTGTTGAGAATGACCAAAATGTACAGGGCAACAAAAATATTTTCCCTAAAAAACCTACACTAAATTTTTTCTACAGCAACATTTATATTCATTAATCTATGTTTTCCCTCTACCCAAGGAATCCTTGAAAAGAAAAGGAAAATTGTCTTATCTTTAGGTCTCTAGAACTTCAAATAGTAGTTGGCACTGTGCTGTGGCAAAAATATTTTTTTAGAGTATATAGCACCTATCATTATGAACATTGCATTATATTTGATAGTGAAAATGAATGACAATGTTACTGGTTGCATATACATAGTATACTTTTATTATTAGAGTAAATTTCTTCTATTTATAGGAAAAATGTTTACCATGAAATGTGTTACACTGGTAACAGAATCCTACATCTTCTGTTTACCTCTCTCTTCCTGTAGCATTCTCTATGGTGCTTAATTTAATTTTTTTCTTTTTCTTTTGAGAGTAATTTTGCTATAGGGCAGGTGTGCTTGCTAAAGAGATGAAAGAAGATGGGGAGAGAAAAAGTGAGAAATCACTACCTGGGGAAATGGCCATAGTACAATCCCATCTCCTCCATTGTCCTCTCAGGATTTTAGGCACACACACACACACATGAACCTGGCATGAGTTTCAAGCTATCGAATCTGGGACTTGAACCATAGTCAGTCACGTGGAAATCCAGTGCCTTAACCACCTCACCTGCTGGCCCTTAATTTAATTTCCTATTATATTGTTCATCCTTGCTCATCCATGGGACAAGATGTGGTGGTGGAAGACAGTGATCGTGATGATCTTGACCCTGCGCAATCTAATGTGTGTGTCTCTGTCTTAGGTTTAAAAAAATAAAGTTTAAAAAATAACAAAATAAAATTACTTTTAGGTAGAAAATAAACCTAGATTAAGGATATAAAGAAAGAAGATACCATTGTCTAGTTGAACAAAATGGTTGTGTTTTAAGCTTATTGTTGTCAGCTTAAGGAAGTCAAATGTTAAGGGAACCAGCAGAAAAAAATTTAAAGGTTGGACCAGCAGATGACACAATGGTTATGTCCTTGGACTACCATGTAATCAACTGCAGTTTGAGTCCCAGACCCAGTGACTTAAAACTAATGCTGGCCATGTCTGCATGTGTGCCCAAGATTCCGAGAGGAGAATGACGGAGAAGAGAGTGCAGTGTAACCATACCCCCGGGGGGGGTGACTTCTCACTTTCTGTCTCTCCAGTGAGTGTACACACCCTATAGCAAAAAATGTCTCTTAAAAATTTATAAGTATATAATTAATAAAAGATACAATAAGGATAATTTCTTATGAAATAAAAACAGTGTGAGGAAGTAGAAATGACTCAGGTAAACCTGTTTCAAAGGAAAATAGTTTGTAGCAGTTGATATTTGGCAATATACACATATATTAACTAAAATATTTTGATGTTAATACCTCTTCCCAGTATTCACCCTTTTTTTTTTTTGGAGAGGTTTTTGTGTTATAGGGTACGTGCGCTCGCCAGACAGACAGAGAGAGACAGAGAGGTAGAAAGCGAGAAATCACCCACCAGGGGGGATGGCCACACCACAATCTCTTCTCCATTCTCCTCTCGGGATCTTGGGCATGCACGCACATGTGCCTGGCATGAGTTTAAGTCACAGATCTGGGACTGGAACCGCGGTTGACTACGTGAGAGTCCAGCAACATAGCCATTACGCTAACTGCTGGTCCCCAAAGTATTCACTCTTATAATGCACCAATTTACATATGTACATGTATCTTTTTCAACATATGCTTTAAGAAATCTGGGTCCATGGTATTTAATCAATGGCACCAACACAAAACAGTTGGGAAATGACTTGTATTTTCATCATAGGTTTAAAAGATAAAGGCGTTTTTCAGTTAAGTCCCCAGAAATACCTGCATATGAAGAAAATACATCAACTTATAAAGCAAGAAAACTGAAGCCATGGTTTCAAATATGAAAGGCTACTTAAAATTTTTCATTACATTGAGATTATAACATATTGATGGGCAAGGAAACTATTTCACACATATTTTGAGGAAGAAATTCAGACAAACAAATGTATCTGAAAAAATAAAGTAATTAAAATAATGAAATGTGATGTGCTTAAAATATTCTAATGTCAGGTTTGGATAAGATACTATTACATTTTTATTTTCAGCCACAGAAAAATTAATGTTAGACAAATTTCCATTTAAGTGCAATTATTGTGAGATACCATTATATACAAATTTGATAAAGTTTATAAGTAAATTTTTGTAACGATACTATTGTACCACCAACTCAAAGGCAAATTACATAAATAACATATTAAAGAGATTGAGTAATACAATCTAAACAGTATACTGATGAAAAATAGAATAAAACCTAAAAACTACAGCTAAAAAAATCCAGCATATGGTTCTGCTCTGTTTAATTATAAAATACTAGAGCTTTATGGTCTTATCTATAATACTTTTTACCTTTCAAATATCTCACTTTTCAAAACTTCACTTATCTTTTCCATTGGAATAAATATCAGTCAGTCATAAGCGGAGTGTACCCTTAGGTACATAACTAGACCTTTCTACTCAACTATGGGAAAAATAGGTAAGCAATTTTTATTACATGCACAGATATTAACATTTATATTATATTGAAATGACTTGGTATTAGGTGGATGTTGATTAGTCAAGGTAAGCATAAGAGAAAACAGAATGAAAAGCAATATTCTATGAAGCATTGGCTAACCTTACTAATATCAGTGGTGGAGAGATGAATAACAGAATTGGTAGACAAAACCAGTTTTTATGGTTTCTTCTTCTAAAGTAGAGAAATTACTTATCTGAAAGCAAAGGGCAATGGTGTGGAGTATCAGAAAAGGAGCACTGTTTATAAACTAGACAGAGAGTATAAAGACATCAAAGAGATGAATGAAAAGAAATAAAGAAGAAAAGGAAGGAGAAAGGAAAGGTGGCTAGGACAGTCATCCTCTGAACCTTCCATTATATTAAGAAAAGCTTTGTTTCCAAATTTTAAGTCTGATCAGGGTAGGTCCATTCAGTCTCAGATTGGTGTTCTTGATCTTAAGTATTTACCTTAGTGTTTTCTCTGATTTCTTGAATGCACTTAGAACAGGTGGAGTTTCTTCAGGTTTCAGCTCCTAATAATTGCCATCATCCTCTGCCATACAACCAAGGGGTATCACAAAGTAGTCTAGACCTATTTCTTCTGGGTCTCTTTGACAAGGGGAAAATAATTTTTAAAGTTATAAGCAAACTATCTAAAAAAATATTGGAAATTATATGGCAAAATAATTATTTGACTGAGATTGTTCCCCCTACCGCCCTGTACATCTTTAATGGAAATCACTTAATGCTTATTTTAAGTAATGCAGCATAGGGGACCAGCAGGTGGTGTGGTGGTCAAGGTGCTGGAACCTCCCACATGACTGACTACAGTTCAAATCCCAGACCTGGTGGCTTGTTTTCCCACTTTTTCTCTCTCTTTCTCTCTCTCTCTAGCTGATCAAACTGGAAAATACTAAATAAAGTGAAATAAAATATTTCATTAAAATGAATAAATAAATGATGTAGTATAAACTTACTTTATAATACTTTACTTTCTCAACTTCTTTTGTTTTTGAGAATTAAACACTTTGAACATATTTGCATTTATTGGGTGTTTCATTCATTAAAAACCCATTCAGCCATCTAGCAAGTACCTACCATACCAAGACACCTTTCCCAGTATCATAGGGCCTAAAAGATGAACACAAAATTAAGTAATACTATATTTAATTTTTTAAAAGTTTTATGTGTGTGTGTGTGTGTGTGTGTGTGTGTGTGTGTGTAAAAGCCTTCAACAAAGTCTCATGCCATGATCCCCACTCCTAGCTTTTCAGCCAGCCAGGACCATGGTCACATGAGCATGAACTAGTTGACTGGGAAACCAAACCCTAATTTTTTTCTTTTACCCTTTTATTTTCTTATTTTTTTAAGGTTTTTGCCATAGGGTGCATGTCTCACCCAAGAGACCTAAAGGCAGTATGAGGGAACGTGAGAAATCACATCCTAAGAGGGATGGCAATGCCACAGTCCCTTCTCTTTCATTCTCCTTTTGGTATTTTGGGCACACCCACAAGCATGCCCAGTGTGAGTTTCAAGCTACAGGGTGCAGGACTCAAACTGTGGTAAGCCATGTTGGAGTCCAGTGTATTAACCGCCATGCCACTTGCTGCTCTTTAATCCTAATTTTTCACATGGCTTCAACCATTACAGAATATGGCACTACCATTGTGCCTCTGTAGCTGATAAGTAATTAGGCACAGTCTAATGTCTTTTCTCAGGAATAATACTTCTTATGACACAATCTTCTTATGCTTAGACTAATTCTCTACTCAAGTTAAGCAATAGATAAAACTTTAATTAATAACACAAATACATCACATGTATATAACATATTTTCTAAGTGTATTCTCATATCTAATTTAATCACAAAAGACTTAGTAGATAGACAATAGCTCATTACTGCTGTTTATAGATGAGAAAAATGAGACAGTCCTCATGAATGACTTTAATCACACAGAAACTAAGTGGCAAAAGCAGGATGACAAGCCAGACTCCCTTGAATACTGACCCATTACTTTTTGCACAGCCTCTCATCATTTATATTTTTGTACTATGCAATATTTTCAGCCTAGCTATATTAGGAAAATATAATGAAATAAAGGTTGAATTTTTCCATGATTTCAATGATTAAAAGAGAAGTCTTAGATATTAAGATATTCTTAATAAACACAAAGACACTAAGTCTTCTTTCTGTCTTCCAGGGAAATGTTAAGTAAATGCATACTTGCCCAAAGGTCCAGGATGGATAACTGACCATGAAATAATTAATAAATATTATTTCTATTGTCTGTAGGATGATGAACATATTGTATTATCATGATGGGGACCAGCGGTTAGCGTAATGGCTATGTCGCTGGACTCCCATGTAGTCGACCGCAGTTCAAGTCCCAGACCTGGTGGCTTAAACTCACGCAAGGCACTTGTGCGTGCGTGCCCAAGATCCCGAGAGGAGAATGGAGGGGAAGGGATTGTGGTGTGGCCATTGCTCCCAGGGGATGATTTCTCACTTTCTGTTTTTCTGTCTCTCTCTGTCTTTCTGGCAAGCACACACAACCTATAGCAAAAATCTCTCCAAAAAAAAAAAAAAAAAGAATTTGAATGCATTTAATATGTAAAATATCAATTAAAGAGTAGTAAGTTAATATATTAGATTTTTAAAAGTTTATCAAGGTCATATTAGTCACAGAATAATATAAATGCTATTTCTACTAACTTTTGATCCTCATCCCTTCATAAAGCATTATGCTATGATCATAATAGATCACTTACAGAATGTAGTGAACAATGAGGAACCTCAGTAAATGCATTTTTCTTAATTCTATGCCAATATAAGGTAATATTCACATTTTCTACTTAAAACAGAGCACAGTAGACTTTAAAAATTTGCTATAGAACAACTCACTGCCAGTAAAATAGAAACAAATAGAAAATGAACAGAGAAGAAAGTTTCTCTCAGTGTGAACGATAGAGACACAAGAATAAAAAAACGCAAAAATCCTAACTTTCTTTTACTGTCTACTGTTTGCTTCAAAATACTAAAGCATGATTGCCTTACACTTACACCTTGGGGAAGAGGTGCTGATATGAAAACCTGCAGGATTCCAGGGATAGTATCTGTCAGTGCTTGTGTTTAAGTCAGCTGAAGGTTCTTCCTTTGAGCATTAGCACAAGAATGACTTGACTTATGTATTTTCAATGGATGCAAATGTCAACCTTATCACCCAGAAAGACATATGGTACTCAGTTCTGGAAGCCGAATTCTATTTCATAATGAGTTCAAATCTCCCTCTGTGATAGGAACTTGGCACAGGAAAAGGCAGAGGTCACGGTGCTGAGAGGGTTGCCTCAAGTGCCCACGTAGTGGCAGTGCCCGGAGCTGCTAAAAATATCAGTTTTCAGAACATGTTTCTGCAAGTAGTTTTGACAAAGGTGTAGTTAAAGTAAAGGCAGAGATGGGGGCAAAATATATTTTCTTTTTTTTTTTTTTCACCAAGAAAAGCATATAATGCAATGTTATCCAGTTACTGCAAGTATCTCTTGCTGTTTTTTCATATTTCTTTGAAATATACAGAAGGAAGTTGCTGGTACATAAATTATACTTAACATAATCACCATTAGATTTTATATTATGCTTGGATAGCTGCTGGGGTCATTTGGATCTTCAGAGGCAAGGAGGTGGCCTAAAGCTTCCTTCATTCACAGTTCACTGATGAATAAACTTGGTTGAAATTCCTATTTAGGCCCTCAATTCCATCTCAATTGCTTTGTTCTAAAATTATAATCCTTTTGTATTAATTTTCTCAAGCTGCCATAAAAATTTCACACACTAGGTGGCTCACACAGCAGAAATTTATTAACTCACATTTCTGGAGACCAGAAGCCTAAGACTGACTTGTTGGCTGGTCTCCTTTCTCCTGAGGTCTCACTCCTTGGCCATCTTATCATACCCTCTCATGGCCTTTCCTCTGTGCAAGCCTCCCTGGCGTTTCTTTGTGTGCCCAAATTTCCTCCTTATGAGAAAGTAATTAGACTGGGTTGGGGTCCATCCTTCAGGTTCATTTTAACCTAATCATCTCTCTGAAGGATCTATCTCCAAATATAATCACATCCTTAGGCATTAAGGGTTTAGATTTCAACATACAAATTTTGAGGGACAGCAGTTCAGCCCATAACACCCATGAAGCGTCATTGCAAACTCATACCTACTGCAATTTTCCGCAGACAAAAGTCATGTGCAAACTGCAGACTTGTAAATTATCTGTTTTTGCCCTGTTAGGAAACTGAAAGGTCATGTGAATTAGTAATTACTATATCTTAGATGTGTACGAGTGTCCTAATATGATCATTTCTACTTTGTATGACAATCTTTTATTCAGGATTATTTTAATGCATGTATTAATTAATGTACATAATTAGAAGATAACATATTATGGTAGAAGGCTAAGAGCTAGAGCCCGTCTGTATTTATATCTTAAAGCATCACTTATTGCTAAATGTACGATTTTAGCAGGCCTCGATGCTTCGGTTCTCTCATCTGTTAAATGGATACAATAACAGTGCATATGGCATATATTTGCTATTGCCATTAAATGAGTTCATTAAAGTTCTGTGCACCACACACGTAGGCTCTGTATGATTGTTACACAAGTTCATTTTATATAACACATTTGTATAACATGATTTTTTTAAATATATAAATGAAGGGATAAGTAAATACTTGACTAGGGACATTTTTAGATTGCAATCTGAAACAGATTATAAATACATACTTATAGCTACAATTTTCTAGTAATTCATCAAATTTTACCCTCATTCCATAGCTGTATTTCTTTTTAATTTCCTTGTTTTTCACTTCACTTGGATAAATGTACATTTCTCACTGATCACTAGAAGCCTCCGAGGTGCTCTGTTTTACCTTTTCACCCTGTCTCCAAGGTCACGACAGAACTTCTCACCTAACTCAACAAATAGTACTCTGTCTGTGTTTTGCATTATGGAAATACAAGCCTGGGAATTATGCTATTATGAGGGTCTGGACGTTCTGCTCCTCCTGCTTGATGCTCTGTGGATACTTAACCATCAGTACCTAAGATGATTTACATACTGTGAGATGTTTTCCATTTCACTTTGGACTACTCAGAGCTGAGTCTATAGAAGGGATCTCTAGGCTTTTGTGGGAGGATGTTATTGCAGGATGCTGGCTTTAGTCCTCTTCTCTGTCTCTGGGAATGTTCTTCTTTAAAGCAAGTAGCCCCAGATTTCATACCATGATTTTCAGACTAGCACAAAGAATACAGTAGATTCAGTGCAATTTACTCCTGTGCTGTTCATTATATCCACTTGTCTCTGCCTCTGGGTTGATAACTTTGCTTCCTATTTCACTTAGAACAAACAAACAAAAAAACACAAAAGACCAGCTTGCCTGGATCTGTGCCCAGGTCCTCTGAACCTCCTCTGTTACTATAAGCTATCACCACTCCCATCTACAGACAGTCTTTCCACTGGAGCACTGGGTCCCAGCCAGCACCACCTCCTCAAGAATTTGGATCCTGCCATAATCTTCTTATATCAATATTTCTTTTCTTTTTCTACAGGATCGAGCTTATATACAAACAATATAAAACCAAAAATCTAACCTTGACCCCAAATCATTGTCTAGTCATAGCCTTAATTCTATTTCCCTTGATCCCTGAAGGGTAGCACATTATGCCACCCCAAAATATACCACTTTGGCATAATCATTATTTTGAGCTTCAGCTCAAAACTGAGAAGCTCTCTACCTTTCCTTTATCTCCAGAAAGAAAGAAAGAAAGAAAGAAAAAAGAAAAGGAAGAAGACATATATTTATGTAGGTGTTCCTTCTCCCCTTTGTTGTAGGAAGAACACAGGTGAGTCACTTAGAGATTACGTTAGACCCTTATCATCCTGGAGATGGCACTAGAGGAATCTGCATGACAGACTTCACTAACTATATTTGTCTACCGTGAGGTTCCCATAACTCGCCTCCTTACAATCTTCTTTCTTTCTTTGAGCTGAGGATTCTGTATAAGTCAGATTTCTAGGCTATGGCATTAAGGTTTACTCTTTTCTTCCCTTTGTATCTCCCAAACATGTATAAGATACTGAGGTCTAAACTCTTAAGGTTTACTCTTTTTCTTCCTCAGGGGTCTGGAGAGAGTAATGCCTACATACCATCAATCTTGCTAAAGAGGTTCCCTGCCTCAGTCATTGTAATTTATGTCTCATATCCTGACATTGGCATAATATCATATTATTAGTAGTAAATCCCCTTATCTACGTTAAGATTAAGCTTAAACCTTTCTTTCTGCTAATTCCAAGTTTTAAACAAAACCTTGTTCTTTTAACCAATAAGAAACTAAAGAATCTTTCAATCTGCCTATGACCTGCAAGTCCTTGCTTCAATATATCCCAACTTCTCAGGTCAAACCAATGGATAATCTCCATGTATTGATTTACAACTTTGATTGCAGCTTCTATTTTCCTGAAATGTATAAAAGATTGCTGTGCTTTCGCTGCATTTTCTTGAGGCTTCTTTTGGGGGGGGGCAGGGTAAGGATTATTTATGTATTTAATTTGATTGGTTGCTATTATTTTTTAATTTGACGAGGGAGGGAGAGAGAGAGAGAGAAAAAAAAAGTGAGAAAGCAAGCCACCAGGTCCAGGACTCAAACCTCAATCAGCCAAGTGGGAGTCCAGTGTCTTAACCACCATACCACATGCTGGTCCCTGCTCAGGGATTCTTGAAATTACGTTTCATGGTCTCTTACTTTGGCTTAGAGTAAACCTCCTTAAAGATAGTATTTTACAGAGTTCAGTTATTCCATCAACGTTCCTTTTCTTTTTCTACTGGAACATTCTTATCTACAAACAATATAAAACCAAAATCCACCCTTGACCCCAAATCATTGTCTAGTCATAGCCTTAATTCTTGTTTCTCTTGATCCCTGAAGGGTAGCAGGCTATGTCACCCCAAAATATAGCATTTCGGCATAATCATTATTTTAAGGGGGGAAATGTTTTTCCATAGGCTAAGAGTCTTCTACTGGTTTTTCTCTTGTTAATCTGTCTTTGTTACAGGGGTCTCAGCTAAGAACTATACAGTGTGGATTGAAATTTATTTTTTCCTCCCCTTATGTAGCCAAAATCCTCTAAAGATTTATCTGTCAATGTCTCTGCATTCTTATCCTCCATTCTAGGATGCTGGAATCCATTCTAATCAAGAATTTAGCCTCAACAAAACTATGAAATTGCTTTTTTCAAAGCCAACGGTAATCATCCCCTATAGCTATATCCAAAGGTCAATTCTCAGTCCTCTTTCTTAATCTCTCATAGATAGCATTGAGCATGAACCATTTCCTTCTCTTGAAATTGTATTTCTTTATTCTGTACAATATGGACATCCTGAAATATCATAGACTTCATAGTCTATGGACTATGGGCTTCATAGTCTATGGACTATATTTTCTCTTTTGAGAAAAAATGAAATCAGAAAATTTCCCAAGTTGAAATTAAATAAGGGCCAAACTAAAAGTAAAGTATCTTTCTAAGCTGCTTAGAATATAAAGTTCATTTAAATTAAGGGCCCAAATAACTTTGAGATTCTATAGTTTGGTTATACCTACTAACTTCATGCCCAAAGGTAATTGTTTGAAGATATGTTCTATTGATAGAGCATATAAACAAAATCCCTTAAAATGGCTATGAATTTAAAGTGTGGCCCTTCCCTCTTTTTCTTCTATATTGCTCCCAAAACTCCTGATGTAAAATTGTCTGTTATATTAATGAATTGATATGAATTCTCCCCAAAGAACTTGTAACCTCCCTTCTTTGCCTTTCTTTTTGTCACAGAAATTAATTTCTCAGATGTAGAGATTAGGGAATAGTTGAGACAATGCTAAAATAAGCAGCATTTTATGGCCTGTGAGTAAGGGTAATTTGATTCTAAAACTCTCTCACTGGAAGGAAAACATAAGGTTACAACTCAAATTTTAAGATGCTCTGCAGGGTGAAAATCACTGTGAGTACATAGACCCCCAGACTGGTGCCAGAAACCTGATGATTGTCCTCCCCAACATAGAAATTGGAAGGAAAACATAAGGTTACAACTCAAATTTTAAGATGCTCTGCAGGGTGAAAATCACTGTGAGTACACAGACCCCAGACTAGTGCCAGAAACCTAATGATTGTCCTCCCCAGCATAGAAATGGACTGCCTAAGGCCCTGCCCATCAAGGAAGCCCACAAGCTCCTCTCTCTTAAACCAGTCACCAAGCGGATCATAGACCTGAGATCTTCATCCTCAATTTTTAAGTCCTTAAAAATGCACAGGTAAAATTCCTGGAGAGAATTTTTCAGCATTAGCTCCCTACTCTCCTTGTGTTTTACACATGGCAATAGAGCTGTGCTTTCTCTCACTGCATCTGTGTCTACAGTTTGGTTTGCAGCACCCAGAAAGGCAGACTTGTTATGAGTTCAGTAACATGTATAAACCTCAGCTTAATTTCCTGCACATAATAGATGATAAGAGTTATCATTAATATGATTATTGTTTTATCACTTCTTACTGTCACATTTCTGTTTATACCTTCACATCTGTGTAGTGAGTAGTGTTTTTTTCCTAAACATATTTCACCTGTGGAAATAATATCACAACTGTAAGACCCATTTCCAACCTATTATTTTCCATAAAGCCACCCTTGCCTGATTCTGAAAGAAAATGATTCTTCCTCTGAACACTCATTTATTTTATTGATTGATCCTACAGTACTTAAGTTACATAGCTGTTACTCATAAATGTGGTTTATTTCTCTAACTTGGTCTAAGTCTCCAGTAGACAAGACAAGCTGTGAAGAAGAAATCAGCTAAAACAATCCTGACACTTTTCATATTTGGTCTATATAGTATTAATTCATAATCAAGAACCTATGAAAAAATGTTAGGACTAAAAGCACACTCCATCTGACAATTATTAGAAGACAGTGCTTCTAGTAAAACTAAATACTTGAACAAAAATGTATTTGTATCTCTTCACTACACTCTTCCCATAAAACTTACTAAGTTGAAGAAGAGAAAAGACTGGAGTAGACAGCCCAAGGAAGCATGTCCTTCATGAGAAGATGAACCAGTGAAATCACAGAAACATAACTGCCTACTTCTACAGCATTTTTCTCGCTTTTATGAGGATAGTAGACTGTGGGTTTTCAAATGTCCTAATAGTAGTATAACAAAAATGTCTCCACAACAAAAAACATCTATGAATTCCTGAATGTATTTGACCTCAACAATTAAGCAATTTTTCCTTCTAATCTTTGCTTGGCCATTGTCATCTCTTTGCACTCCAGCTGTAATGTGAGGAACTAAAAAGTATTAGGCTGATATTTCTTCTTTTATATAAGCATGTGTTTAATCCTCGTTAAATTCATATAGAGTTTTCATGGTCACTAAAAAGCTGTCATAAGGAATTTCTTCTTCCGGTTTAAGAAGTCAATTCTTTGTGGCTATACTTTATTAATGTATTGAAAAGATTGTATGTGCTGATGTTATGCAATCTTTTCAGTACATTATTAAATGAAAAAAGTAGTAAGCAGAATGATCTATAGTGTATATTGTCATGTGCATACAAGAGATATATGTATAAATATTTTATATCTATCTATCGATCTCCTTGTCCATGCATAGATTACCTTTTGTGAAAGATTCAAGAAAAATTGGTGGTGACTACCTCTGAGAAGTGCTGAAAGGTCTAGGAATGAGATTCATTTCTGCTGTACACTATTTATTCTATTTGAGTTTTTGAGTGTAAATACATTAAAAAAACCCCAAACATATAAAGGTGGAATATTTGGGGTATTTTTAAAAAGAAGGAATCATGTCACATCCTTTCTCTAACGTTTGCTTATTTTGCATTACATCATAAAAATCCTTCCAAATCAATTAATGTGTTTCTGATTCATTTTTTTAATCTATACATAGCATTCCATGGCATAGGTATATTAAAATTTTATCAATCATTCTTACCTTATTAGGTATTAAGGTCGTATAGTTTTAGCCATCACAAATCATGTTGCAAACCTATTATCATTCTCATAGTCTGAGAAAGTGGTGCTGACACTCACATCTAAAAATGTGGGGACTGTGGGCTCAGAGAGTATGATGTCTCAAATTTTAACAAATACTGCCAAATTATATTCTAAAATATGTACAGCAGTTCATATCCATGTACAACAATACCTTTTTCTGACATTTTTGTATATTACAGTTTATATTATTTTTATTTTTTCACTGTAAGATATTTAAAAATTATTTTCATTTGTATTTCTCTTACTATCATGGATGAATATCAATTTTTTTGCCTCATGGTTTATCCTTCTGTGATTTGTCCATTCATTTTTCTTATCTATTTTCAAATTTCATTATTTTCTTTATTAGTCATAGGAGGGATTCTTTTTTAAAAATTTTATAACAAAAACAAAACAAATATCTGAATATTTGTCAAACAAAGATGAGCTATCAGGAAGATCCTAGCTAATCTATAGGTTCTACAGTAATAACTCTTTTTTTGTTTTGTTTTGTTTTGTTTTTAACAGCAGAAACAGAAATGTAAGTGAATTATTTTCAAATGGAGGTTAGATTACTCGCATAAAACTTCTAGTTATTGGTACAATTGTTATAAATTTCCAGGCTGGTTCCATGAGGCAGCAGTAATGCATGTCTCACAAGAAACCAGGTCCTATGTGACAAGAAGTTCAAAAATCCTTTCTATTCAGCTTGAAACACACTGGACATATACATGAGTGCCCCAAATCTGAAGAACTGGAGCACTGGAAGAAGGGAATCATGGCATCCCTAGACACTATAAAGGGTGCTTCTCTCTCTCTCTCTTTCTCTCTTTCACACACACACACACACACACACACACACACACGCACACACACAGGCACTCTATCATGATTTTTTTTTTAATGTTCTAAATTTCTTTTAACTGCCTTTTATGTTTTAATAGAATACTGTTTTACAAATAACATTTTATGGGACCAGCAGTTAGTGTAATGGCTGTGTCGCTGGACCCCCATGTAGTCGACCATAGTTCAAGTCCCGGACCCGGTGGCTTAAACTCACACCGGGCGCATGTGCATGCATGCCCAAGATCCTGAGAGGAGAATGGAGAAGGAGGAATTGCAGCATGGTCATCCCCCTCAGGGGGTGACTTTTTTCTTTCTGTCTCTCTGTCTCTCTCTGTCTTTCTGGTAAGTGCACGTGCCCTATAGCAAAAACCTCTCAAAAAATAAATAAATAACATTTTATTATTAACATTAACCCTAAAGAGAATGTTTATCTGATACAGTGAGCCTATAAGACCATTTCTTCATACTTATGTTGTCAAAGGATTCCCAAACAGCTATGTCACTCTACTTTGATAATCTATACATCGTTATTTTTGTTAGTGATTTAAGGATTACATTGACTCTTTTACTGTGAGAAAATACTGTTTTCCCTCTCATTTGTCTTTTCTTTTTCTCACTTTCAAATATATCACATTCTGTGGTGACCAGATATAGGCAGATCTAAAGCAAATAAATACCTTGTATGAGTATGAGGAGGTTTTCCGTGAGTTCTTACGATGAACATTGAGAGAGTCCTCTAATGAAGAGCCGTCTAAAGAGTTTAACTTCAATCAACCTTTAGATATGGGCTCCAAACAAACTCAGCAATTTTCTTTTGTATACTTTTCTACTTTTAAGCTTTCACTGACCTAGAATATTCTTTATTTGAATTTCTACACACCTTAATTCTACAGATTTAATCAAAGCCAATGAGGTAGATGAGGTAGGTTATTTTCAAAGAGGGCCACCAACAACTCCTTTTTTGTTGTCATGTTTTGAGTTTTTTGTCATAGAGCACATGTGCTTGCCAGAAAGACAGAGACAGACAGAGAGGGAAGCTAGAAATCAAATCATCCCCTACCCCTGGGGGATGGCCATGCCACAATCTTTTCTCTTCTATGCTCTTCCAGGATTTTAGGCACATATGCATAGTCCTGGCATGATTTTCAAGTCTCTGGGTTCAGAATTTAAACTATGGTTGGCCATGTGGGACTCTAGCATCTTAACCATCATACCACCAACTGTTACCACACCATTATACCTTTGTCATTTTCACTTGTTTTTAACATGGACCCACTGTTATGCCTTGCTTTGTCCGATAGAATGTGGCAGAAATGATACTTTGCCAGGTGTGGGCCTAAGTCCTCCTAGGCCTGAAACATCTACTTTCACTTTTTTTTTTTTTTTTTAATTTAGCAACTAAGTAAAGAAGTCTAATCATCCCACTAGAGAGAGAGAAAGCTCATGAGGCCATGGAGACATTTTGGAAGATAAGAGACTATGAAAGGCAAGAGAAAAGGGCCCACCCAACTCTAGATACACCAGCTAATACCACAGACATATGGGTAAAGATGTCTTGGATCTTCCAGTTGCAAATAAACAACCCTAGTGAACACTTGAAGCAGACACAGATCATCCTTGCAGAGCCCTGCTCAAATTGCAGAAAAGTGAGCAGATAAATGGTTGTTGTTTCTAAACCATTAAGTTTTAGACAGGATACTCTCGAAGGGAAATGATCCAACCTCTACCCCTCTGTGAAATCCTGTAGTGTTTTATTTCTCACTTTTCTGATGGCACATCATTTCTTACACTGTATAGAACAAAATATCTCTCAGACTAAAATTTATGTAAAATTTCTGTTTTTAAAAATGTATCTATTTCTTCTATAAGCAAGAAATAGAGACGGCATCCCAGAAGTTTCATGATCTCAAAATTCACTCTGAGTCCCAGCCAACCCTACTTATGGGCATATGTGCACCCAGTGAAGCTCAGTGAGGTCTCTGAATATGAACCTAGAACCTTCTCATGTGAGTCGGTTTCATAAACTGTTAAATTTTACCACTGTGCCACCATGAGAAGAATTTACTTTGTCATATTTATCTTTGCATTTCCCAGCTAGAGTAGTTTTTCTTGTATGGAACTTGATAAACACACTTAGGCATGAGTGATTGTGTGTGTTTATATATACCATTCACACACATAAACTTTAGATGATTCACTTAAGTACAGACAACTCTCCTCACTCAAAACAATGGGTATCTTCTTCAGCACTTGAGAGTAATGCTACACCAACCAGATCAACCCAAGGTGATGCTGAGCAATTCCTAATAGTATTGTTGTTTACTGCTTGAGTTGCTGAGATAAAGTCAGCCACTAGAATGCATCTGTTTCTAGTTTACCTTCTTGCAGATACATTTTAAAGTAAAATCACTATTCTGAAGTCCGTTTTCCATATTTTTTACAGGTACATTGTCATTTTCCTGTGGATTTTTCAAATGTTTTACAGTGGAGTGGATATTTTTCCCCCAGCACATGCATCCACAACAATGATGGCAGCAGCTTATGTTGGCTCCCAGGAGAGGTCTAGTACATCCCACAGCATGGTGCTTTGGCCTTGTGCTATAGAAGGAATAAATTGAAGGCTGTATAGTGATAAGGAACAAAGCAAAACATGGGTGAATTTTAGCAATGAGGACAGATACAGCACAAGATACCAGCTACAGTCTGACTGTGAGCTCTCATCAGTAATGATGATCAAAGAAGGAAGAGCAGGGCATAGCTTGGGAAATGGGTCCAAAGAGACATTCAGTGACAGATATAATGTGACATTAGTTGAGCATGTCTTTTTATTTTATTTTTATTTATTTATTTATTTTAGTGGGTTTTGCTATAGGGTGTGTGCACTCACCAGAAAGACATAGAGAGACAGAGAGACAGATATTACTCCCCCGGGGGGATGGCCATGCTGTAATCTCTTCTCCTCCATTCTCCTCTTGGGATCTTGGGCATGCATGCACACATGCCTGGCATAAGTTTAAGCCAACCATCTGGGACTTGAAACATGGTCGATTATATGGGAGTCCTGCAACATAGCCATTACGCCAACTGCTGGTCTCAAGCATGTCATTTTTAAGTGACAGGTGAGATGTGGAAAGAAGAAGCTAAGTCCTACAGAGAACTGGTAGGATCCTCTTACATGAGGGTAGGTCAAAGTTGTTCTGAATCACACAACTGTATTGTCCATAAATGTCAAGGTCCTCAGGTAAAGAATATTTGATCGACTGCGGTCTTCTTTGGAAAAAAAGAAAGTCAAAGGTGAGTAAGCTAGCTATTTCAGAGTACCTCCAAAATAGCAAGATTTGTATAAAACTCCATATACCTCAGCCATTCTGGCAAGGAAGAGGATACTATTCTTTTGTGTGTGTGTGTGTGTGTGTGTTTGCTTTTTTGTTTTTGTTTTTGTTTTTGTTTTGTTTTTTTTTGCTATAGGGCGGTTGTGCTCACCAGAGAGCCAGCCAGAGACAGAGAGACAGAAAGCGAGAAATCACCCCCCAGGCAGGATGGCCACACCACAATCTCTTCTCCTCCATTTTCCTCTCGGGATCTTGGGCACGCACGCACACGTGCCCGGCATGAGTTTTAAGCCACCGGGTCCGGGACGCAAACCTCAGCTGACTACGTGGGAGTCCAGCGACATAGCTATTACGCTAACTGCTGGTCCCAGGAGGATACTATTCTTGAGTATCAAAATCTATAATGGTATTAATTACTATTTATTGCTGATTATTTTTATGTCAACCCAATAAGGTAAATAATAATACATATCTAATTTTTTAGATGAGGAAATTGAGATAATAAAAAGGGAAGTTTTTTTGCCCAGAATTTGAACATAGGTCTACTGGCACAAAGCCCAGGTTAATTCCACAATAACTCCATCCCTCCACCCCATCTTCTGAGAACTATAGTTGCTCTGTAAGACAAAGTAGAGAAATACTCTCTTGTCGGAACAAGGAAGACTACAGGAGGAAGGGAATGACTATAGCAGAGTTTTGATATGCCTGGGGTAGGGATTGGCACCTTCATCAGTACAATGTATTTGTTCTAGAATAGCCTGGGATGTATCATGTCCCTAGATTCAAGAAAGAAGAGATAAAACTGTAACACTGTGGACTGAAAAAAATCTTCCTCAGAGAACCAGAGCTCTTAAAAATCACATATATGCAACATACATACACACACGCACACATGAATTTCCTTTTACATCTGATTTAGATTAGTTCGGGGTGTACAAGTAGACATAATTCTTTATGTTCCAGAGCAGGAAGGAAGAAGTTTTTCAATTAACACACAATCTCCTTATGTTCATCAAACTGGTAATTTTCAATTTCTTTTTTAAATTTTTTTCATTTCATTTTCTTTTATACATTCAATCACATTATTATTTGGCTTACAAAATGGATATTTCAACAGGTGAACATTTCTCCCTAGTACAGTTGACAAAACTACAAAATATCTTCAACAGATAATACCATTTTTTTTTGAGCCATTAATGCTTTGCCTCCTTATTTTTCTTCTAAATGTCCTTTAGATCTGGTCTATAGTCATATGGACAGCTATCTCTAAAATATGAATGTTCTAGGGCTAACAGGTGATGTGATGGTTAAGACACTGGACTCCCAGATGACCAACCATGATTTGAGTCCCAGATATAGCAGCTTGAAAATCATACCACGTGTATGTGTATGTGTGCCCAAAATCCCAAGAGGAGAATGGAGGAGAAGGTTTTGCAGCGTGGCCATCCCCCGTGGGGTGATTTCTCACTTTCCATCTCCCTGTTTGTCTTCAGTGAGCACATATGCCCTATGGAAAAAAATCTTTAAAAAAAATGATGTTCTTTCTCCAATTGGCATGGTATGGTAGACTGAGCTTTCAAAACTACTTCTCAAGTAGCATACTTTCATGAGCTTATCTACTAATCTCTTCCATGAGCAAGACAGACAGAAACAGAGACAAAGCACATCCCTAAAAAGAGAACTAAGTGATTGATTCCCAACCATTACCCAACCTCAGAACAGGGAAAAGCATGTGCCTGGCATTCTCGTGGAGATCTCCAGACTTGAACCAGAAATCTTCTCACATGGTATTGCCTTACTGAGCACTATGTTTTACTGATGCACCATTGTCTGACTCCATCATTTTCATTTCTTTTGGCATATTTCCACTCCTTTAGGAAACAGTTTGCTTTTTGCTTGTTTTAGTGTTTAAGAACACTTGGGCTTTGGAATGAGATATCACTGGGTTCTAACCATAGCTCCATCAACAGTAGCATTTAGGAAGCTCCCTAACTGAGCTCTCTGAGACTTGATATCCTTGTATGTAAAAAAGAAACTAAAGGCACTGACCTAATATATTTGTATGCTACCATTCCTTCTACTGCTGGTGTCAATCATATTACTGCCACTATTGCTCCAGCAATAATACCCATAGAATGCGTTGTACGATGAGTGCTCACTGAATATGAGGCACTAGATCAATGCTTTACATATACTCTAATTCCCATGACAACTTTTCAAAGAGATAACATGCTTATTCTTTCTTTGCCATTGAAAAGGCTTAGAGACTAAGTATCTTAAGTAATACAACTAGCAAGGAAATAAACCGAATAAAAATGAAGGTATGTAGGGTTTGCAAAACAGGTACCCTTAACCAGCAGGTGATAATGCCTGCAATAATGGAATGAATGTATTCTACACAAGCCAAGAAGAGAGTGAGACCTCCATAAAATGCTTATTACTTTTCAATGACTTACTTTGACGCCAGTCTTTATACAAAGGCAACACTCTATCATACTCATCTTTATGTTTTAAATACCTTCTACATCTTAGGAACATAATAAATGATGAATGAGTGAATGAGTTTTAAGTGAATACATGACTATTAATTGGGTTTCCTTTCTCTTATATTTATTATATTTAATAGCAATAAGTTACGAAAGCCTTAATCTGAAATTCATACTCCATGGATTAAAGTCTAAACTGGAATGAGATCAATCAGTATAAACCATTATTTGTATAGCTGTAGCAACTTTTATTTTAAATCATTTTATGTGAGTCAGCAAACCCCAGAGGATACAACAAAAATGTCTTTCCTTTATATTGTGCTCTTAAATTTCACCGTGATGCTGAGGGAAGCAAACTCTCACTTCCCTTGAGTCCATGAGTCCATGAATAAGCTTTATAAAGCTTGGACACAGGAAAAGGGATTTGCCTTAGGTCTCATGGTTGATGGCTAATGCAGTTTGTCCTTAAGTCTACTCCTCAGATAAGAAGTATGAGATTCTGCATAAACTAGTTACCTTTTTTGATACATTAGAGCTAAAAAATAAAAATAAACACGATCAGTGAAATAAATCTGATTTAAGTTAAGAACTGAATAATTAAAGAAAAAAAGAAGTTTGGATTTTTCATTGTTGTTGTTGTTAAGTTGTCCAGGTAAAATCTTCAATTTTATAATTGCATGAATGGCAGTTTTGAAAATAAAGCGGATATTTTTTCCTTTGGTTCAAGAATCTGGAAGATGGGTGTCTCATGTCTTACTAACTCTTGAGTAGAGAAAGACGCCCTCAGACAGTTTGTGTCTGGCCATAACTATGTCCAGGGCCACATCAGCCACACGCAACTAGTTTTCATAAACCTATATGTTGGTGACTTAATAATCAAAAAAATTACTGAAAACTACTCTTCAGGTGTTAAAAAAATACCTTTCTATCTACCCAAAATATTGACCTAATTTTGTATTCAGGTTAGTTCTAAAATAGCAATATAGTTAAATCTTAAACCTATTCTATAGGATAATAGGCATTCCCCAATGGCTTTAACTTTTTTTGAGTGGTAAACTTCATACTCTAAAATCATTCTAGAGAAAAAACATTCCAAAGTAAGGTACCTGAAAAGAAATTATTTCTTAATTCCTAAAGACTAACTAATGCAGCTGTTCTGACAATGTCATTTGAATATCTGAAAATTTATTAGGGAGAACAATAACTCATCCTTCCATAAATTGTTTCCAAACAAATTAACCCAAGAGCCATTAATGCAACAGCTGCTGCAATTAACCAATTCTTCCAACTTGCTGATTTGTAAATTTGGGATCGAGAAATATAGGGAAGCTGAGAATACTTATGGCACTCATGTACAGACAAAGCTCAGTTTCAAAATCCTAAGTAGTAGAAGAAAGAAACACCTTACACTATTATGCAGACAAGCACAGAGCACACACACACACCGCCAGGATGCCTGACCATGTCTATATTTGGAGTTCAGAAAGGCTGAGACCTGAAGACACACATGGGTTTGGATTTTTCTCTATTGGACTGCTCACAGTCTTTATGTCAACCCTAAACAGTCTACCAGTTCTGGGCTGCTAAGACCCTTTAAGCATGTATTCAATTTTGTTGTTGTTGTTGGGTATTACATTTCTCCCCTTTGAACTCATGCTCTGCTAAGAACTGTAGCTAAACCTGCATGTGTAGAGATTAAAGGCAGGTCTACTGTGGCCTTTGAACATCAAACAGCCAGAGTTGTACATGACTCAAGTAAATTGCAGGGTGCTGGCCTGGTTTTTTTTTTTTTTTTTTTTTCCTTCATGCTGAAAAACCCTTCATTATTATCATTCTAGTGACTGCTCTTCTCCACTCTCTTGGTAATACTAGATATTCATCAGAAGTGATCAACACCCTTTCCCTAAGCGTACGTCCTAATGTAGAGTGGAGGGGTAGGTGGGAAGAAAAGATGGGAGGGGAGGAGAAGGACTGACAGGAGAGAGAGAATGGGGAAATTTGAACAGACCATCTAAAGCTTTTTAGACAAAGTTATGTTTTTTCCTGACAGAAAAGGTACTGTTGGTAGAGACTGTTCTGTTCTGAATCCCAATATCCGATTATAAGCATGATCTGAATTTGATACAGTTTCTTCATATTAAAGAAAACCTCCTGTGGAGACTGAGCCTTTGTTGGAGAGAGGAAACCAATGCTAAAACGTAGCTGCTTCAGTCGAGTACAATTTTAAGTGAATACATGACTTTCAAGTAAAGGAAGCCCAAGTAACAAGAAATGCAAAAAATAAGCCTTTTTAAAATGTTTATCATTTATTATTCACATTTAATTGTGCATCTTTGCAGGGTACGATATAGATTTTCAAAGCACATATATAATGTGTGATACTGAAGGGTATTACCATATTCATTTTCTTCAACACAGAATACCACATTCTGATTATACCTTCAATTTTGGCTCTTCTAGTTCTGACACAACCATTGGAACCTCAAAACAAAACCATGGGACAACAAGGTGCTTCCTTATACAGTCCCTGATGTTAATCAACTTGAATTTCTAACTCTTCTAAGGAACTTTTATGTTTAGTTTCTCAGACAAATGTAATAAAGGGTATGTTGTTCCCTGTACAGTGAATGCTCAACAAATGCTGTAAATTTAGCAACTGAATAAAAAATAAAAAAAGTAAAAATAATAAATAAAAAAACTGTTTTTTGTAAGTCTGACAGAGAGACTACAATGTGAAGGCAAAATATTTTTGTGTTACTGAAATTTCCAGAGGTTAAACTCTTTCTAATTAGCACCTAATTGGCAGGACACCAATTCCATGTCATTGGATTAAACCGCTTATAGAAATCTATTGCTTTGTTAATATTTCAGGGATCTTTTCATTGTGTGCTCTGGATTTTCTTTAATCCTGGTTTAGTCTTTCTAGTTCATATCATTCAGGGAGCTTGGAGAATTCTGAATTCTATGGACCCGCCCACTGCCCTAGTCACTTACTTTGTGTCCATTTCCATAACAGGAGGAAGGAGATCGGGCTATTCACCAGGTCTCACCTCACTGTGCTCACCCACTGTCTCCTTCCCTACTGCATTTAGTCCACACATTTCAGAAACCTATAGAAGCCTCACTGAACTGGACTGGGCTGAGAAGTATTTCATGTTGGGTAAATATTTTTACAAGCCAAATGATAAACAGTGATGAAATGTTTAAAGAAAGAATCAGAACAATAATAATAATCTGGAAAAAAATGATAAAAAGCTATTTGATGATGATGATGTGGATAGTAATGTCTTTGTCTTGACTGATATGCATGGTATTT
>NW_006159736.1:886149-887851 GCF_000334495.1 Tupaia belangeri chinensis
TAAGAAATGTAATACTCTGTAAAGATATATGTGACTCAATGTAATATAAAAAATATTATGATAATAATAAATTAAATTGAATTACAAAAATAAATCTATAGAAGCCTCAGAACTGGTTTGCCCCTTTATCTAAGCACATAGGTCTGACATTCTATTGGACTGCTTAGAATCTCAAGACTGCATGGTGATGCTAACATGACTATATAATACAGCTATTGAGGCAGTTTCTCTTAGGTTAGCTTCTTAAAGACAAGCTATAAACAACTTGAAGAGACAGATGAAGATTAAGGCAAACAAAAGTCAGTCATCTGTCCAGATCCTTGCCTTCCACTGCCAACCATACAAGCATTTGTCCCAGTCCTGTCTATTCAGCAATCAGTACCTACAGATCTATTAAACCTTTTAGAAAAAAACCACAAGAGTAGCAATGTCCAAAAACATACCTCTGCACCAAATTCTTAAAAAGCTATTTCTTTACCAAAATTCTATTGTTTTATATTAATTAGAAATAAATTCTAATCAGCAGAGGCCTAGAGAAAAGAAGTTTCCTTAAATTGCAGTGCTATGGAAAAATTGTCATGTGGGTATGCTGGTGAATCACAAATTCCAGCTATTACAAGAAAAGTACTCTATTAAAGTCAGTCTATTTTCTCCATTCATCTTTTTAAAAAATTGTACAATATATTAGTCTCTACAAGGATTCATTTTTAAGCCTAACAGAAGTTGTTAAGATATCACTTACAGTACCATTTAAGTGTTCACTGCTGAATCTGTAGCCTTTGAACATACCCTGAATTATGGCTCTGTCAAACGATGCACATTCCAGCCAAAGGGCAGCCAGGGAGGGAGCCCAGGGAAAAGCTGCAGAGTACCCCCATCTATATTCATTTGTTTGTCTCTGCTTAAGTTGATTTTAATGTCAGAGTTTGCTTACACTTTTTAAACTGTGTAACATATTTCAAAGAGACAGGTTCAATTTTCAAGTCAAACAGCAGATAATGGCATCAGGGATGCCTGCAACCACAAAGGAAATACACATAAAGAGGACAAAATGCAAGTTAAACGTTTGCATAAGCAACCAGATGGAAATGAAATTTCAAATGGTTCCCTTACTACCTGGAACTCTCTCAGCATCGTATGATTTTAGGACACTTTCTAGTCATTAAAATCACATAGCATCAGTCTTATCTCTATTATACATGTTCATCAGATAATAAAAAACCGAATATTAAGTAATTTGCTAAGGGATACTTAGCAAGATAGAGACAAAAGCATGAATGGTCCTGTTCAGAGGGGAATTAAAATAGTCTGCTCACTTTAGGCATATAGAATTTATTAAATAGGTGAGATTTTAAGATTGGGGATCATACAGCCTAAAGGAAGTTTGAATTAAAACCATATGAGAGGGACAAGCAGTTAGCATAATGGCTATGCCACTGGACTCCTATGTAGTTGACTGCGGTTTGAGTCCTGGACCTGGAGGTTTAAACACGCCAGGTGCGTGTGCGTGCATGCCCAAGATATCCTGAGAGGAGAATGGAGGAGAAGGGATTGCAGCATGGCCATCCCCCCGGGGGGGTGATTTCTCCCTTTCTGCCTCTCTGTCTCTCTCTGTCTCTCTGGCTAGCGCATACGTCCTATAGCAAAAACCTCTCAAAAAAAAAAAAAAAAAAAACCGGAGGAGAAAAAAAAAAGGGCTGCC
>NW_006159736.1:887926-890137 GCF_000334495.1 Tupaia belangeri chinensis
AGACAAAAGCATGAATGGTCCTGTTCAGAGGGGAATTAAAATAGTCTGCTCACTTTAGGCATATAGAATTTATTAAATAGGTGAGATTTTAAGATTGGGGATCATACAGCCTAAAGGAAGTTTGAATTAAAACCATATGAGAGGGACAAGCAGTTAGCATAATGGCTATGCCACTGGACTCCTATGTAGTTGACTGCGGTTTGAGTCCTGGACCTGGAGGTTTAAACACGCCAGGTGCGTGTGCGTGCATGCCCAAGATATCCTGAGAGGAGAATGGAGGAGAAGGGATTGCAGCATGGCCATCCCCCCGGGGGGGTGATTTCTCCCTTTCTGTCTCTCTGTCTCTCTCTGTCTCTCTGGCTAGCACATACGCCCTATAGCAAAAACCTCTCAAAAAAAAAAAAAAAAAACCATATGAGAAAAAAGAATGGTCTGCCTTACTGACTATTAGGCCATTAGCATAGAGTATAATACCAGGTCATTGAATAAAATAATGAATGGATGAATCAATTAATTAATAACAAACCAAGATTTCTGATCTATAGAAATTTGATGAGCATGCTCATTTAGAGTTTTAAGTAAGAATGTAAGAAACCAGTAGAGTACCTTCTCTGGCTTGTGTTTTTCTACTCAGCACATTTTTGTTTTTTATCTGTCTTGAAAGAGAGGGAGTATACTCCTGAAAGGAGAGCATGGTGAGAGAAATAATAAACTTATATAGGTTAAAAGTCATGAGATTATAACCAGACTGTTTTTAGTAATCGGTGATGAAGGGGATCTTTTCTGAGTTTGAGTTGCTGGAAGACAGGAAAACCGTAATACACTAAGGAGACACAGCAGAATGAAGAATAATCTGGGAAAAGTGATCTCAAAACACCCAAGCTCCTTTGGGCCACTTTGTGGTTGAAATTTGTGTCTTTTTTTTAAAAGCTACAAGAATGGTGAGTTTATCTCAATAATAGTTATTGGAAGAGGAAAGTTAGAGAGCCTGGTCCTACATTGTGATGGGCTAGGGATGGGAGGAGAGGGAATGACATGAAGACAGAACTCAAGAAGACACTGTGGCACCTGAAGAAAAGGAAGAAAAGAAGCATTATCTAAAAAGATTTAGACTGAATTTTTGATATGTGTTGGTTTTGGAATGCATTGAGAATCTGAAAAAGACAATAAAAATTCAAAAAAAAAAAGTACCTACAGAACAAATTATTTCAGAAGTTCCAAGCACCTTCTTAAACACAGGATTCCATGAAACCAGGACCACATACCAAATGTCTGCAAAAACAACTCCATCTCTTAACAGCTAGGATCTGATCACATATATTTTTAAGCTGATGACATTTCTGAGGCATGTTGAAGTCATACATACCACAAGCTATTCTTCTTCTTAAAATATCAGCACAAGAGAGTTCAGAGAAGAGTGGTGAATTTGTAGGTATGTGTCTGAGTACATGCATGTGAGGCTGAATGTACTTTTGTGTGTGAGTTTGTGCATGAGTGTCGGTCTGTCTTCATGGGGACCCTGGAAGAGGCAGTTCAGATTCTTTAGGAAAATGAGCCACCGTAGCCCCAGCTATTGCTGCTGACTCCAGTGCTTCTCACTGTGCAGGTCTAAGGTATGTGTCATCTTGAGTAATTTTTTAGTTCCACCTCAGGAAGAAGCCACAGGAGTGTTCACCAATGGGCATTCAGAATTGCTACCCCATCTGTTGCACGGCATGAACCACACAGCCCTGCTACTGAGTCCCAAGGTCAGGGAATGGAGATATTTGCCAGGGAAGCTATGGTTACTACCCCACCCCAGACACTATTGGAGCCATGAGCCTGAGACTAGCAAGCCATGAGATGGCCCTTTTGCTGGGACTCAGTCTAAAAACTGAGATAGGTGCCAGGAAGGTAGTTCTGGCCTTTCGTCCCAGTCTCCACTAGACCCCCAAATCTGAGAGAAACTAACAGGCCATGGCTTGATCCCTCTGCTGGGAACCAGCGTGCAGGAACTGATATTCATCAGAGATGCAGTTCTAGCCTTTCACCCTGAGCACCACTGAACCTGAGGGAGCCTAGCAGGCCACGCCATCACCTTGCCGAAGGGACTCAGTATCCAAGAACTGAGAAATTGACCAAGGAAGCAGTGGCAGTTATTTCTGCCCCACTCCTGCAGATGCTGCCATAGCTGTGAACTTGAGAGAGATTAGCAAGCTGTGAAGCTGTGGC
>NW_006159736.1:890168-924742 GCF_000334495.1 Tupaia belangeri chinensis
CTGAACCCAGAGTCTAGGAACTGAGACACTGATCAGCGAAGCAGTGGTGACCTCTCTCCCACCCCCGACACAGCTGGAGCTCTGAGCCTGAGAGAATAGCAGGTGATGGCACCACTCCTTTGCCAGGACCCAGGGCCCAGGGACAGAGATAGTCATCAGACAGGCAGTCATTGCCATTGTCTTGCACCAAGGATGTGCTGAAGCCACGAGCCTGAGAGAGATTCGCAGGCAGTGGGGCAGCCCACCCGCACTGGATCATATAGGAGCAGGAGGATGGCACCAATGTGAACAACAGGCACTGGACAGAGTGGGCTGTCACCAGCTGGTCCAAGGGAAAGCTGCAGGAGCTCCTGGAGGGCCTGGTCATGGAGAATGATGCTGGGTCCTGTGAAATGAGTGATCTACAGCAGGTGGAAAGCGAGGCTTCCTGCAGGAGCCACAAAGCTGACTTTCTTCTATGAGTGAAACTATCTTCCTTCTATTTTTTAATTTAAAGTTTGAGTTTATTTTGAAGCAAAAAAAAAAAATTAACATCCATACATAGTTTTTCATATACACATTTCCTATGAACTTTTTAGGACTCTCTTGCACATATGTATCTGAAGAGTTGTTTTTGTCCTATGAACTTTTTAGGACTCTCTTGCACATGTGTATCTGAAAAGTTGCTTTTGTTCTTATTTTATTTCAAGTTCTTTTACACATTAAATCATGTCATTTAGTTTGCAAAGTGAAAATGCCAACATATTTACATTTCTCCCCAGCCCAGTTGATAGTACTATAAAGTTATTTTCCACAGATGAAGCTAGGCTGGAAAGATACAATGAAAGAATCTGGCATGAAGCATAAGGGATTGATTGAAATACCCAACCTTTCTGAAGAAAATAAGTAGATGACACCAAGGTGATCATGAACTTAAAAAAAGAGAAGGGAATTTACTGAAGGGTCTTATGAAAACTGCAGGCATCACCAAGATCAGGGGGGCCATTGGAGATTACCTGAAGGCACTTAAGACAGAATGTATGATAGGAATGGTTTTATCAGTGAAAGTCATTGCAACCCAGGAATTGACTGTTAAAAGGAAACTGAGTGAGAATACCTTCTGCAGACTTGCAGATCTCTCCAGTGGCACTGGGTGTAAGGATCCCCATGGTGGCTCTGCACCTGTCTGAACTGTTTGACACAACCACAGAGCAGCTGTACAGCATCTCCACTGTGAAAGATTGGGTGAGGAGATTTTAGAAATCCCTTGTTGAGTTAGAAGCTGAAAAGGGAGTGAAGTTCCAAATGTTTGATGGGAACATCACTGATGAACATACAGAATTGTTAAAGATGAAAAGATGGTCATGAAATAGAGATATAGGAACAGGCCAGAACACGATGCAACAGGTGCACTGAATTTTTTTTTTCTGCCAATTCTAGGGCAAACAGAATTACAACTGGACTGTAAAGGTGTTCTAGTATGTAAAGAAGAGAACATGAAGTCCTGCTGGCAGAGGCAGCAGTTTGAAGAAATAAAAGGTTTCCTGCACCTGACCACCCTGAATAGTCAAACTAGTCAGCTTTTATAAGGACATTACTTTTTGTAAGCAGAAAAAGTGTCATGTTTACCTCTTCCCTAGCCTTCTTTTTAAAAACAAAAATACAACCTTAGTTTACAGTGGATGAAATCCATGAGCATAAATACACTGTTCGACTCTCTGCTGCATATAAACTCTATGTTGAGGTACAGTAGCAAGCAACCTGAACACAGGTCTTGACCTTACTTTCTGTAGATGCTCCTCAGGAAATAGATAGTGTTGCTTAGTACAAATAGTTGAAGCTTCCAAGCTAAAGTTTGTCTTAGTGAGCTTTGAGCTTTACCTTTAGTTCAAGAACACAAAACAAAACAAAACTTCACATGTTGATACTATTCATTTATTTTACTGTCAAGTTTTTAAGGTACATTGCTCGTAGGTAGCAAAATAGGCATGCTACATTCAGAGCAGGTTGGTGTGAGGCTTGTCAGCAGCATTGTCCTCCTTGCAGCAGTTATCACTGTGTGGTGGGCAGGATTGAAATTTACTGTCAAGTTTTTAAGGTACATTGCTCGTAGGTAGCAAAATAGGCATGCTACATTCAGAGCAGGTTGGTGTGAGGCTTGTCAGCAGCATTGTCCTCCTTGCCGAAACCTTCATGATTGGCCTTGCAGCAGGTATCACTGTGTGGTGGGCGGGATTGAAAATCTATGCAGATGAGTTACTTTTGATTGCCACCAACACTTCTTATGAAACTAAATATAATGGAAAAGATTTTAAGTATTTCTCCCATTACTTCCATCTGAGAAGACTGAAGCAACGTGTGTAAACAAATGAAAAGTCATCACAATCAGTTTAAATAAGTACACAGAATAGCAATAAGCCATGTTAATAAAAATAAAACAATTAAAAATAAATAAAAGACGAAGAGAATTTTTTTTTAACTACTGAGAGATAAGCATCAAGTTTCTTACTAAGGCTCCCCCATAAGGCTAACTTCAGACCTCCCAACTTAAACAATGCAAGCATGGACAAGATGGGAAGACATATTTAAAACTCTGAAAGAAAAATATATCAGCCAATACTATACCTGGCAAGATTATCCTTGAAATGGAAAAGAGAAATGAGATCATTTCCAGAAAAACAAAAACTGAAAGAATTTACCAACACTAGACCAGCTCTTCAAGAAATACTTACGGTAATATTACATAAGGAAAATGAAAGGAAGACAAATAGAAATAAGAGAATACAAAACAACTAAGAAAATGGCTAACAAAATTACAGGGATAAGTCTGTACATACAGATAATAATGTCGAATGTTAATAATGGACTAAATCCCCAATTTGAAGACACAGATTGGCTGAATGAGTAAATAAACAGGATCCTTCAATATGCTGCTTATAAGAAACACGCTTTACTAATAGACATGCATAGAGTGAAAGTCATGGGATGGAAAAAGGCATTTTGTGCAAAGAAAAACAAACAAAAAAGCTGTAGCCACAATACTAATAGCTGACAAAATGGACTTTACCATAAAAACTATAAAAAGAGACAAAGAAGGACGTTAAATATTACTAAAGAGAGTAATTCATCACTAAGACATAAGAATTATATATGCTGTAAACACTGGAGCATCTAAATATGTAAAAGAATGAATTCTAGATCTAAAGAAAGAGATAGGATGCAACACACTAATTGCTGGAGATTTCAACATTCCACTGTCAGCACTGGACCCTTCGTCTAGGGAGAAAATAAACAGAGAGAGGGGAACTAGTTGATACCATAAAACAAAGGATCTAACAGACATTATAGAACATATCACCCAACAATGCTAAATACACACTTTTTTCAGTCCCACTTGGAACATTCTAGAAGACTGACCTCATAACAGGACACAAAACAGATCTTTATAAATATAAAAGTATGGAAATTATAGCTAGCAAATTTTCCCAACCATGATGGATTTCAATTTGAAATAACAAAAACAGAAAAAGCCTTCAAAATACACGAATGCATGGAAACAAAACAATTTATTCCTGAATAACTTCCAAACTACTAAAGAAATTAAGACTGAAATTTAAAAATTCCTTGAGACAAATGACAATTGAGACACAATGTTCTAGTATCTGTGGGACAGTGAAAGCAGCCCTCAGAGGGAAGTTGCAGCAATTAGTGCTCACAGAAGAAATACCTAACGATGACAAATAAATAATCTAAAGTCGCATCTCAAGAAATTAGAAAAACATTGATGACAAATCCCAATAGTATTAGACAAAAAGAAATAATAAAGATTAGAGCAGAAACAAATGAAGTAGAGATTTTTATAAATACAGAAAATGAAAAGAAAATCCTGATTCTTTGAGAAGATAAACAAAATGGACAAACTGTTGGCTAGGCTAACCAAGAAGAACAGAGAAAGGAACCAGATAAATAAAATTGGTAATGAAATGAGTAATATTACAACAGATACAATAGAAATACAAAAGATCACCAGAGGATTCTACCTGTACCTTTATGCCAACAAATTAGAGACTCTAAATGAAATGGACACATGTCTAGATATATATAATATTCTAGATTGAATCAGAAAGAAATAGAAAACCCTGAACAGACCAATAACAAGAAATGAAATTGAAACAGTAAAAATTAGTCTTCAAACAAGAAAAAGCCTAGGTTCTGATGGCTTCACTTACGAATTCTACAAAACTTTAGAGAACAATTCATTCCAATTCTCCTCAAACTATTTCAAAAGATTCAAATGGAAAGAACCCTCCCAAACTCGTTCTATGAAGCCTCCATCATCTTGATATCAAAAGTAGACAAGGATAAGACCAAAAAAAAAAAAGAAAACTAAAGATCAATATCGCTGATGAATACAGATACAAAAATCTTTGACAAGATATTAAAAAGTTGAATCACACAGCACGTTAGAAAGATTATATACCATGACCATGTATCATATTTTGTAAAATATGATATCCCTTCATAATTAAAACTTTCAGCAAAATAAGTGCAGAAGGACGTTTTTCCACAAAATGAAAGTCATATATGACAAAACTATAGCAAACATCACACTGAATGAGAAAACTCTGGAAGCTTTCTGCTAAAAGCTGGAACAAGACAGGGCTGTACACTTTCTCCTCTCATTTTCAATATAATACTGGAAGTTCTATCAATACAATCAGACAAGAGAGCAAAATAAAAGGCATTCAAATAGGAAAAGAAAAAGTGAAATTGTTCCTATTCACAGATGACATGATTATATACATAGAAAATCCAAAGGAATCCATAAAAAAAAAACCTTGCAGTGATCAATAGATTTAGTAAAGTTGCAGGATAAAAAAAAATCAATATACAAAATCTATGGTGTTTTTATATACCAACAACAAACATACTGAGGGAGAATTGAAGAAAGGAATCTCATTACAATTCACACACACACACACACACACACACACACACAAATACTTAGGTATAAACCTAACTAAAGTGGTGAAAGACCTCTACAAAGAAAGCTTAAAAACTGAAAAAGAGTTTGATTGTTATACACAAAAGTGAGAAGACACCCCATGGTCCTGAAGAATCAACATAATAAAAATGTCAATTCTACTCAAATTAATTTACAAATTCATTATTCACAGAAATAGAAAACACAATCATAAAATTTGTCTTGAATCATAAAAGGGCTCATATCAACAAGGCAATACTGTGCAAAAAGTAAAGAAAGCATCTTACTACCTGACTTCCAAATATATTACAAATCTATGATAATCAAAACAGCATGGTACTGGTACAAAACCAGACACCTACACCAATGGAACAGAAGAGAGCATCCAGAAATGAATCCCAAAAGATGAAGCTAACTGTTTTTTTGACAAAGGGTACAAAATAATCCAATGGGGAAAGAAAGTCTCTTCAGCAAATGGTACTGGAAGAACTGAAATAAAATGGACTCCTATCTCCAGTAATTAACAAAATCAACTCAAAATGGATCAAAGACCTAAATATAAAGGCTCAAACCATAAAACTGCTTGTGAAAAACACAGGGGCATCACTTGAAGACATTGGAGCAGGCAAAGGTTTCTTAAACAAGACACCTCATGGGCTAGCAGGTGGAGTGGTGGTCAAGGCAGTGGAGTCCCACATTCCTGACTGTAGTTGGTATTCCAGCACAGGCACTGGAATAGCATGTCAAGTGCATGTGCACACATGCCCAAGATCCCAAGAAGAAAATGGAGAAGGGATTGTGACATGTCCATTCCCCCCCACCCGGGGGGGGGGTGATTCACACTTTTCCTTTCTGCCTCTCTCTAGCAAATGCACGCATTCTTTGGCTAAAATCTAAAAAAAAACTTTTAAATAAGCACCCTAAAAGAGCATAGGCAACAATTCCAAAATATGCAAGTGGGATTTCATCAACCTAAAACACTTCTGTATAACAAAGGAAACAATAATTAGAATAAAGAGACAACCTCAAATGGGAGACAATATTTGCAAGTTTTGCTCCAAATAAGGGATTGATAACCAGATTATTGAAAACTCAAGCAGCTCACACACACACACACACACACATAAAAAAAAAATGGCCAAATGAATTGAACAGATAACTCTCTAAGGAAGACATATGGATGGTTGACATGCATATGAAAAAAATGTTCAACATCTATAATAAAGAAAACACAAATCAAAACTACAATGACATAACATCTAAGCCTGGAAAGAATGGCTTTGATCAAGAAAATAAAAAAATGACAAGTGCTGGCAAGTCTGTGGTGAAAAAGGAATCTTCCTACACTGCTGGTGGGAATGCAAATTGGTACAATCATTATGGAAAATGATATGAAGATTCCTCAAAAACCTACAACTAGAACTACCATATGACCCAGTAATGCCTCTCCTCGGTATTTATCCAGAAGATAATAAAATACTCAGTCAGAAAGAAACTTGCATATTCATGTTTACCAGAGCATTATTCATAATTGCAAAGAGTAGAAACAACCTAAGTGTCCAAGAACTAATGAACAGATTGAAAGAAAAAGTGGTACATGTATACTACAGAATATTGCTCAGCCATAAGGAACAATGAAACCATGTCATTTGATACAAAATGTATGAATATAGAAGTTTTAATGCTAAACAAAGCAAGACTATAAATGACAAGCATGTATATTCCCACATAATAAATATCAGATATCTACATTCTATGGCAGAAATGGAAAGATCCTAAAATATAATAATAGGCAGGGCAGGTGTAAATATAACTAACCATATGGGATGGCTGGATAGTACAGGGTGGGTAAGATGGACTCAGGGAAGAAATAATTAACAGACAAATGTAAAGTACTCTGTTGAAAATGATGTACATAGTAATATCCTTGATTTGATTGTCTTGTACTATCAATATATACATACTACGGGAAGCCATATGGTGTGCTTTAGGGATATAGAACAATGAAATATGAATAGGAAATCATGAAATAATAAAAGAAAAAAAATACCACTACAAATTTGTGTTCCTGTCTTACGTTTGACACAGCAAAATCTGGAGATTTCCAAAACATACTCTAAGTTATAGAAATAAGGAGCCACAAAGTCAAATTTTAAATCATTAAGGAATGGTGACTGAGAGTGAACAGTCAGATTGTATGAGTTTGAATCCCAGTGCACCTTCTAAATGACTTCAGATAAGTTCTTATTCTTAGCTTCATTTTCCTCAGCTGTAAAACAGAATAATAGAAAATGCTTCAAGGATTGACTGAGTTTTGAGTACTTAACATGTAAAACACCTACAGGGATATCTAATGTATCTTGAATATTCAGTACATGGCAAACAGCACCATCATCATCACTGTCTTTGGAATTTGACATGTTTAGAATGATTGCTCAAGCCCCATTCAGGGCAAGATGCTGTCTGAGGAAACATGGTTCTACTCTCAGCCAAGATATTCTGATGATTCCATGTGGTGGTGCCCATGTCCAAAATGCTCTAGATTCAATTCTCGCCATAAATTTCTGTAACCCTGTTCAAAGGTCGGGGCTGGGGTACCTCATCCACTATTGCCAGTCCTTAAGCTTTTATGAAGCCTGACTTGGAATAAGCTGTGATTGCAATAATCAAGCCCTTGCCCAAGCTGCCCTGTGGCCTCACCCATGAGACTAATTAGTGTCAGTGCAGCCACTCTATGTATCACTTTAAAAACACAGGGTAAATGAGCTTGGTACATTTTTAAGTGTGCGCAGTAATTACTGCTCTGCTACCTACTTTACATTAGAGCAGTTTTAGTTACTTACTGGGATTTGAGGACAGCCCAGAATTCATTTCACAGTTGGAAGGATAACATAATGTCGAACACTCAGAAGGTGTAAGACACTGTGAACATTGTCTTCACTCTAATAGCCCCTACCCCTGGAACTGAAGCACGTGACTAAAGCATTAAGTCATTTTCTGAAATCCTGCTGCTACTAGCTGACTCCACAAACATGCACTTAGCCATATTCTCCCTGGGCTCTCACTCTGTGGTTGTAAATAGACACCAATCGAAGCTACATTAACTCTTTCAGTTACACCTCCACTCCTGCCACTGAATAGAAGGTATAAGAGCAGCAATTTACAAAATGAATTTGGATTATTCTCAACACTATTCTTGGAAAATGTAGGTCTTAAAGGATTTCAAAGGTTACAAAATCAAAGGGAAGTAGCAAGAAAAAGTTATAGTGCTTAGAATTTCTGTCAACTGTAAGAACAGATACTGATTCTGTGCAAACCATGTAGCAAAACACGCATGCTTGTTATTGTAAAAACAACCACCTAAAAGTGTTCATGGGCAGAAAAGTCAAATGGCTCTAGTTGTGTAACTAATTCTCTCAATTATATCATTCTTAAAATCAAAACTGTCAGATCTTATTTTTATTAATTTTAAATATGAATAAGGTACTAACCATGGCATTTTAAGTAATATAGAGGAGTCACTGGAAATTGTGAAAATTATCAGAACTTAACTACATTTTCAGTAAGAATATACAAGCTACAGAATGAATTATCAAGATAAGACACAGCAAATATTCTTTTAAGAAATCAAAAATTAATCTTGTGATTGTCATTATCTTCTCCTGAATGTTACCACAAAATACTTGCAAATAATTATATCTCTGTTTTCTAATTCCCAGCTCCATAATTTGACCAATTTTGTGGTGTTTGAAAGGCCTTCATTTAGCATCTTTAAAATTTCATTAGAATGCATTTACTGTTGTTCCAGATCATTAATAAAGGTATTCTGTCTCATGATAACCACTTCTTCTAGACTCAACAGAGGTCTATTTATCAGCAATCTTTGTGGTCTTTCAATAATTTTTTATAAGAGATTTTAATTCCTTGTAACTATTGGACCCAATGAAACCTAGAAAAACTTCAAGTAGAGAAGCATTTTATCTCCACTCAAAACAGACTGCTTTAGATTTATCAAATTTTGTGATTCAATTGATCTTTCCCATCTATTCTCAAAATATCATTATAAAACAAGAATGAGTATTTAATTATTAGAAAACTAAAAAGCATCTAAGGACAACAGAAGAGAATTTTAGGCTAAAGCCAGTTAGTCTCAACAGGTTTTAAATTTAACTTTTATCCAAAGGTCAATTAATTTAAATAAGTCATTCAAATGTAATAGTTTCTTTTCAGATATTATTTATCCTAAGATAGTATTCTATTCTAATCACCTCTACAGTAAGGATATGTTTTGAAGATGAAATTATACATGAGTTCATAATAACATTGCTTGCAAGCAAAGGAATTGCTAAAAGACTTCCTTTCCTCCTTGACAAATATTAAGTACACTATTTGATTTCTTATCAAAAGTTATTTTTTATATGGCTGTAATTAGGTAACAACATGTAATGCATTACCTTGTACTTACATATTACATTAAGCAAAGATATTTTGAGTTATACAATTAGACAATTTGTTTTGTTTTTGCTATGGAGCATGTACCCTAGGCCAGAAAGATAGAGGAAAAGTGAGAAATCACCCCTGGAGGGGGTGATGGCCATACTGCAACCCCTTTGCCTCCATTCTCCTCTCAGAATTTGAACACACAGCTGGTGTCATTTTTAAGCCAGCAGGTTCAGGACTTGAACCATGTAGCTGGCCATGTGGGATCCAGTACCTTAACCTTAATGCCACCTACTGGTCCCCTAGCTACATAGTTTGAAGGAACAGTCTCCATAAAACCACCCTCATTTCAGATACCAGGGACAAGTTTAAGGGTCTCTAGAGCCACTGTAACTTCAGACCACCCAGCTATAAATGCCAGGGTCCCATGCTCCCTCAGGTTTAATAATTCACTAAACAACTCATAGAACTCAAAAAAAAAAATACTGTATGTATTATTACAGGTTTTACTATATTGAAATGATGCAAATTACAACCATTCAAAGGTGGAGATACTGTATAAAGACAGAATCTGCCTTCTTATATCCTCCATGTTTCAGGTGCTTTTCTGTGGACTCCTGGATGGTGTTCCTTCTCCCTGTATAAAGCAAGTGACATTTCTGGGTGCTGTCACAGTACCAACTAGCAAAGTTCATCTAACACTGAAGCCCAGAGTTTTTACTGGAGACTGATCACATACTGCCTACACAGCTCACCTTTAGTTATCAGTTCTTTCTGGAAATTTACTATTAATACCTTTAGTCTGTAGTTCCTCTGCAGTTCCTCAGGAAGAGGGGATTGATACAACATGTACCAGTGAGCCCTAATAAATCATATTGTTAGGCTGTCTAGTAGTTCTCGGATAAACAAAGAAGCTTCAATCAAACAAAACATTCCAAGCAGCAGACATCACTTCCTGGTAGCCAAAGGCAGAAGCCAGATCTCTCTTTGGGTACAGGTAATTTTTCACTAAATATACATTATTATTTCTTAATTGGATTTTGGATACTGGATACTGAATATGAAAAAGATACTAAAGACTTACAAACAAATCTTCCCCTACATTCCACAAAAACTACACGCATAGGGTATCATGTTCACTTTCAGCCGAGTTTAAACCCAAAAGCATGAAGAATGAAAAGCAGTAGCAATTGTAAAATGCTTTTTAAAATAATTCATATCAAGATGAAGAGTTGAAGAAAATTAGTCCTGAAAAGATAAAACTGAGTGATGGGGTCAAAAATGTTTCCTTAAACTAAACTATAACTAGCAGTTCTTAACAGAGCTATGGAGGTCACTTACTTAGTGAGTTTTTTCCTAATATTCACCAGTATAAGACATGAAGCTTCAGAATGATAACTAGGGAAAAGAAAAGTAGTTCATACAAGAATTAATTTCTTCATTTTAGCTGATCATTTCAGCAAGTTGATCTTTATGAAATGACAAATGTGTGGACAACAAAAGAAAATTCATTTGGAAATTAATATAGTACTTCAGTTAAAAAAATCAGCGTTTGAATATCCCTAAAAAATGAAAAGATGTCACATAATTTCAACTCATAAAACTCATAGAGAACTTTTAAAATAGGACAAAGCAATATTTTTTGTTTGTTTTGTATAAGTAAGAACTGAATAATCTTCTGGCATAAATCTCAACCATGTAACTTTCTGGAGATGTTGACAGTATACAATTCTACAAATTTCTAAATAAAGCAAAACAAAACTCTCGTATCAGATGTAAAGAAAGTGAATTTTAAATAAATTGTCTAAAATAAAACCTTAGCAACACATTTCATAAGGAAGAATATTAAGAAATATTTCACTATTAACATTACTACCTTAATAAAATTCTATAAAGAACCTCCAGGTTAATCTTAGATAAACCAAATAATGAAATTAAGCAAAATAAGTGCCGAAGTGATGTTTTAAAGTTATTATTAAGAAGAATTATCAATTGCTCCTGCAATGAGTTATTTATGCATTTTTTAACATTTTCTTAGACTTATCCAAGAAAGTTTTGATACTTGGAAAAATATTTTACAGCCCTGGTAAATGTCAGTAACTGAACTTAATGTGCTTCGTGGCTTAAAGATGTTTATAGGTGATAAGAGTTCCTTCTGGTCTTATCATACTGAAAAACTGCATATCATTTTATGAGTGTATCTCTATGTGGCATTAACTACAAAGAAGAGATCATAGCTTAAAAAAAGAATTTAATTCTACTTGGGCTGAACTTTCTTACAAGTCTCCATTCTATAGTCCCAAAGAGGCTCAAATAAATTTTAAAAGCTTATGAAGGACCAAATAAATGGAAAGATATACTATGTTCCTGGAAAGAAAGATTTAGTATTATAATGTCATCAGTTATCCATAAGTTCATCTATGAATTATATGAAATTACATTTAAAATTCCATTAAAATCTTTTATGAACTTGATGTACTAATTCTAAAGTTCTTCTAGAGACACCAAGAAACTTTTGGAAAATAAGAATTATGAGGAGAGAGTATAGACCATATAACAACTCAAATTATATCATAAAGTTACAGTAACACATTGCAGTTTCTGCCTTAAAATATGTTATACTTCTTGTGTATTTTTATGATAAATATGAATTATGTTTAGAAGAAAAATCAATAAAGACAATTCTTTTGAGTAAAATTCCCGTACTGTTATTTTTGAAATTTTCCTCTAAAAATTAAAGATTGGGGAAAAAGAGCTCTGGAGAATTAGAGGATTATAATTTTTTTTTTTAATAAACATTCTTACTTGCCTTCTTATATCCTACAGAAGGAGCTACTTCTTTGTACTAAATGTTTCCTCACTTTATATGTTGAGATAGGTAAGTATATAAAATTAACTTTTCAGACTCAGCTTAAGCTTTCCTCCTCTATGAATTTCTGATATCCTCACACTGTGTAGACTTGGCTTTTCATTTCTACTTTATTCCAGTGACTTCCTCATATAGTTACATCATCTATGACTATTACTGATGGTGTAGAGATATATGTATTATTAGTGATGAGAATGTACGTGTTTGTCCATTTGTATTATAATTTTAAATTTTGATGCCTTGATATCACTTTGGTCTTGAAATCTAATAGACCTAGTATGTACTTAGTGTATTCAAAGAAGTTGAACAGTGTTCTGGTGGCAAAAGCTTAAATCTCCAACCCAATAAGGGTTGAATAAATTTTATATAAATGTTATATATCCCTACTGTGGAATAGTAAGCAACTATCAGCATAATAGGTGTCACAAGGTTTCCCTAAGGCATTAATCAATTTAAAAAGTGAGAAGAGAAACAAAAGTGAGGGGACTTCAAAAAGTTCATGGAAAATGGCACTGAAGTATAAGTTTATTTTGGAGCAAAACAATTCTGAAATTCAAACATGGGTTTTTATAATATGTATCTTCTTTGTACTTTTTGAAGACCTCTCTTGTATATAATTTTGTTTTCCTAAAGCAAATAAATTATTAAAAAGGTATTTCTAGTGTATATACATATTATATGAATATATGTTATTGAGAAAATAATTTTGAGTATTACACCTCCCTCTATCAACATGTGACCTGGGGAGAAGGCAGTGTTACATGGTAAGAATAAAAAGAGACCACCTTGAAATAAACTCTGTCAAGGCTGTGGTCTTCACTGATATTCTGTAGTTGAGCTATCCTTGAGTTCTACGATAAATAATAAGGTCTATTATTATTATTACCATACAGTGCCAAATACAGTTTGTGAATATTTTATTTTTCTACATATTTCTTCATAAATAGGATTGACTTATAATAGTTCTGTCCAATAGAAATACAATGCAAGACACACATATGATTTAAATTTTTCTAATAACCTCATTAAGAAAAATCTAAAACTATAACTTAATCTTAGTATATATTTACCTAATATACCCATATGTAATATGTGTCAGTATATCAATATATAATCAATATAAAAATTATTAATGAGATAGTTTATTCTTTATTTGCCCCAAGTCTTCTAAATCTGTGTCCTTCATATTAGAATATGTCTTAGTTGAAATGTTGATATTTCATCAAAAATCCTTATCTAGGGTGGACCTGTAGCACAGTAGTTAAATACTGTGTATTGGGAATTAGATCTCATGTAGCCACCTGAAGTTTGAATGATAGCCCTACAGCTTGAAAAATATCCCAGGCACATTCTCATGCATGCCCTAAGTCCTGATGGAAAGCTGAGGAAGAAAGATTGCAGTATAACCACGCCCCTGTGGAGGGTGCTTCCTCTTTCTGGTGAGCACATGCACGCTCTGGCAAAAAACAAAAACAACCAAAAAAAACCTATCTGTATTTTAATATCATAAAATATATGGTGGAAAAGTAGTCTCATAGCCCAATTGTGACGGATTGCAGTATAACCACGCCCCTGTGGAGGGTGCTTCCTCTTTCTGGTGAGCACATGCACGCTCTGGCAAAAAACAAAAACAAAAACAAAATTCTATCTGTATTTTAATATCATAAAATATATGGTTGAAAAGTAGTCTCATAGGCCAATTGTTACAAGCATATGTAAATTTTTCAATCATTAAATCACGTAAAAGTTCTTAAACTAATCCTGATGAAATAAAACTAAAATTTCCACTTCTCAGTACCAGCAGCCACATTGCAAGTGCTCAAGAACTAAGTGTACTCAGTTGGACAGTTTCCTTTACTGTCTCATTCTGTTAGGCAGGGTACAAAGTATGCTAGTCTCAGAAAAGTAATTACTACGTAGTACATTTTTCCTACCTTTGAAACAATTTAGTAGCTACCTTTAGTTTAAGCAATATTATAGCATTCCTATAGATACTCCAGGTTAGTATTTTTAGGAAGGTTGAAGAGAGAGAAGGTTTTAAATATCAATTCAGATTTACAGTGACTCTTCTTTACCCAGATTTTCAATTGCTTCTTGACTCAATTATGGTCAATGGCTATTGAGTATAGTTTGCAGTTTGCAAAATTTTGTACATAATCATTAGTGTCATTAGTGTGCCATTAAGTACTCATATCCTTATTCTTACCTTTGTTTACCAGGTCTATCTGACTATGATTTTATCTTATCCAGTTTTCCCTGCATTTCCAATAGGTGTGTGTGTGTGTGTGTGTGTGTGTGTGTGTGTGTGTGTGTGATAAGCTGATGTATTATCTGGCAAATGTGAGACTACAACTGGTATACCTTCCTTCTTATAACTTCTCCCTTCTTTTTTAGTTTTGCACTTGCTTATCACTCTTTTATTTATAAGTAAGATTTAAGCATGGTTATATGATACATGGCTTTTCAAAATAATTATTTTTCAATCAAAACTCCTATTTTTGTAATCAATTTATAGTCATTACCATTTAGTGTAATAAGTAACATATTGTTTTATTTTTCTATCTTACCATGTAATTATAATTGTTTTATTTTGCTATTTTTTTCCATTTTTCTCATTTTGCTATTTTGATCAAGATACATTATACTTTGTTAACTCTGAAGTTGTACTTTTCATCTCTCTAACTGCTACCTTTCTTTTCTCAAAGCTTTCAAATGTATGCATATATGTGTATGTTTCTAAAGATACTAACAACAATTATTTCTGTCTTGTTTCTAACTCTAACACTACTAACTTAACAATAGAGTTATTGCTCTAACCCAACAGTTCCCAACCTTCCAGGCACCAGGGATTATCCCTGTGGAAGATAATTTTTCCATGGGCCTGGTGAGGAAGTTAGGTCCCAGGATGACTCACATGCATCACATCCATCATACACCCCATTTCCACCACTACCACGTTGTAATAAATGATGAAACATTCACACAATAGGGTTCACGCTCCCATGAGAATCCAACACCACTGCTGATCTGACAAGAGCTGGAGCCCAGGCAGCAATGTGAGCCATGGGAGTGACTGCAAACAGAGGGAGCCTTGCTTACTGACTTGACTTCTACCACCTCCTTACCCCTTGCATCCCTGCTGTGTGCACAGTGGACCAGTAAGGCTGGGGTTGTAGACTCTGGCTTTTGTTTCCACATTAAAAATGACTACGATATGTATCTCATGGTGCTTTAGAAGAAAATAGGAACCGTAAAGCAAAACCTGGAATTTAACCTATGCTAGGTCTAGTTAATAGTGAAGGCACTTTGTATCCTTTCACATTATGTTTTACACACTTAAAACTTGTAGGAAAAGAAAGAGTCATGTATATCATTGTTCATTATGCAGATGAAATGAAGTATGAAAATATTTAAAAGGATGCCCATCAGGTTGGTACCATGGCCTAGTGGTTAAGGAACTGGATTCCACACAGCCCACAGCGTGGATCAAATCCCAGCTTGCTGACTTGAAAATCACTCCAGGTGCATGTGTGTTTGCCACAAATCTCAACATAAGGGAGATATGGAAGAAAAGATTGTGGGGTGACCATATTCCATCGAGGGGTGCTTTTTCCCTTGATCTCTCTAGCAAGCACTCTCCAGCTTCATCAAAGAAAGAATGCCCACTGATGGCTTTTAAATAAGTTTAACTGGGTATCAGATCAGAAACTAAAAGAAGCAAACCTCTCTGATGATATGGGATTGTAAAATGACGGGAGGATTTGGAATCCTGATTAAAAGACCCAAGCTGAGCTCTACTTTGATCAAGATAAGTTTTTTTCCTCTTTTCTTCTTGTTACTTGTAGACTCCTGTCACCGCAGACTGCATGCTGATTTATAACAACTTGCCAACTTCAGAATCAAGAATTAGGGTTCACTCATTTATTCAATCACTATTTATTAATCACCAAGTGCCAGGCACCAATTACAAATATTGGGTTGTTGAAAAAGTCATGACATATTTTTTCTCTGTAAAAATGCATCATGGTTTTTATAACCCTAATATATAATGCTCTTTCCTTCCCACCCCAGAAAACAAGGAAATTCCATATGATTCTATGATTCCATAAAGCTTACAGTTTGGCAGGTTTATAGAAGAGTGAAAGAGGTAGTGGCAGTTTTACAGACAGATGTTCATTTTTTTGTTTGTTTTTGGAGAGATTTTTGCTATAGGGCACATGCGCTCACCAGAAAGACAGAGAGAGACAGAGAGACAGAAAGGAAAACATCACCCCCCAAGGGGGCTGGCCATGCCGCAATCCCATCTTCTCCTCGGGATCTTGGGCACACACGCACATGGTTTCCTGGCCATGCCGCAATCCCATCTGCTCCTCGGGATCTTGGGCGCACACGCACATGCGCCCAGTGTGAGTTTAAGCCACCGGGTCCAGGATTCGAACAGCAGTCAACTACATGGGAGTTCAGCAACATAACCATTATGCTAACTGCTGGTCCCCAGACAGATGTTCATTTGATCAAAGTACAGACCTGATGTAATTCATACTGGCTGCAAACTTATAAAATATTTGAGTGGCTTCTTTTCTTTACCTCCTTACCTTTATTTTTTTTACTGTATTTTTTAAATTATTATTTTATTTCTTTACATTCAATCACTGTGTATCATTACAATATACCAAATGAATTTTCCTATCCTGAATACACTGCATATTGGTTTGGTAAAGATATTACCATACATATTGTCAGCAACAATTTTCCATTTTTGTGTCCCTTCCTGCAATCCCACTCCTGGGTATTTACCCAAAGGATAGGAATGCACTCACTCAGAAAAACACTTGCACACCCATGTTTATTGCAGCATTATTCACAATTGCTAATACATGGAACCAACCCAACTGTCCATGAACAGATGAATGAATTGAAGAAGTGTGGCACATAAACACTACAGAATACTGCTCAGCCATTAAAAAAATAATAATAATAAGATCCTTGCATTTGATAGAAAGTAGAAGAATATGGAAGATTTACTGCTAAGTGAAGCAAGTCAGACTATGAAAGAAAGGCATTGTATGTCACTATTTAATACATGCCAAATGGCTCCTTACTGTCAACTTTAAAAAATATGAAAAGTGACTTTTTTTTCCTAGTTGGATATAATTAGTAGAAAGAATCAAAATTTTAAATATATTTGTTAATAATCTATATAAAATCTGAATTATTCCTATTTATAATTATTTCTCAAAATATTGCAACCTATGTTGTATATTTTCTAAAGGTATAAAATTTGCATTATTTATATAATACATATGATATAATTATTTATTGTATAGTTTTGAACATTATTTCTTGATTCAGTTTTCAATCATAGGTTGCACAGTGTAGCCTGGATTGGCTAAGGGCTATTAACAACAAACAAGAAAACAAACCAAATCCTTCAAAATTAGTTTCTTAATGATGGACAGAAGTTGTATTGTCTTTTTGTTTCACAGCTTAATACAAATAAGTGGGGGTGGGGTGAGTTTTATTCAGTTATGGATCTAGGCCACACCCACCCAGAGCCCCTTCTTCTACCTTATAAGCCCAGGAATCCTCACTGGATTCTTCCACATTCATCAAGCAGATAGTGGAAAACAGAGAGCAAGGAAAACTGTGTAGCAGACCTGAGAGTGGTATGACTTCATTTCCACTTACTTACTATTGGTCAGAATTCAGTCACAAAACCAACCTTACATGGGAAGGTTATATATAATATAGTTCTTTGTCAAGAAGGAAAAATAATATTTTTTTTGTTATAGTTAGCACTTTTTAAATGACCCAATTTTTAAAATTGATATATTGATCTAAGTACAATAAAGAAGGAAGTTCTGAATGTCAATGTACCTTAAGGTTATAAAGATAAAATTAAGCAACCTATGCTTGATTGTGGCCTGTTAACTTTTCCTACAAGACAGTTAAGCCACAAAGGATATAGAACATTTTTTGTAAAGCCTCCCTTGATGATTTTTAAAGTCTTTTAAGAAAAACTAAGAGCCAATACAAACCAATTGCTCCATTTCTGGCCAGCTGAGCAGTGAGAACCAGAGGATGGTCATTAATCATCAACAAATTACAAAGAAATCACCATGCCAAGTCAAAGGTAAAATCAATTACAGTGACAATTAAAGTACTCAGACATCAAGCTCAAAGCCCCTGTGGTTAACAGACAACCTAACAACTTTATAGAAAATTCAGGCATAGGAATTTTCCATAATGCTGAAATACAACACTAGATTTAATTAAAAGATATAGAGCAATAATTTGTATGATAAGTTGGGAAAAGAAAGCCTCTTGTGGCAATAAAGTGGACAGTAATTTGACCCACTATTTCATCAATCAGTGATTTATTCTGTGGAAAGTAGTGGTGAGTACATATTGATCACTGTACTTCTGCTGCAATCACATCTTTGTGATGAAAATTCCATGCACTCTGCCTTGACGTTGGCATCAGTGCTAAGATTCAACAAAAGGAGGTTGCAGAGAGTTGTGGGACTAAAGGACAATCTTATCACTTCATGCTGCCAACTGTATTTTTGAACTCTGTTCTGACCTTCAGATGAAATCGCCCAAGCGAGTATGTTCAAAGAAATGTATAGCTTTACAGACCTGTGCTTTTTCCCCAGATGACTTATCCACATTTCTGCTACAGTCAACCAATATGAATATTTCGTCTAAGATTCTGAAATAAGGTAAAGCTTCCTCCAATGAGGGCAATAAAAAAGAAAGGCACTTGCTTCTTGTCCCCTTAGTTGTTTAGGAGCAGGTTAGGAACATTTATATTCAGTTTATCATAGCCGAAAAAAGCTGCCACATTTATTCCACTTAACATACCTTATGTAAGCATTTTCTGAAAAGAAAGAAAATTTCAATGGTATTTAGAGAGAAGATCACACTAGACACAGATGCAGTAGCTGTGTTTTAATTCTAATGTTATTACTGGTTGAATAACTGAGCCAGGATTAGTCATTTAACCTCTCCTTTAAAAAAAATGTTAACTCTAAAATTTTTTTTAAATCCTCATTTCTATGTACTATGCAGGTAAGTTTAGTAGATGCCTGATTATAGAAATTATTTTAAGATGATTAGAAATTACAATACAAACCAAATGTATAGTACATGTAAACTTGCTTGAATATATAAATGGTATAATAACACTAAATTTCCAAAATTATCAACAGCCTTTAGTTACACATGACTCAAAAAATCTTTTTTTAGTTTAGTTGAACATGTTGATGTTGGTGTTTTAATTTATGTTTGCAACTTGGGGAGTTAAATCATAGATACAATTTTCAAGACAAATCTATCCTTATATTTTGCTTACTGATAAGTTCAAAATGATCCTGATAGTCTAAGTTTACAGCTGAATCAGTGACTCAGTGATCTACCCAGTACCTGCAAATCTTCACATTTCCCCAGCAAGTCACCCAGTATAACAGTAGTGTCACTGTCTCGCTGATAAACTTCCCCCGTTTTGCAATAGTCTTCATCTCTTTTTAAACTACTCATGAAGATGGAATGTGTTGGAAAATGTCTCAAATAGCAGTACAAATAAAGATCAAGCTTATCTTTCTCCTTATAGAAAAGAAAACCATTCAGCCGTGTTGCAAATCAAGTACATTGGATAGGAATTCTGTTGGGTTCTATGGTATGTACCAGGCGAGGTGGTTTATATACACTAACTTGCTGATCTACACACTAACCTGGAAGGTAAGTGACATTATTATCATTATTTCGCAGATGACAGCACCAAGACTCAGAGGTTAATGTCTCGTTCAAGATCACTTACCTTGGAAACATCAGAGCCCTGCATGGAAAGTCTGACTCATTCTAAAAGCCATTTTCTTTCTTCTCTGTGTACATTCCTCCTAGAACAAGTAAAAAATAATCACTTTTAGGTTTTTGGTTTCTACTAGGACCTATTAACTCTGGATGGTTTATAATAATTCTCAAGATCTTGCTATACTTAGAAAATACCTCGTACCTGTTTTAACAATTTGTTTTTATAAATCTGCTAGTATATTGGGCATAAAACAACTCCCCTACATATCCTTTCAAATAGGCAATTTAAAAAGGGAGGGGTACATTAATATTTTCTATTCATTAATGGTATTCACTGACCACTATATTGATGTATTCATCAGTGAATAAAAGACCAACTTCCCTGTTCTTATGAGGCTTACATTCTAACAGTGAATGACAGACAATAATAAACACTATGAAGAAGTAAATTAAACCATATGTTAAAAGGTAGTCAGGTAGTGGTTAGTGGAATAGTGGTTAAGGCAGCAGGATCCCACATGGCTAATGGCACAGTTTGAGTTCTGGACCATCAGTTTGAAAAATATGTCGAGTACATTTGTGTGCATGCTCCAAATCCCAAAAGGAGAGAGAAAAGGAGAAGGACTGCAGCGTGACCATTCCGGGGCATGGGGGTATCTCTCTGTCCTGCAACTAACTGCACACGGACTCTGGCAAAGTTTTAAAACTGTAAAATTATCTATACCTATACAGAAGTCAGTGGTCCAGAATAAAGAAAAGTGAAGCCAGGTAAGGAAGACTCGGAGCAGGAAAGGGGCATAGTGCAGTGCATCTGATAGAACCGGTAAAAGACAGAGGCAGTAGGAGATGAGGTACGAGAAGCAGGAAGAGTAAGATAACACAGCCCTCACAGATGTTGGTTTACTCTGAATGAAGCGAGAAGTTGTTTCAGGATTTTTAGTAGGAAAGTGACATACTCTGACTTACATTTCTTTTTTTTTCCCTTTGGTTTTATAACTTTATTTGAAAACAGCAGTTAGTTCTCATCCATACTGACCATATTGCCTGTAGATTTTTGAAAGTGCTAGCAGGTACATAGGTCACTAGAGTGTAGAGCTTGTTGGGTGAATCTCCATCCTTGTTTCATTTTCTGGACAACCACCCATGGGTTTGATATGGGACATTCCTTATTCCTTTGGCCCAGACAGCTTTGTTGAGCCTGGTATTGGTATCAATGTGCACATCTGGAGTCCCCATCTCTTTCATGGCAAATTTCTGGATTTCTTTGAGTGCCCAAGGGCATGTTTCTTGAAGCCCATGCCATGGATACACTTGTGAATGTTGATGGTGTATTCCCACGTCACCACCTCGTTGATGGTAGAACGGCCCTTCTTCTCGCCACCCTTCTTTGTGGGAGCCATTCTGCCTGGCCTAAGCTGGAAAGAAAGAACACAAAGGCTCTGACTTACATTTCTAATGATTGCTCCTGCTGCTGTGCTGAGATATAATGGGAAGCAAAGGCAATGCAGGGAGAACAGATACAAAAACACTGAGAGACAGATGACAGCAGTTTAAACCAGGGGTGTAGAGGTGGTAAGAGGTACTTGGAGCATAAAGTATTGTCAATAGAATTTCCTGGTGGATTAAATATGGAGTGAGAGAAACAGTGAGGATAACTCCAGGGTAAGTTCTGATCATTAGGAAGGATGGAGTGCTATTAATTCAGTTGGATAAGGAAGTATGTAGATCAGTTCTGGGCCGTAGTTCAGGAGCCCAGTTCTAGAGATTAAATTTAACATCTGAAGGAAGATATTAAGTTGGGATATATATGAGAGATATCTGGGCTGGAGATGGAATTTTTTTTTTGGGGGGGAGAGGTTTTCGCTATAGGGCATGTGCGCTCGCCAGACAGACAGAGAGAGACATAGAGACAGAAAGCGAGAAATCACTCCCCACGGGGGATGGTCACGCCGCAATCCCTTCTCCTCCATTCTCCTCTCGGGATCTTGGGCATGCACGCACACGCGCCCGGCGTGAGTTTTAAGCCACCAGGACCAGGACGCGAACCACGGTTGACTACTTGGGAGTCCAGCGACATAGCCATTACCTAACTGCTGGTTCCCCTGGAGATGGAATTTTGAGAGTCATTAGCATATAAATGTATTTAAATAAGCCTGAGTGAAGTCACCAAAGGAGTGAGGATAGAAAAGAGAAATAAACTTCTTTGCCACTAAGTTGATAAGCACTTTACCACTTTTAATAGAGATTTAAAACAGGATAGTGTTTTGTTTTTTATTTTGTTCTGTTATTTATGTAATAACATAAGAGTTTAATGCTTGAGGCCCTATGTAGTGATATTTAAAATTTCCCTTTGGGGCAAAATTCTTCAGTTTTTCTTGGTCAATTACAAATCACCTTCTGGTGCCAAGCAGTGGCACAGAGGTAACACAACTGGACCACCATAAGAAGGTCCCTGGTTCATACCCTGGAGTCTCCCTAGATAGGCCTTGATCTGGGACTGTTGAGGCTGGGGGTGAATTGCAGCATGAAGACCCCATTGAGGGTTTCTGTCTATCTGCCTATCTGTCTTTCTCTCTATTAGAAAAAATAAACTTAATTTTTTAAAAATTTTTATGTATTTATTTATTTATTTTGGAGAGGTTTTTGCTATAGGGCATGTGCACTTGCCAGACAGACAGAGACAGAGAGACAGAAAGCGAGAAATCTCCACCCAGGGGGGAAGGCCACGCCACAATCTCTTCTCTTCCATTCTCCTCTCGGGATCTTGGGCACGCATGTACACGGGCCTGGTGTGAGTTTTAAGCCACCGGGTTCAGGACGTGAACCAAGGTCAACTACTTGGGAGTCCAGTGACATACCCATTACACTAACTGCTGGTCCCTAAAAATTATTTTATAAAAAATTACCTCTTAATTGAAAACTCCACCTCTCATATATAAGTCAACATTAATTAGTTAATGCATTAATACCACTCTGATAGTAAAACTTTAAAATGCCCATTTCTAAAATTTGGATTTCTATTTTATGGACGCTATTAATACTCAATGAAAGTATTTCTAGGAGCTTAACTTTCTGACTAAAAAGAAAATAATAAGAAATTGAAATACAACAAAATTAAAATTTAAAAAATATCCTCTTTTTTGGTAGTACTGGGGAAATGGTGATTTAGCTACATTAATATTTTTTTAAAAACCTTTAAACATGTAAATTGAAAGTGAAACACAGAATAATGTTAATACCTCACTTTTTTTCTTGACAGAAATTTTCTCCCACATATATTTTTAATGTCAGAAAATTCACAGAACTAAAATCTTTATTCCAAACTTCTATAGCTTGCCTGAGAAAGTAATTATGTAAGTATTTGTCAGACACAAACTGATAGCCTTAGCAGAATTTAAATGTATATAGAGAATATATATAGAGTCCACCATTGCATGCTGCCTCCCACCTCTACCCTCTGGGGTCAGGCATCACTCCAAATCGATTCTAGACTTTTTTACTTTAAGGACCAAACATAGGGTTAGAGTGAATTGTAAAAGCCAATAATAGTAAAGATTCATTGAAACAGGCATGCACGTATAGAGTTCGTAGGCATATAAGCTGATTTAGGCTTTGTGAAAATTGGCAGCGAAATCCTGGAGCTAATTGCTGCTGGTATCTCCAAGTGAAAATCTTGTGTCCCATGTTTTCCCTCAGTCAGTAACTTGTCCCCTCTTCTGGTTTTCACTCTCTCTCTAGATCAGAAGAAACATGAGATAGAATGGAAACAGGTGGAATCTAGCTTGTCTTTCTATCAGGGCATGATTTTTCTAACTCCAAACTATTTATTTTTTCTAATTATTATGCATAGTTTTTTTTCCTAAGTAATAGTATATATTACTCAGGGTCCTTGCAAGGAACAGATGACATATTCAAACTGAGTAATTTGAAGGGAGTTTAATAAATAAACTATTTAGAAAAGTAAGGTCAAGGTTTTAGGAGATGAAAAACTGTCAGTCAAGTAATGGGGTAGTAACAACAGGAAGAGGGAAGGGTGCTAGTAACAAAACTCAGAGAAGTAACAGCAAGAGAGGTCCCTGCCATGGGCTGTGGCTTTTGTGGAGTAATATGCCACTTTCACTTTATTTCCACTCTTTTACCTCTTGCCAGTGCTCCCCTTTGACTAGAGAAAAGAAACCAGGGAGATGGGAACCCATTGATGACAAGCAAATGGGTTAGTTGTCAAGAAGAGACTAGCTATATTATTTGAAGGATTCAGAGCAAAATGAAAACTCAGGCTCTCTCTTCACTCTTTTTGCTCAATTGCTAAGAATTTCAAAAGAGTTGGGACCAGCAGCTGGCGATTAGGCTATGTCACTGGACTCCCACGTAGTTGACTGTGGTTCGCATCCCAGATCTGGTGGCTTAAACTCACATGGGCGTGTGCATGCATGCCCAAGATTCTGAGAGGAGAATAGAGGAGAAGGGATTGTGGCGTGGCCATCCCCCATTGGGGGTGATTTCTTGCTTTCTCACTGTCTCTCTCTGTCTTTCTGGCGAGCACATGCGCCCTATAGCAAAAACCTCTCCAGAAAGTAAATAAATAAATAAATAAAATAATTTTAAAATAGCAGCTGCAGAGCAATAAACCAAATGTAGAATCCTTCTAAGAATGGAATGTTGTATGACTGCATGGGTCTCAGGCTCTTGAAGCCAGCCTGCTCCTAGGACACACAAAGCACAGATAAGGACACAGAGGGAGGACGAGGAGAATTCATTTGTACTTCTATAAGTTATACAACTATCATCATTTTGGAAAAAAGTCTAAAATTGTTTACTTATTTTTCGAGAAAATTTTTGCTTTTACATAATTATTGAAGACTTCCTAAATGTGTGGTAAATTTAAACTCTGTGAAAATGACAACATTGTCCCGATATTACAGCTATGAGGAAATTTCAAAATGTTTGAGGGAAAATGCAATTAAAGTATGAATTTATTTGGGTGCAAAAATATTTTAGAATCAGGCTGTTTTGGGGGCCAGAAGTTGGCATTGGATTCCCATACAGCTGATTGTGGTTCAAGTCCTGAACCTAGTGACTTGAAAATCATGGCAGGGACTTGCTGTTGGGACATCTGCCCCAGTGACGGACCTGGCTGCATGGTGAGCTGTGAGCAGCGGAGAGGTTAAGCTGCAAAGACCATGGCTTGTCCCCCTCCTACATGCCTTTGAACTCTCAGGTGTGTTCATTGGGACTTGGAGAAACCCTCCTTTCCCCCCTCCCTGCACCACTGGGACATTTGCCCCAGTGATGGACCTAGCTGTACTAAGTGTCAGGGAGACTGAGCAGCAGAGAGACCATGACCCTGCCACACTCCTCTGAATTCTCAGACTTCAGTGGCAACCTCTTCTGTCTTTCTCAATTGAAGCACAGCAGGTCAGCGCCACATGTACCTATTCTCTAGAAACTGGGAGGACTTTGAATTATCCAGGTCCAGTGACAACAGTGCAGGCTGCTGGGCGAGCATCAGGAAGGAAGAACAGTAGAGAGATCACCAATCACCTTTCCCCTGTATACCTTTGAATGCTCAGAATTAATTTAAAAGCAACGAATAATATACCAGATGAACAGAGGCCATTACAGAGGCACAAGAAATATGAGAAACCAAGAAAATATCTTGCCCTCAAGAAAAAAAAATCTATTTTTCCTCACCATTCACATACAATGGAACACATGGAAATGTCAGATAAATTTGACTCAGAATATTTATAGTGACAAAACTAAATGAGATGCAAGAGAAAAGAGACAATGAACTCTAGAAGATACAAGAGAAAAGAAACAATGAACTGCAGGATATGAGCTACTTGAAACATGGAACTACTTCCATGACTTGAAAGAAGAAATATACACAATAAAAAAGAATCAAACAAAATTGTTAGACATGAAGGCAGTAATACAGAAAATTAAAACCTCTCTTGAAAGTATTAAAAGCAGATTAGATCATGCAGAAGATCAAATCTCAGACAGAGATGACAAAACGTCTGACCTAGAAAAAATATGACCAAAAATTCTGAGAAACTAACGAAGAAAAATGAGGACAATATATGACAAATACTTGATATTGTGAAGGGCCCAAACATCCAGATCATTGATATCCCAGAAGGTGAAGAAAATAATAAAGGCATTGATTATCTATTCAATGAAAAGCTGGAAGAAAACTTTCCAAACGTGGAGAGGCATTTAAAAATCCAGACCCAGGGGCTGGCACATGGCGTGGTGGCTAAGGGTGCTGGACTCCCACATGGCCAACCATGGTTCAAGTCCTAGACCTGGTGGCTTGCTTTCTCACTTTCCATCTCTCTCATTCTCTCTCATTCTGTCCCTCTCTGGTCAAATTAAAATAAATTAATAAAATTTAATTAATTAATTAATTAAAAAATTTAAAAAAATAAAATAAAAACCCAGACCCAAGAAATACAAAGGACCCTAAATAGAATCAACCCAAGAAGGTCTTCTCCAAGGCACATCATAGCCAAATTGGCCAAAACCACAAAGATAATATATTAAATTGGCAAGAGAAAAATGTCACCCAGCAAGATTATCCCTCATATGGGAAAGAAAGATAATAACATTCTCAAAGTTTAAAAAAAAAAAAGAATTTGAAGGAATTTACCAACTCCAGAGCAGCTCTTCAAGAAGTTCTGAAGGAAGTGCTATACCATGAAAACTAATGTCAGTCAGATGAAAGTAAGAGAACAAAAGACAACCAAGAAAATGGCTAACTTAGTGATAGAAGCTATCTGGAAATATCGATGATAGCACTGAATGTTAATGGGCTAAATTCTCCAATCATGAGACACAGACTGACAAAATGGATTTAAAAAGCAGAAATCTATCTTTTACCTACAAGAAATGTAACTCATAGATAAAGACATATATAGGTTAAAAGTGAAGGCCTGGAAAAAGGTATTCCATGCAAACGGAATTCAAAAAAGGGTTGGAGTCATGATACTGATTTCAGACAAAGTAGCTTTAAGACAAAAACTTTAACAACTGACAAAGAAGGGCATTAAATATTAGTAAAAAGGTTAATTCATCAGGAAGACATAATGCTTATAAATATCTGCACCCAATCCATGAGCACTCAGATACATGAAGGAAAGACTCCTGGATCTAAAAGGGGTGATAGGTTGCAATATTCTAAATGTTGGGGATTTCAACAAGTCATTATTTCCTTTAGAGATACAGAACCTAAATGTTACTATAAATCAAATGGACTTCATAAACATCTATAGTACTTTCCACCCCAAAACCATAATATACACATTTTCTAATATCCACATGGAACCTTTTCAAAGACTGACCACATGATAGGGCACAAATAAAGCCTTTGCAGATTCAAAGGCATAGAAACTATATCCAGCATCTTCTCAGACCATGATGGAATTAAACTTGATATTAATTTATAGGAAAACCTCAAAAATATGCATGGAAACTAAACAATCTCCTCTTGAAAGATTTCTCAACTACCAAAGAAACTTAAGACTGAAATCAAAAGATACATGGAAATAAATGATAATGAGTTCCCATAGTCTATGGGACACCACTAAAGCAGTCATAAGAGGGAAATTCACAGCAATTAATGTACATAAGGAAAAGATGGAAAGGTGGCAAATGGAAAATTCAACATCAATCATGCCTTGGAAAAACAACAACAACAACAAAAAATCCAAAAATAAAGTTCCAGGAGAAAAGAAATAATAAAGATTCAAGCAGAAATAAAAGAAATAGAAAGTAAACAAACTATACAAAAAGCAGATGAAAGCAAAATCTGGTTCTTTTAAAAGATAAACAAGATTGACAAACCATTAGCTAGACTGATTAAGAAAAAGAGAAAAAGGAACCAGACTTCTCTAACAATTAAACAGGCAATATTACAACAGACAGACACAATAGAAAAACAAAACCTCTGTGTTTCTACCTGCAGAAAGATAAAACTGGGCCCCCATCTGTCACCATTAACAAAAATCAAGTCAAATGGATCAAATAATTAAAACTAGTATCTTAAATTATAAAAATATTGCTGGAAAATACTGGGGACACTCTGGAAGACATTGGGTTAGGCAAAGACTTATTAAATAAGCACAAGCAATTATCTCACAAATATATACAAGTGGGATTATATCAGTTAAAGAAGTTTATGCACTGCAAAAGACACAGTAATTAGTGTGAGTCAACAAACCTTAGAATGGGTGAATATTTTTGTAAACTACACCTCAGATAAGGTATTGATAACCAGAATACACAGCGAATTTACCTGAAAAAAAAATTAACACAATTAAAAGATTGAAAATGAGTTGAACAAAAAATTCTCTAGGGAAGACATATGAGCAGCCAAAAAGCATATGAAAAAATGCTCAACAACCCTCATCATAAAGGAGAAAAAATGAGACCAGCAGATGCCATGATGGTCACATCGCTGGACTCCCACGTAGATGGCTGCAGCTCGAATTTCAGACCCAGTGGCTTTAAAATTACTCTAGGTGTGTGTGCATGCATGCCCAAGAACTTGAGAGAAGGATGGAGAAGAAAGAATTACGGCTTAGCCATCCACCCTGGGGGTGATTTCTCACTATCTGTCTCTCTGTCTTTCTCTTTCTGTGATGAACACACATATCCTAAAGCAAAAATCTTTTCCTGGGTGATGAAAAGCATCAAAGATTGTACCGGGCTATAAGCTCTTGTGCATTTGAGGAAAACTAAGATTAGTTATGCTTTGCCTTGTATGAAAGGACTCAAACAACTCAATTTTGTTCTCTGTTTATTGGGAGTAGAGGCATCTCCTGTCTTAGTGCCATATTATTTCCTCACTTCATCAGTGTCTGTATGTAACCATTACACTTCACTATTCAACCGTACTACTTTGGCTCTTCAGGGATTTGAACGTGAGACACAGTGAATCTCACTGGACTGCAATGCAAGACAAACTTTAAAGCAATATTTGAAAGATACTTTAAAGCAATACTACTCAAGTAGTAAAGTATCTTGGCTTTACCATTATTTATTATCAATAGCGACTGTTTTAAAATTGCTTCTTTTCTGGTTTCAGACCACATTTGAATATTTGAGTCACTAATATGTTATACTATAACTAATTTAATTAATTTTAATTATTTTAACTATATACCCCAAGATCGTAGTTTATTTTTAAAATTAAAATAAAGCAAAGGAACAACTTGAGTTAAAATTTGAAAAGCTTAAATCATGCTTGGTTACCAACTTAGTATAAACGTATTGCTTCTCTCTTCAAGTTAGACTTATAAATAATAAATGACATGATTTTCAAAAGACTATGCAGGAAAAAAAAAGATGATTACAAAGCAAATTTTTTTTAAATAAACCCAGGTATTGGATTTATATATCACTTTACTTTTACTATATTCTACACAATAACTAACAGCAATCCTATCAGAGAAGGAATATTACCTATCTCATTGTTGGAACCACACTGTAAGAACAATATTGCTCTCATGTAGTACCTGACTTTAAAATAATGGATTACAAGAATTTTACATTATAAAGGTACTTCTTGCTTTCCCTTTCTCATGGTGGTCTTATAGTAGCCAGAGTATATTACTCCTGATTCTTCTTGCTGTTGTGATTCAAGGTCATGCCATAAAAAAATTTGCATTGCTGGCATACAATAAGTTGAAGGTGATTGCTGTCACCTTGAATCATTTTGCACATTTTTCTTTCTTTAAAAAAAATGTAATGTAGCAGTAACTTTGCTTTGTTCTAGTCTACTAAAGATTAATACAGCACTCTGAAGTTCTTGAGAAAGCCTATTTTCTAAAATGATTTTGCCTTGTTAGAGTAAAGAAATAGATACAAATCTTCACATTGCATGGTAGGTACAGATGGATCGACCTAGGCAAGGAGCACTGGACCTCAGCAGCAGAGCTGAGCACTTCCAAGAGAGGTCAAAAAGACAGATGGTTAGCTCTGCTTCATGTCTAAGAAACACACGCTGCCTTGAGTTAATCAGAGGGCCTTCCACGAGAGGCCACTTTCATTCTCAGGCATTTTAAATTCTTCTCAAGTCTCTCTTAACAGTTTACACTGCCATCTTTATTTTATCTTCCATGCTTCATTTCTGATTGCATTTTACCCAGGAGATAATAAACTTGACTGTTTCATGCTCATCCCCAAACCTTTAACACTGACATTTTTTCAGAGCTCAGCTTATACATGCCATCATTTAATGTCCCACCCTGCTACTATGCTTCAACAGGTATTTTCACAATATGGGAAATGCAGAACATTCAGGGCTGTTTTCACATTTTCAGAGCCACTATTCTGATCCAGGCCCTAATCACTTTGCTTTTCTATTAAACCTTTCCAATTGCCCTCCCCATCTCCAGTCTAAGTTAGCATTGACTATCAGATAATCAGCAACAAAAGTTCTTTTTTTAAATATTAGTGCTGCTGTGTAATTTAAGTGATCAAAAACACATACCCAGGACCAGCAGATAGCGTAAGTCATTGGACTCCTATGTAGTCATCTGCATTTGAGTCCCAGATAGGGCACTCAAAACTCACACTTTCACATGTGTGTGCATGCCCAAAATCCTGAGAGGAGACCAGAGGAGAAGGGATTGTGGCATGGCCATTGTAGGGGGTGATTTCTCACTTTATGTTTCTCTGTCTCTCTCGGTCAGTCAGGTGAGCACACATGCCCTATACCAAAAATTTCTCATTTAAAAAAAGAAATAAAAGGGAACAAGCAGTTAGCTTAATGGCTATCTTGCTGGACTCCCATGTAGTTGACAGCGGTTCGCGTCCCGGACCCGGTGGCTTGAGACTCACGCCGGGCGCGTGTGCGTGCATGCGTGCCCAAGAGCCCGAGAGGAGAATGGAGGAGAAAGGATTGTGGTGTGACCATCCCCCCTGGGGGGTGATTTCTCGCTTTCTGTCTCTATGTCTCTCTCTGTCTGGCGAGTGCACGCACCCTAAAGTGAAAAAAAAAAACCTCCCCCCCCCAAAAAAAAAGAAATAAAAGAAACATGTACCCTATGCAAAAAAGCTCAACAAACAATAGCATATTCCAGGCACTGTGTTAAGTTTATAAACAGATATTACACTACTTTTAAGTATACAAAGAGTCATTTGTACAAAGTTTTATTTTTTCAGAGAGTTTTTTTGCTATAGGTCATGTGCACTCACTCAAGAAACAGAGAGACAGAGAGTGAGAAACCACACACACACACCCAAGAGGATGGCCACCCTGCAATCCCTTCTCCATTCTCTTCTTGGAATTTTGGGCACATTTACGTGCGTGCTTCTGGCATGAGTTTAAAGTCCTAGGGTCCAGGACTTGAACTGCCGTCAGCCATGTGTAAATCCAGACATGTAACTACTATGTCATCTGCTGGTTCCATGTACAAAGTTTTAATGAGAGCACAGTGGTTAGAACGTAAATCAACCTGGATTAAGGGGGAGATATCAGAGAGGGGTAACATCTAAATTGTGTGTGTGTGTGTGTGTGTGTGTGTGTGTGTGCGCGCGTGTGTGTTTTGGCCATAGGGTACGTGCACTTACAGAGCCAGAGAGAGAGAGAGAGAGAAAGTGAGAAATCCCTTCTCCCCTGCTGGAGTCAATGGCCATACCACAACCTCTTATTCTCCACTCTCCTCTTGAAATTTTGGACATGCATGCACCCATACCCAGAGTAATTTCCAAGCTACCCAGAACAGAACTCAACCACGATCAGCCTTGTGGGAGTCCAGCACCTTCACCACCACTCCGCCTGCTAGCCCCAGTAACATATGAATTTTAAGAGAAGTAGCTGTTCAGGCCAAACCACCAAGACCTAATTCTGTCTGCTTTTCTAGCCTTTTCTTTCTCATGTCCTTTTGGTGTATTCTATGTTCAAACAATGTCAAACTGTTTGTAGTTCTCTGTACACATCATACTATTTCCTACTTCAATTCCTTATTCAGGACACACTTCTATAGCTTTAACATTATTCCCCACCCACATTTCTTTATTCCTCCTCATTCCTACTTTTCCTCCAAGTTTCCATTGAGATATAATCTCCAAGATGATATGCATGATATCTGAAGTTGAGTTTAAAATAATAATCCTCTATCCTCCAATGACACCGTATAAAAACCTTCTTTATGGTGTATATAAAATGTATTATCCTCTTCTTTAACATAAATTGAGGATGAGATCCATGTTGTACTCTATTTCCAATTCCCGTAACACTGTTTACATTTAATAAATGTTGCTTACAAGTAATGGTTAACTTACTGAAGCATTAAAAAGAGTTAAGTTACTTAGAAATAAACATGCCCAAGGGTGTAAAACACTTGTACAATTAAAAGTACTAAAACTACAACAAAAAGCAACAATGACAAAACAATTGCTGATAAGTAGACACAATAAACCAAAAACATCCCACGTTTATGGTTTGAAGACTTAATATTGTTAGAATAGCAATACAGTAGCCTCCCTTCATACACAAAGGGATACATTCCAAGACCCCCAGTGCATGCCTGGAACCACAGATAGTTCTGAAACCTACATATATACTATTTTTTCCTATATATACATATCTACAGTGAAGTTTAACTGATAAATTAGACTTTGTAAGAGAGTAACAACTAAAAAAAAGGATAATTTAAATGTATTCTAATAAAAGTAATATAAATGTAATCTCTCTATGTATATATCAAAATATTTAACTGTACCCTTGAAACATGGTTGACTATAGGTAACTAGAACCAAGGAAAGTGAAACCACATATAAGAGGAGAGTAAGCACTACCAAAGTGATTTTCAGAGTCAAAGCGATTCCTAGTAAAATTTCAGTTTTTTTATTCAAAAATAGAAAGATTAACCCTGGAATATATGGAATATTAAGAGAACCTAAATTGCCAAAACAATCGTGAAAAACAGAAACAAAGATGGAGAATTCATAGTCTGTCTTATTGGAAACTCAATTAATTGAAATAATGTGGAACAAAGAAAGATGGACAAACCAATGAAATACAAGAGAGAGTCCAGAAATAAATCCTCACATATAAGATCAAATGATTTTTGAAAAAGATGCCAAGACCAGTCAATGGAGAAAAATAGCCTTTTCAACAAATAGTTCTGGGAAAATTAGATATTAACAAATAAGAGAATGAGGCTGTACTCTCTTCTTATTCTATATAGAAAAATTAAATACAAATGGACCAAAGGTCTAACCATAAGAGTATAATCCATAAAATTCCTTGAAGAAAACAGAAGGAAATATTTATGGCACTGCATCTGGCAATGGTTTCTAGAATATGACACTAAAAGCACAGGCAATGAAAGAAAAACTAGGTAAACTGGACTTCTGTTCAATAAAGGATAAATTTTTAAAAAAATGTTCAGTCCTACTGAAAACACATCTTTTTGTTTTGCTCGGAACTGGACTTCTGTTCAATAAAGGATAAATTTTTTAAAAAATGTTCAGCCCTACTGAAAAACACATCTTTTTGTTTTGCTCAGAGCAACAGTTCTCAAACTTTTTGCTCTCAAGACTCTTTTATGCTCCTAAAAATTAATGAATATTCCAAAGAGCTTCTGTTTATTTGGATTATATCTTCTGACATTTACCATATTAGAGATTAAGAAATAAAATTAAGATAAATTTTTAAAATATCAGTTCATTTTAAATAATTCATTCTAAGTGAATATAAGTGACACATTTCATGAAAATTAATGCTATTTTTCAAAATATAAGAAATTGCAATGACCAAGTGTCATTATTTTACTTTTTAAATCTCTGTAGTAACTAGCTGAATAGAGGATAATTTCATTTCTTTATCTTTAATTTCTTTTCATTTCTATATTCTTTAATTTGTTCGTATATTTCATTTTGGTTAAGTATACAAAGAAAATTTAGTCTTACATAATAGTGTTGTTGAGAAGGAGAATATAAAAGTCTCTTGACATAAATGTGGATATTGTACTTTAGTACTACAGCTAAATTCAACAAGCAATACGTTTTTAAAGGTTATTGCACTGTGGAATCTGAAACCCTATCAATGAACTTTTTGTTCTATTAAGAACATTGTTTAACTTTGAATTTTGAGGATATCTGTTACTCATGAATTGCAATGTCAAAAAGTTTTTATTTAGGAAAATACCAGTTCACTGAGTTATCACTGAGATCTTTTATATATTGATATATTTCATTATTTGTATTAAAAACCCATTTTCGGGACCAGCAGTTAGCGTAATGGCTATGTCCCTAGACTCCCACATAGCCGACCACGGTACACGTCCCGGACCCGGTGACTTAAAACTCACGCTGGGCGCATGTGCGCACGTGCCCAAGATCCTGAGAGGAGAATGGAGGAGAAGGGATTGCGGCATGGCTATCCCTCCTGTGGGGGGATTTCTCGCTTTCTGTCTCTCTGTCTCTCTCTCTCTGTCTGACGAGCACACGCGCCCTATAGCAAAAACCTCTAAAAAT
>NW_006159736.1:925030-933627 GCF_000334495.1 Tupaia belangeri chinensis
TGCTTCCCATTTTCCCATATGTAACATTAAAAATATGTGTGCTCACAGGTCAAGATTTAACATCTTTATTAATTTTTATTGTTCTATTAAGGACATTCTTATGTGAAGCAGATTTTGTATATGAACATATTTCTTTAATGTCCTGAAGAATATAATAATGATTTGCACCAAGATGCAAGAGTTTGCTTTTGTATCATCAGTGAAAATGTGAATTTTGTATAAAGGTAGATAAATCTAATATTTTCAGTCAGTGCCTTTGACCTCACAAGTCATCTCACTCGCCCGAGATCTTCTGACCATACTTTGAAAACTGTTCACTTAAACAACCCAGGAATTTTTAGAACTTAATGCCAAATTGACTTCAGAACTGAAAATCATTGACCTTTCAAGTATAAGAGAAACACAGATGAAATTGCCTATGAGACAACTTGTTTACTTGAGAAGAAATAGAACATCAAGGGAAAAATGCAATGAGCTTCCCATTATCAACTAGTATTTCACTCTAGACTGCATGAATTTCCAATGAGTAATATTTTTACTCTTGTATCTTATGGAGAACATCTTTTTTGACTATTTGAAGGTCTTTATTGATCTCTTTAAGATTACACAGCACAGAAACACAATTATATAATACCAGTAAAAAGAAATCTACAATATGATATGAGATAGGAAATGACATAATGTAATACAATACAGAATATAATATAAAGTAAACAGGTAGTATATACATATATATATATATATATATGTTTAGGATAGAAAGGTGTTAGGAATTATGACTGCCCTTTTTAATGTATTAGTAGAGTGAAGAATGGCTCCCCACTGATGGTTGTAACCAAATCTCTGGAACCACTGAATGTGTTACATTACATAGCAAAAGAAACTTCTATAGATGTAATTAAGGAACTGAAACACACAATTCTGGATTATTTGGAAGACCCCAATGTAATTACATGAGTCATTGCAAGCACAGTTCTTAATTGGAGGCACAAGAGGAGCCAGAGAGATTTAAAGTGTAAGAGAAGTCCATATATCATTGATGGTTTAGAGATGAAAATGGCAATTTGATGAGGAAGGTAAGCTATAAGGAGTTGAGAGAGGGTCCCAGCTAACAACCAGCAAAGAAACAGGGGCTTCAGCTCTACCACCAAGAGGAACTAACTTATGGCCAACAGTCTAGATGAACATGAAAATGGATAGCCTCCCACAGCTTCTGGATAAGAACCCTAGCTGGTTAACACATTGATGTTAACCTGGTAAGAACCAAGTAGAGAATCCAATTAAATTCACTCATGTGTCAGACCTACAAAATTAAGATTTAAAAAAATCATTGTTTTGTTTTTAGCTAAGTTTATAAACATAGCAATAATAGAAAATTAACAAATATTATTTTATAGGTAGAAAGAAGTCTAAACATTAAACTTGGTCCTTTTATTATAAAACTAAGGATGGCAAAGTATTCAATTCATCTTCCTGAGTCCAATTGTGTTAAATAAAAATGAAAAAAATGAAACTCTATATTCAATAAAACCAAGAAATATCATTAACTTCAGATCACAAACTACATAATAATGAAATTCGTACCAAATTTAGGAAAAATCATGGAAGCTACTAACAATCTTGAATAAACTATACATTTCTGTAAAAGTAAGATAGGCCATCCTAAAAGACCCTATTAGTATTTAGTTACTAGAGTCTCAGACTACTAAGGTGGGAATGGACTGAGGGTCCACCAGAGTATAGATCCTCTTTTATTAAACCAGGCAATGATGTAAGTCCATGCAAAGTCTAAAAGAGCTATCATTGCACCTGTGCTCAAGTATTCTAATAGCAACATTAACCACCATGATGACGAGAAAACTATAGTAAATATAAAAACATATGAAGGTTAAAGTGACTGGATCCCACATGGCTGACTGCTTGGTTCAAGACCTGGACCCAGCAGCTTGAAGAACACATCGAGCACATGTACATGCATGCCAAGATCCTGAGAGTAGAAGAGAAGAGAAAAGATTGTGGCATGGCTGACCTAACTAGGGGGTTATTTCTCAGGTTCTCTCTCTCTCTCTCTCTCTCTCTCTCTCTCTCTCTCTTCTCTTCCCCCCCTCTCTCCAGTGAGTGTACATGCTCTATAGAAAATCATAAAAAGTTTTTTTGGTTCAGTCTGTCTTTCTATTTCAGCTCTCACACTGTAAATAAGCATGCTTTTCATGATTTAGTGCCACTCTTTTTTACATTTTTGTGTACTTGGTAAGTTGTTTTTGCTGTTTATAATGGCCTCCAAGCACAGTGATGAAGTGCTAAGGTTTCTAAGCACAAGAAGCTTGTGATGTGCCTTACAGGGAAAACATGTGTGTTAGATTAGCTTCATTCAGGCATAAGTTACAGTGCTCTTGGCCATGATTTCAATGCTAATGAATCAACAATACATTAAATAAGGTGACTTTAAACAGAAACACACATGGAATAAGGATATGTATTGATTGTTTGGCAAAAATGTTCTGACTTGAGACTTGCAGGAACTTATGCTGTATTTTCTCTGGAGCAATCATTCATTAGTCACCGATTCAACTGTTTAGAGAGACTCTGTAGAGCATAACTACAGTGAATAACAAGAGTCGACTGCATATGGGTGTGCATGTGTATGTTCCTACAATTATAGGATTCTTCTAGAAAACTCTCACTGACACACTCACCATCCTACTACCCCAAAGATACTGAGTCTTTGGTTGAAATTACTGCAAAAACTAAGGTATCATAACAAAAATGAGTATCCTATATTTCTTTTAAAGAGGGGTTGACAAACTACAACCACCATTTGTTTTTGTAAATAAAATTATATTGGAATAGAGAAACAAGCATTCATTTATGTATGGTTGCTTGCATGTTACAAGGGCAGTACTGAGAAGTGTTAACAGTGACTATATAGCCTAAAAAGATGAAAGTATAAACTACTTTTTCCTTTATAGAAAAAGTCTGCTGACCCTTGCATTAGAATATTGGCTTTTACGAGAAGGCTTGTAAATTTATATACTAACCTTTCTAAAAATATTTGCCATCAGATCATTTATCTATCTTTCAATTAAAAAAAATAGTTCAGTTGATTCAGGGTGTTTTTTTTAATTTTTGAAACTATTTAACACTAAATTTCTATGGCAGTAGAAATGGCAATTTTGCTGCTCTATGCAATTCAAATATTACAGAAGGAAAAAAATAGAATAAAAAGACTACTCATTCTAGAAATTTCCCTGCTGGATTAGTAAACCACTGTTAATAAGTTTAGTAACAGAATAACATCATTGACTTATTTATTTTTATTTTATTACTAATATTATTTATTATTTATACATTTAATCATTATACATCATTTAGTTTATAAAAAGATTTTATCCAACATAATATACTACACACAGCTGACGAGTTGAGACTACTATATACAACGTCAACAGGGAACAAACAATATCTGTGTAACACAAGTGTCTTACTTCTCCATAGCTTCCCAAATTTTCCTTCCTACACTCTTCCCCACTCTCACTCTCCTTCCACTTTGTCACCAGTATCCATAATAATTTTTAATGCTTTTATATCCTCCAGTCTTTCAGTCTCTACCATAACAGTATATGTTAAGTGGAAACATACCATGTCTCTGTTTCATAGCCTGAGTTGCTTCACTTGGTAATAGATCTTTCATATTTTTCCACTTTCTATCAAATGCCAGGGTCTTCTTGTTTATGGCTCAATAGTATTCCATGGAGTATATATGTCACACTTTTTCAATCCATTCATCTGTTTGTGGACATTTAGGCTGATTCCATGTCTTGGAAATGGTCAATAATGCCACAATAAATATAGCAGTGCAAGCGCTTTTCCAAATGAACAAACTCCTGTCCTTTGGGTAGATACCTAGGAGTAGAATTGCTGCATCACATGGTAGTTCTATTTTAAGGTCCTTGAGGAACCTCTATTTGTTCTTCACAGTGGCTGGACCAATATATATTTCCACCAACAGTGTAAAGTGTTCCCCTTTCACCACATCCCCACCAGCACTTTTTTTTTTTTAATTTTTGCCATTCTGAATGGGGTTAAGTGGTATTTCATTGTGGTTTTGATCTGCATCTCCATTATGATGAGGGATGTTGAGCAATTTTTCATATGCTTTTTTGGCTATTCATATGTCTTCCTTAGAGAGTTGTTTGTTCAGCTCATTTTCCCATTTTTCAATTGGGTTAATCATTTTCTTCTGCAAAAGTCGCTTGAGTTCTCTGTGTATTCTGGTTATCAATCCCTCATCTGAGGCATAGTTAGCAAAAATTCTCTCCCATTCTGAGGGTTATTGAGTCACACTAATTACTGTGTCCTGTGCTGTACAGAAACTTATGTGATGTAATCCCACCTGTCTATTTTGGGATTATTGCCTGTGATTTGGGGGTCTTGCTTAAGTAGTCTTTGCCTACCCCAATGTCACCCAGAGTTTCCTCAGTTTTTCCACAAATAGTTTTATAGTTTGTGGTCTTAGGTTTAGATCTTTGATCCACTTTGAGTTGATTTTTGTTAATGGTGACAGATAGAGGTTCAGATTTATCTTTTTGCAGGTGGATACTCACTTTTTCCAACACCATTTTCCTTTTCCCACTGGATTTACTGGCACAGTTTGTCAAAAATCCATTGACTGTATGTTTGGGGATTTGTTTCTGGGGTCTCTACTCTATGCCATTGATCTTGGTGTCTGTTTTTGTGTCAATACCATGCTTAGATTATCCAGCTTTGTAATATAGTTTGGGGTCAGGAAGAGACATGTCACCCACTCACTCTTCTTGTGCAGAATGGGTTTGGCAATACATGTCTTTTATGATTCCAGACAAATTCTATGATTGTCTTTTTTTGGATCTGTGAAGAATGTCTCTTGTAATTTTATAGGGATTGAATTAAACATGTAGATTAATTTGAGTAGGATTGCCATTTTTATTATATTAATTATCCCAGTCCAGGGACATGTGATGTCCTTCCACTTTTTTGTGTCCTTTTTATTTCTTTTTAAATATTTTCATAGTTTTCCCTAAGAAGTCCTTAACTTCCTTGGTTAATTTTATTCCTAGGTATTTTATACTTTCTGTGACTTTGTAATGGGGATTACTTTCTTCAGTTCTGTTTCTGTTTGCTTGGTGTTTGTATATAGAAATGCTAAAGAGTTTTGTAAGTTAATTTTGTACCCTGTCACTTTTCTGTATGCATTTATTATTTTGAGAATTTTTTTGTGGATACTATTGGGTCTTCTATATTGGGTCTTCTATGTATACAGTCATGCACTCTGCAAAGGGAAATAATTTCAGCTCTTCTTTTGCTATTGGAATGCCTTTTATTTCCTTCTCTTGTCTGATCACATTGGCTAGGACTTCCAGCTCTATATTGAACAGGAGTGAAGAGAATGGGCAGCCTTGTCTTGTACCGGATTTTAGTGGAAAAGCTTTTAGCTTTCACCCATTCAGTATAATGTTAGTTATAGGTTTTTCATAGATCACTTTTATTAGGCTGAGAAACGATTCTTCAATGCCGATTTTACTGAGAGTCTTAATCTTGAAGGAATTAAGATTTTGTCAAATGCTTTTTCCACATCAACTGAAATTATCATATGGTTTGTATCTTTCTTTTAGTTAATATGGTGTATTACATTTATGGTTTTGCCTATGTTGAACCACCCTTGCATCCCTAGGATAAAGTCTACCTGGTTGTGATGAATAATTTTCTTTATATATTCTTGAATACAGTTAGGAAGTATCCTGTTGAGAATTCTTGCATCTGATAGGGATTTTAATGTCTTTATATTGACTGATATGCATGGTACTCCTTCTGTAAAAAGAAATGAAATACACTGTAAAGTTATATGTAATTCAATATAATATAGACAAGGTTATGATAATAATAAATAAATTATAAAAAAAGAATTTTTGCATCTATATTCATCAGAAATATAGGTCTGTAGTTTCCCTTTCTTGTATCCTTATCTGTTTTGGGAATGAGGATGATGGAGGCGAGGCTTCATAGAATGAATTTGGAAGGGTTCCTTCCTTTTGGATCTCTGGAAACAGTTTGAGTAGAACAGAGGTTGCCTCTTCTTTAAAAGTTCTGTAGAATTCAGTAGTGAAGCCATGAGGACCTGGACTTTTCTCTTTGGGGAGGTTATTTATTACTGATTTAATCTCATTGCTTGTTACAGGTATATTCAGGCTTTCTGTGCCCTCCTGAATCAATCTTGGTAGATTATATGCATCCAGGAATTTGTCCATCTAATCCAGGTTTTGTTGTTTTTTGGTGTATAGTCACTCATAGTATCCTCTAGTGATGTTTCATATTTCTATATGTCTGTTGTAATGTAGCCTGATTAATTATAAATTTGATTTATCTGCTTTCTTTCTCTCTTCCTCTTTATTAATCTAGTTAATAGTTTGTCAATCTTGTTTATCTTTTCAAAGAACCAGCTTTTGCTTTTATTTATTTTCTGCATAGTTGTTTTATTTTCTATTTCATTTATTTCTGCTTGAGTCTTTATTATTTGTTTTCTCCTGTCATTTTTTGGATTTTTTTACTGTTGTTTTCTCAGTTCTCTGAGGAATGATGTTAGGTTGTCCTTTTGCCACCTTTCCATCTTTTCTCTTGTGTGCACTAATGGCTATGAACTTCCCTCTTATGACTGATTTTGGAGTGTCTCCTAGATTATGGAAACTTGTGTACTCATTATCATTTGTTTCCATGAATATTTTGATTTCAGTCTGAATTAGTAGTCATGAATTCATTTAAAAGTAGGTTATTTAGTTTCCATGTATTTTTTTATTTTTGAGGCTTTTTCCTGAGATTAATATAGAGTTTAATTCCATCATGGTCAGAGAAGATGCTGGATATAGTATCTATGGCTTTGAATTTGTAAAGGCTGGTTTTGTGCTCTATCATGTGGTCAATCTTTGAGAAAGCACTATGCGGGACTAAGAAAAATGTATATTTTACATTTTTGGGATGGAAAGTTCTATAGATGTCTGTCAAGTCTATCTAATTTATGGTATCATCTAGGTCTTGAATCTCTTTGCTTATTTTTTGTCTCATTGATCTTCTTAAAGGAGACAAAGGGGTGTTGAGATCTCCAACAACTATTGTGCTACAGTCCATCTCTCCTTTTAGATACAGCAGTCTTCACATATTTGGGTGCTCCTGAGTTCAGTGCATAGATAAGCATTATATCCTCTTGATCAAATATTGCTTCTACTACCATATAATGTCTTTCTTTGTGTCTTCTAACAGTTTTTATCTTAAAGCCTATTTTGTCTGAACCAGTATAGCGACTCACACTCTTTTTCCATTTCTATTTGCATGGAATAACTTTCTCCAGCCCTTCACTTTTAATCTATGTATGTCTTTATCCATGAGATGGGTTTCTTGTAAAAATTAGATTGAGGGTTTCTGATTTTTAATCCATTCGGCCAGTCTGTCTCTTTTGACCAAAGAATTTAATCTATAAACATTTAACATTATTATTGCTACTTCCAAATTTGTCCCTGTAATTAAGTTGGCCATATTCTTTGTTGTTTTTTGTTTTCTTACTGCTGTCATCTGACTTTTGTTTCCTTGGTATACTACTCCTTTAATTTTTTTTTATTTCTAAAAGCCAAATTTAATAAGTTAATAAGTTCATGTCAGATAATAATACAAAATTACAACTGAAAACCAATAATTTAACAGAAAATGCTCTGTGTCTTTAAGAATTTCTTGAAGAGCTGCTCTGGAGTTAGTAAATTCTTTCAGGTTTTGTTTATTCAAGAACATTTTTATCTTCTTTACCCAGATAAAGAATAATCTTCCCTGTAATAGTATTCTTGGTTGAAATTGTTTTTTACTAACACTTTGAATATATTTTTCCCATTCTTTTCTTGTTTGCATTGTTTCCAATGAAAAGTCTGATGTTAGACTGATGGGATAGCCTTTGAAAGTAATGTGACATTTCTCTCTTGCCAATTTTAGTATCTCATCTCTGTCTGTGCTTTTGGTCAATCTGGCTATGATGTGCTATGGAGAGGATCTTGTATTGATTCTATTTGGAGTTCTTTGCATTTCTTGAGTCTGAATGTTTGAATGCCTCTCTAGACTTGGAAAGTTTTCTTCTAGGATTTCATAGACTAGATTATCAATGCCTTTATTTTTTTCTTCACCTTCTGGGATACCAATTATTCGGATGTTTGAGCATTTCATGGTATCTAGCAATTATTGTATGTTATCTTCAGTTTTCTTGGCTGTTTTCTCAGGATTTTTGATAATATTTTTAGGTCAATGGTTTTGTCTTCTACTTCTGAGATTCAATCTTCTGCATGGCCTATGCTGCTTTTAATACTTTTGAGAGAGGTTTTGATTTCCTGTATTACAGTCTTTATATCTGACAGTTCTATTTGATTGTTTTTTATGGTATCAAATTCTTCTTTCATATTGTGGAAGGACTTTTCATCTCTTGGAGCTCAATGTCTCTTTTCTTTTGCAAACTCTCATAGAGTTTGTTACCATAAACATTCTAAATTCTTTTTCTGACATTTCAATAATATCCTCTTATTTTTCCCTAC
>NW_006159736.1:933642-935960 GCF_000334495.1 Tupaia belangeri chinensis
ACATGGAGATGAGTTACAGTGTTTCCATTTTGGGAGATGTATTACTTGATTCTCTCATCCTTTTCTCATTTTTAGTCATTTTGTTGCATATTCACTTTTGGCTAATTTGTTAGAGAAGGATTCTTTAACTGTGAGCTCTTGTGTTTCCCTTACTATGAAATAATTTGGTGTTATTTTCTCCCTTCTACTGTGTCCTCCAGTGTGGGAATCACAGGAAGAGTTTTGAAATTGGATTTATATATGAAAGTTTCCCTTTTATTAATCCACTACGTGAGCAGCAAAGAATTCTCTAAAACTCACAATGTTCAGATATTTAGCTACTATGCTCCTAGTCTTCTCTTAGAAGTTGGAAGGGCTGAGCAGTAAAATAGGAGAGTAAGGTAAAAGAAAAAAAAAGTGGAAAACAGAAATAGGAATAAAAAGTGAAGAAATGGGAAGAAAGAAGAAGAAAAAAATCAAAGAAGTAGAAAGAAAAAGAAAAAAAAATAGGAAGAAAAAGAAGGAAATAACCAGAATGAAAAGAGGGGAAAAAACCCCCACATGACAGAAAATAAAACTGTGTTAAAAAACAAAAACCATGCAGCACTCTTAAGGAGAGGCAGAGATGGAGGTGCCTGGATGGATTCTGTCCTGGATAAAAGAAAAAGAGAAAAATTAGCAAAAGAAAGATATGAGGGAGACAACAGAAAGCTTTTAAAAAAGAGATAAAGAGGGGAAAAAAGAACATTGGAAGAAAGAGAAAAGAACAAGAGGGAGAGACAGACTTTGCCTACCTGGCCAGTACTGGGGTCTGGAGGGGGAGGCCCTGGCTAGGGGAGCTTCACAGCCATGAACCTGGACCCATAAGGGACAGGAAGGAAAGGCAGAGATGGAGGTGCCTGGAGAGATTCTGTCCTGACTAGCACTGGGGTCTTCAAACCATTGTTTTAATTCTCACCCATGAAGATACAAGATTTTATCTCAACACTACAATGAAGAATGTGTCTCAACAAATATATTTTCTGGTACTAAGAGAAGTAGAAACAAATATAATAGCTAATGAAAACATGGAAAGGATGATTTTTATTTCCTTTGAAGAAGCCAAAAGCTTGCAATCCAGCTGCATTCCAGATTTTGCTACACTAATTAAGGCTAACTGCTACAACTAGAAAGCTATCAGAATCTTAGTCACTTAACACAACTGAAAGTTACTTCTCTTTATTATAACACTTGGTACAGTTCAGGCAGCCTCCTCCATCTTTTGCTTTGCCATTTGTAACATGTGTCCTTGTAGCCATATAAGAAGGAAGGGATGGAGAGAGCACACTGGCTTTTGATTTTGTTTCCCCAGACGTGATGAGTGGCATTGCAATTTGCGGTCCAGTGATGAAAACTAATTGTTTCTATAGGATGCATGTTATTACTGCAAAGAGGCAGAGAGAGAGAGAGAGAGAGAGAGAGAGAAAGTGAGAAATCACTCTCTGGAAGGATGGCTATACTGCAATCCCTTCTCTTTCCTTCTACTCTTGGGATTTTAGATACACACGCATATGTGCCTGATGTGTTTTTCAAGCCACTGAGTCCAGGACATAAACTGAACAGTTACCCATGTGGGATCCAGCTGGCTCAAACACCATGCCACCAGTGGCCCGGTATTCATCACTTTGACTCATCTGTTTATCAGCTTCAGAGTATTCAAGAAAAATTAATATGAATCACAGATAATTCATGGTATGGGCCCTTTCATATCTGAGATCGTTTTTTTTTTCCTCCTAATTACCCCAACAAATATTTGTAAGCACTTACATTGTTATAACTGCTAAGTGAATATCACAAAAAGATTTCTAAACTCGAGATACTTATAGTCTTGAGGAAGAAGAGTAAAAAGAAAGGGTGAGGAAATAATTCAGTATGTTAAAGGTGACAACTACTACAAAAATATATAAAAAGTAGAGCAGAACAAAGTCAGAAAGTGTTAGGGCTGCAAGTTACACATTTTACTTATTTCCTATCACTGCTATAATAAATTACCACAAAGTCAGTAGCATAAAATAACATCAAATCTTTATCTTCTGTGTGGAATTCAGAAGGTAGGTCACCTGCAGCTGGATGACTTAAAGGCTGGGAACCATGGCTCATGTCCTCCCCCACTCACATTTTTTTCCCCTTACTTATTTGCATTTAATCATGACTTTACAGAGTACATTTCTTTTACCAGTACAAATACCATGCATGTCAGTCAGGATAAAGATATAACTATATACATTATCATCAGCAAATAGCTTCTCATTTTTTTGTCAGTTAAACATACTTTTACTTGCTTTTGCCTTCCCCTTTCC
>NW_006159736.1:935970-969814 GCF_000334495.1 Tupaia belangeri chinensis
CTTTCCCTTCCATACAAAACTTTATCTCACATTTTATTTATTCACAAAAGATATTAACCTAAAAATATGGACAAAGCTAGAATCTAGTGACAAGGGGACTATAATTTTCTACTGAAACATATTTTCTCTCTCCATTTCCCCTTTTACTAAAGAGAGGTATAAACTAACTTATTTGCAAAAAAACAATTAGGTTAATCTTAATTTGTCCTGTTATTTGCCCCATAAGAATTCAATTTCTGATGCAAAGCAACAGATACTATTTGTATTATTGAACTTATACAAATAACCATTGTGCAACAAAATAAGAATACTCACAAATATTTTCCAATTATAAAGGTGTCAGGAAGGGAGAAAAGTTCTCCAATTACAAAAATTGTTTTACAAATTGCTGAACAACAACAACAAAAAATCCTTAAATCTGGAAGGCAAATCAAAGAAGAAAATCAGTAATATTTTAGACAAAACTCATAGTCTATTTCACCATTTAAACAAAGTCTATTTCACCAGTTCAGTGTTCTTGAAGAGCTGGTCTGGTGTTGGTAAATTCCTTCAGGTTTTGTTTATCTGAGAACGTTTTGAGCTTTTCTTCCCATAGGAAGCATAATCGTGCCGGATATAGTGTTCTTGCTTTTTGGTGAATTTTTCTAGGTCAGAGGTTCTGTCTGTTACATCTCAGATTTGACCTTCCGCATGATATAATCTGCTTTTAATACTTTCAAGGGAGATTTTGATTTCCTGTATTACAACCTCCATTTCTAACAACTCCGTTTGATTCTTTTTTATGGTGTGTATTTCCTCTTTAAGATGATACAAGAACTTCCTCACCTCTTAGAACTTGTTGTCTCTTTTCTCCTGCATCTTCTGGAGTTGTCTCCTCTTGTATCTCTGTTAGCTTTGTCACTATAAATATTCTAAATTCTTTATCTGAAATTTCCACGATTCCCATTGTGCAGTCTGCAAATGATGAAAGGCTCTTCTTTCCCCTTGGGAAATGCTTCATGACCCACAGACAACACAATGGAACTTGTTGAAATGTCAGATAAACAATTCAGAATATTGATAGTGACAAAACTAAATGAGATGCGAGAGAAAAGAGACAACAAGCTGCAGGAGATGAGAAAGTCATTTCATAATTTGAAAGAAAAAATAGACACCGTAAAATAAAACAGAATTGTTAGATACAAAAAATGTGATAAGAGAAATTAAAACCTCTCTCAAAAGTATTAAAAGTAGATTAGACCACACAGAATATCAAATCTCAAATGTAGAAGACAAAACCTTTGACCTAAAAAAATTTCAAAGACTGAGAAAACAACAAGAAAACTGAGGATAATATACGAGAAATACTAGAGACTATCCAGAGCCCAAACATCTGGATAATTGGTATCCCAGAAGAGGAAGAAAATAATAAGGGCATTGATAATTTATTCCATGAAATCAAGGAAGAAGACTTTCTAAACCTAGAGTGGCATTCAAATATCCAGAACCAATAACTAGGACATCAAATAGAATATTTATTCTATTTGATATCTTCTCCAAAGCACATCATAGTCAGATTGCCCAAAACCACAGACAAAATAGGCAAGAAGGAAACATCAAGTTCCTTACAAAGGGTATCCCTTCAGGCTAACATCAGACCTTTCATCAGAAACAATGCAGGCAAGGAAAGAATGGGGAAATATAGTTAAAGTGTTAAATGAAAAAAAATTTAACCAAGAATACTGTACATGACAAGATTATCATTTATGTGCAAAAAAAATGATAAAAAATTCTCAGTTAAACAAAACCTGAAAGAATTTATCAGCTCCAAACCAGCTCTTCAAGAAGTGCTGAAGGGAGTGCTTCAGGAAAACTAAAAAGTCAGACAGACAGATATAAGATAACAATAAACAGCCAAGAAAATGGCTCACTTAATTATGGGAACATAATTAGTATCTATAATAACACTGAATGTTAATGTGTTAAATTCTCCAATCAAGTGACATAGACTGGCTAAATGGATTAAAAATAATAATAATAATATTAAAAAAAAGAAATCTTCAATCTGTTGCCTACAAGAAATTCACCTTTTGAATAAATATATACATAGACTAAAAGTGAAGGGTGGGAAAAGATATTCCAAGCAAACAAATCAAAAAACGGGCAGGAGTTGTGATACTGATTTCAGACAAATAGGCTTTAAGACAAAAACTGTAAGAGATAAAGATGGGCAGGATATAGTAGTAAATGGAGTAATTCTTCAAGAAGATATAACACTCATAAATATCTATTGACCCAACTCAGAAGCACCTAAATAGGTGAAGGAAAGATTGCTAGAACTAACAGAACAGATATGTTGCAACACTATAATTGGTAAAGATCTCAACACCCCGTTATCTCCTTTAGACAGATCTCAAAGACAAAATATAAGCAGAGATAAGGGCTTAAATAATATTTAAGTCAAATGGGCTTGACAGGCATCTTTAGAACTTTCTACCCTAAGACCACAAAATACACACTTTTCTCATCCCAGCATGGAATCTTTTCAAAGATTGACTATATGATAGGGCACAAATGAAGCCTTTACATATTCAAAGGCATAGAAACGATATCCAGCATCTTCTATGACCATGATGGAATTAAAATTGATATTAATTTTAAGAAAAATCCTCAAAAATACCCAAATGCATAGAAACTAAACAACCTACTTTTGAATGACTTCTTAACTACTGAAGAAATTAAGTCTGAAATAAAAAAAATTATTGAAGCAAATTATAATTGGTACATGAGTTTCCATAATCTATGGGACACTGGAAAGGTAGTCATAAGAGGGAAATTCATAGCAACTAGTGCACATAACAAAAAGATGGAAGGCTGGCAAATAGACAACCTAACATCATGCTTCGGGGAATTGTAAAAACAACAACAACAACAAAAAGCAAGGCGAAAAGAAATAATAAAGATTCAAGAAGAAATAAATAGAAAATAAATGAATCCTACAGAAAATAAATGAAAGCAAAAGCTGTATCTTTGAAAAGATTACCAAGATCAACACACCATTAGCTAGACTGATGAAGAAGAAAGAAAGAAACTAGCTAAATCAAATATATAATGAAATAGGCAACATTACAACAGACACACTAGAAATACCAAACATCATTAAAGGCTACTTTGAGCAACCATATGCCAACAAACAAGAGAACATGGAGGACATGGACAGATGCCTGGACACATATAGCCTACCAAGATTGAATCAGGAGGATATAGAAAGCCTGGATAGACTGATAACAAGCCATGAGATTGAATCAGTAATATTTAAGCTCCCAACAAAGAAATGCCCAGGAACTGATGGCTTCACTCCTGAATTCTACAAAACTTTTAAGGAAGAGTTAACCACCATTCTAATCAAATTATTTCTGGATATTCAAAAGGAAAGAACCCTCTCAAATTAATTTTAAGAAGCCTCCATTATTCACATTACCAAAACAAAGAAGTGACAAAAAGGAAAACTACAGACCAATATCTCTGATGAATACAGATACAAAAATTCTCAACAAGACACTTGGAAATCATATCTAACAACATATAAAAAATATTATTTATCAGTCCAGGTAGATTTTATTCCAGGGATGCAAGAGTTCCTCAACATATACAAGACCATAAGCATACCAAACCATAGTAACAGAAAGAAAGAAAAAAACTATATGATTATTTCAATTGATGCAGAGAAAGTAATTGATAAAATAGAGCATCGCGTTATGATTAAGACTCTCAGTAAGATTTGTATACAAGAGTCATTTCTCAACACAATAAAAGCCATAAATGAAAAATCTATAACTAACATTATACTGCACGGGGAAAAGCTAAAAGCTTTTCCACAAAAAATTGGTACAAGACAAGGCTGTCCACTTTCTCAACTGCTTTTTAACACAGTGCTGAAAATTTTAGCCAATGCAAGCAGAAAAAAGAATGATATAAAAGGCATTCGAATAGGCAAAGAAGAGCTGAAAATATCTTTATTTGCAGATGGCATGATGGTATACTTAGAAGACCCAAAGGGTTACATGAAAAAACTTCTCAAAGTAATAAATGAATACAGTAAATTGTCAGGATACAAAATCAACATGCAAAAATCTATAGAATTTATGTAAACAAACAAGTTTAACAAGGTAGATCTGAAGAAAGGAATCCCTTTTGCCATAGCCACAAAATATATGATACCTAGGGATAAACCTAACTAAGGAAATCAAAGACCTTTACAAAAAAACTATGAAAATATTTTAAAAGATATTGAAAAAACACAAAAAAAGAGGAAGGACATCTCATGTTACAGGATTGGAACAATTAATATAACCAAAATGGCAATTCTACCCAAATTAATCTACATATTTAGTGGAATTCCAATCAAATACCAGAGACATTCTTCACAGATCTAGAAAACAATCATAGAATTTGTCTGGAATCATAAAAGACCATATAGTGCCATGGCAATCCTGCAGGCAATCCTGCACAAGCAGAGTGGGCAGCATCTTACTCTTTGACCCCATGATATACTATAAAGCTATGATAACTAAGAAACCATGGTATTGGGAAAAAAGACAGGTGACCCAATGGAATAAAATAGAATAGAGATCCCAGAAATAAACTCTAAAACTTACAGCCAACTATTTTTGTTTTGTAGTTTAAATATTCTTTATTCCAAGTTGAAAAATGCACCATACTGCATTATTGCAAGAATTTACTAGTACAAAATCCTTTGTAGCTGGTGTGAAGGCAATAAAAAGTTGATTTTTCAAACCCATTACTATCAATTATTCTTACATTACTTTGCAAATTCAGAATTTCAAGCTGCATTTTTCTGTTCCTAAATTTTTCACAATACTTGAGTTTCCTGAAGCTAAGGCAGCTGTTTCAGAGAGGAGGGGTAGGAGGACGTAGAAAATGTCAAGGGATACCCATTTCTCTTTTGATGCCCACATACTTCAGGGCATCAGCTAGAGCCAACTGATTTTTGATAAAAGATACCAGTCAATCCAGTGGAAAAAAGAAAATCTCTTTAGCAAATGGTGCTGGAAAATCTAGACACCCACCTGCAGAAAGATGAAACTGAATCCCCATCTTTCACCACTAACTAAAATCAACTCAAAATGGATCAAAGATCTGAACGTAAGACCGCAAACTAGAAAACTACTTGTAGAAAACACAGCAGAAACTCTGAGAGATAATGGGATAGCCAAAGTCTTCTTAAATAAGACTCCCAAAACATGGGCAAAAACCCCTAAAAGACAAGTAGGCCCATATCAGATTAAGAAGTTTCTGCAAGCAAAGGACACAGTTATTAATGTGAATAAATAATCCTCAGAATAGGAGAATATTTTTGTAAACTATGCCTCAGATGAGGGACTAATAACCAGAATACACAGGAAATTCAAGGGCTTACCTGAAAAAAATTGATTTACCTAATTAAAAGATGAGAAAATGAGATGAACATACATCTCTCTAAGGAAGACCTATGAACAGCCAAAAAGCATATGAGCAAATCTTCAACATTCCTTATCATAAAGGAGATGCAAACTAAAACCACAGTCAGATACCACCTAGCCCCTGTCAGAATGGCAAAGATTAAAAATACAAAAAAAGTTGAGTGTTGGCAGGTTTGTGGTAAAAGGGGAACTCTCTATACTGCTGGTGGGAATATAAATTGGTCAAGCCACTGTGGAAAACACTATGGAGGTTCCACAAAGATTACAAATAGAGCTAACATATGATCCAGCAATTTAACTCCTTAGTATCTGCCAAAAAGACAGGAGAATGCTCAGTCATAAAAGTGCTTACACATATATGTTTATTGCAGCATTATTCATGATGGCTAAGACATGGAACCAACCCAAGTGTCCACAAACAGATGAATGGATTAAAAAAGTGTGGCACATATACTCTATGAAATACTATTCAGTCCTAAAAAATAAATAAATAAACAAGACCCTGACATTTGATAAAAAGAGATTGAATATGGAAGATTTATTTCTGAGTGAGGCAAGCCAGGCAATGAAAGAAACATATGGTATTTATCCACTTAAGATATACCAACCGTCTGCACTTATGGTAGAGATTGAATATTGGAGGGCATAAAAGCTGTGAAAATAGTTATGAACACTGCAGACAGTGAGGAACAGCATGTGGGAAGAAGGGAAGAGTAAAGAAGGAAAGCAGGAGAAAAATAGACATGACATTTGTGGAACACAGAAATGATTTATTACCTGTCGATGATATGTATAGTATTCTCTAAGTATTTCATGTTAGGTAAATTTTCTTTACAAGCCAAATGATGTATAGAATGTGAATGTTTAAAAAAAAGAAAAAGAATAATAACAATTATCTGAAAAAAATGAAAAGCTATTTGCTGCTGATGATGTGGGCAGTAATGTCTTTGTCTTGACTGACATGCATGGTAATAATGCTACTAAAAGAAATGTTATATACTATAAAGATATACATGATTAATGGTAATATAAAAATAATACTAATAAATATTTTTAAAAAGAAGTTTATTCCTCACTTGTCTAAAATCAAGGCATATAATCAGGCCATGTTTCTTCTGGAGGCTCAAGGAGAGAAAATGTTTCCTTTCTAGCTTCTAGAGGCTGCCTGCATCCTTTGACCCATGACTAATTAACTCCTCCTTCTGCAACCTCTACCTCTATTGTCACAACTTCTCTCACTCTGACCCTCTTATCTCTGTCTTATAAGGACCCTTTTAATTACATTTGACCCATCTTGATAATGTAGGATAATCTCACATCTCAGGATCAATAATTTAATCACATCTCTGAAGTCATTTTTTTCCATGTAAGATAACAGAGTCACAGGTTAGAATGTTGACATCTTCAGGGTACATTACTCTAACACACACATTAAATAAAGTGGTCTGAGTAAGCTTTATTGAGGATGGGATAATTATGCCAAAATTTAAACAAGGAGAAAGAGATAGTCACACTCATTTTTAAGCAAAGAGGCGGTTCCAGTAAAGGCCCTGCAGTAGGATTATATTTACATTCAGGATATGTACAGAGTCTCATGTGGTTGAAGTGAAATAAATGAGTTTGAAAGGTAAAAGTTATAAAGGAGAATTTTGGATGGTGCCTCATAGTTTTTATAATTACTTTGTTTTTTCCTCTTTTGATTTCAGTTATGATGTGATTTTATTATTTTAGTTGGTGAACTGAGAACTGAATGTAAAAAGGCAAAGTGGATATAAGCAGAAAGACTTGTTAGTAGATTTTAAAATAAAATTGCACCAAAGTTAAAGAGACAAAGAAACTAAGAAGACTTCATTCAACATGACTGCAATAGATCTTCTTTGGACAAATGTCTGCCTCAAGTTTTTTATCATTTTCCTTTTTTTTTTTTTTTTTTTGCTATTAACTTTTAGGAGCTCCTATATTTGAGGTACTAACCTCTTATCAGATATATGGTCTACACATTTTTTCTCCCACTCCATAGGTTGCTGTTTTAGTAAACTTTCCAATTATTAACAACTGAATACCACAATGGATAATTTATAAAAGATAGATCACAGTTTTAGAGGTCTAGCCTCAGGACACATATCAGATAAGGGTGTTCTTGTTGGGGACTGTACGTAGAGTCCTGCCGTGGCAAAGAGCATCACATCTGTGAGCAGAGCCTACATGTTCATGTACATGCCCTTCCTATAAAGCTATTAGAAATCAATCATGAGGCTCCACCCTAAAGACTTCATTCAATCATGATCACTTCCATAAACTCCTACCTTTTAACACTATAGTTGGATTAAGTTTTTACACTCTTAATCTTTTCACTCTAAAATTTCAACACATAAATTTTTGGGAAGCAACATTCAAACCATAGCAGTTGCTTTTTTAGTTCATTAATTTGTTAATTACAGCTTTGCAAAAGTTGTCAGTTAATGTAATCTCATTCATCTATTTTTTTCTTTTGTTGCTTGTGTTTTCTGTGTTATATCAAAGACACATAAATGAGTAGTCAATACATGAAAAAGTATTCAACATCACTGATTATCCTGAAAACACAAATCAAAACCATGCATCAGGACCAGCAGTTAACATAATGGTTATGTCAGTGGACTCCCATGTAGTAGACCACGGTTCACGTCCCGGACCTGGTGGCTTAAACTCATGCTAAGGTGTGTGTGTGTGTGTGTGTGTGTGTGTGTGTGTGCCCAAGATCCCGAGAGGAGAATGGAGGAGAAGGGATTGCAGCATGGCCATCCCCCCTGAGGGGTGATTTCTCACTTTCTATCTCTCTGTCTTTCTCTGTCTGTCTGGCAAGCACATGTGCCCTATAGCAAAAACCTCTTAAAAAAAAAATCATGCAGGATGAGATATCATTTCACATCTGTTAGGACGACTATTAACAAAAACACAGTGGACAAGTGCAAGTGAAGTTGTTAAAAAAAAAAAAAAAAAAAAAAAAAAAAAAAACAGACCCTCATGTACACTATTAGAAGAAATATAAATTGGGGTGCGACTATGGAAAACAATGTGGAAATTTCTTCAAAAAATTCAAATCATAGGGACCAGCAGTTAGTTTAATGGCTATGTCGCTGGACTCCCATGTAGTTGACTGGGGTTCGCGTCCCGGACCCAGTGGCTTAAAACTCACGCCAGGCGTGTGTGCGTGCGTACCCAAGATCCCAAGAGGAGAATGGAGGAGAAGGGATTGCGGAGTGGCCATCCCCTCTAGGGGGTGATTTCTCGCTTTCTATTTCTCTGTCTCTCTCTGTCTGTCTGGCGAGCGCACACACCCTATAGCAAAAAAAAGAAAAAGCTCTCAAAAAAAAAAAAAAACCAGAATTATCATTTAATATAGCAATACCACTTTAGGGTATATACCCAAAGGAAGTGAAATCAATTTCTCAAAGAGATATCTATACTTCCATGTTAATTGCAGTACTGTTCACAAGGATTAAGGTGTGGAATTAACCTAGAAATCTATCAATAAATGAGTAGATAAATAAAATGTGTTACAAAATCACAGTGGAATATTTTTCAGTTATAAAAAGGAAGAAATCCTGAAATTTGAAACAACATGGATGAAACTGAAAAATTAAGTAAGTCAGGCATAGAAAGAAAATAGTTCATGATCTCACTTATACAGATAATATAAAACAGATAAACACATAGAAGCAGAGAGTAGAATTGTGGTAGACAGGGACTGAAGGGAAGAATAAATGGGATGTGTTATTCAAAGGATACCAAGTTTCAGTTACACAGTTACTGAAAAATACATGAATTCTAGACATCTACTGTACAAATACTCTATATTTAACAATATATGCTGTATTGTATACTTAACATTTTGCTAAGAGAAAAATCATATGCTAAGTGCTCTAACTACAAAAGGAAAACAAGAAAAAGAAAAGCAGGAGGTGAAAAGATTATGGCATTTATAGTGATGATGGTATCATAAGTGTATACTTATCTTCAAACACATCAAGTAGTATATATTAGTTACACCTTTTTCTGTGTTAATAATTTTTTTAAAGGCTACTGGAGTAGGTAAAAGAGATCAGAACTTAGTCTGTGGTCAACTCCGCTGAAACTAAAGGTTCCAAGGCTTTTAAAAGCTTAAGCAGAGCTTGTGAATCATCTATGTCTGGTAATTGGCTTTACCCAAAGGAAAAGTATTAGGTCTTCAGGGAAAGCCATGACATGATTTTCTATGCAAAAAATGTGCCATTACTCTCCCAAGGACCTTATAAAATGTCTCTATCTTCATGACGAGAGTTTTACAACTTGGAATAAGGCACAAACTGTAGAAGATAGGCTCCTACCCTCTCACAGAAACTGGTAAACTATATTCTTGGTGAATATATCTCAGAGGGTTGGCTCCTAGATCCTTGATGGTTCTGAACTATAAACGTGGCAAAAAGTATTTTGAAAGATTTATATCTCAAAGGAGCAGAGACAGAATTTACAAGTTTTCTAAAGTAAGTGCTCTAAGAAAAGGGGAGTCAGAGCCTTAAAGTAAGAAAAAAGCCTGTCAAAAGTTTGGTCAGGCTGAGAGAACATTAAAGACATGGATGTCAGAAATTATTTCAGTAAAAAAAAAAAAAAAAAAATAAAAAAGAGGCAGTTACGCCTTTTGAGGTAACTTGCTGGATGTTAGTAGAAATATTTTTCTTCTTTTTTTTTTTTTTCCTAAGAGAGCTTTTTTGCAATAGGGCATGTGCACCCCCTGGAGACAGAGAGACAGAAGGTGAGAAATCACCCCACAGTGGCCGCATCACAGTCCCTTCTCCATTCTCCTCTCAGGATTTTGGGCATGTATGCACATGCACCAGGAGTGAGTTTCAGTCTACTGGGTCTGGGACTCAAACCGCAGCTGACCACGTTGGAGTCCAACGATGTAACCATTATGCAATCTGCTGGTGCTAGCAGAAATATTTCTGCCACCTCAAAAAAATTGCCATGATCCTCTCAGTATGATTCTCTTTCTATTATTTCTCTGTAAATATCAGATGTTTCCCCCTACTTGCTTATTCTGATGTGTAGTTAAGGAAACATTTATGTAATTTCATATTTATTATATTGGTTACTTCATTGGAAATGGAAAAAAATCATCTCTAATATCATCTCTTCAGACAGTTATCATCTCCTATTATTTTTTTTTCTTTTCTCCCCTTGGGAGATCCTCTCAAGTTTATTCTTCAAATCAATAATTAATTTAACTTAATTTAATATCCAGCATTATTTTTGCTTATTATTATTCCATTGCTATTTCATTTAAGTTTCTTGAATTTTCTTTCCTTTTAGGTTAACAACCTACATTTTCATCTAATCTCATTGTTTTTGTCTTTTAAAATGTTTCCCCCATCTTACAGAAAATGTTCTTCTTGCATCCTATGGAGAGTGGCTAACTATTTTAATAGAGACTGCTTTGGATTCTGAAATAATCTAATGCTGAAAGTCATCCCTTTTTTTTGGTTTTATTATTTTTTTGTATTCAATCACTGTGTATCATTAGAGTATATCAAACGAATTTTCCCTTCATGAGTACACTATATATTGATTCAGTCAAAGACACCACCATACACATTACAATTAAAAGATTTTGCAAAAGATCCTTTCAACAACATGGAGTTGTTTCTGTTTCTAATTTATTATTTTTCCTGGGTCGTTTTCTCTCCGTCTCTAACCTATCTGGGCCATACTCCATGTCAGAGGTTTTAACTCCCTTGTGGAAGATGCCTAACATTTTTTATCATCACAGTTTAGGCCCCAAACATTGCCAGATCTGGGTTTAAAAAAACTTTATATCTCTGCCTATCTTTTGTCATTCCTCACCCTGAATTGTAGGCTTTTGAGAAAAATACATGATAAAATATATGTTTTAAAGAGATTAACCTGGAAGTGGGCAGGATAGACTACATCAGTGAGGTCAGACAATGAGGTCTATAACAAGCAAGGCACTGATAGAAATAGAAAGCATGAGATAGATAAAAACAAAAGACATTTTAATAATAAAAATCAAAGACGATTAAAAATAATAAAGGCAAAATATGAGTCAATTATTTATCCAACTACTTAACAAATAAAATAGAATGGAGACTGTAAGGAACAAAATGGACCGAGTGGCAAAAGCTCTCCATCTAAGATGTATCGAAGTCAAAGAAAGCATTCCACATAAGAACAAATGGCATCCTTGTCACTAAAAACTGATCGATGGCACAAACCTGCAAGGGAATATGAAGAAGAAAAGCAGGATTGAATCAACCTAGAGCAGATGGCATAGTTGCATGGAGTGAAACCTATGAAATATGATCAAAAGAATTGGTTTCTATATCACATTCAACATGACCCATTTTTTAACCTTAGCCAAGTCATTTAATCTCTCTGAGTTTTAGTTTTCCCTGCTCTGTCAAGTGAGGTTAAGAGTACTAAGTTGTAATTTGGGGGCAGTGACTCTGGAGGTCAGGGTTGAAAATCCAAGCAAGGGCAAATGCAGTCCTGTAATAGGAAAGAAAAAACAGACTCCTGAAAGGAAATCCCACTGTTCTCTCAATAAATTAAATCCCAGACTTGTAGCGTTGAAGAAAATGAGAAAATATTCTCCTGAAAAAGTACAGCTGCCCTACAAATCCCTGACTCTTGTTCCCTGGGTAAGAAGAATGGAGGACTTGGCAAGAGAAAAGAGACTCCATGTAAGAGTCAGGGGTATTAGTCTAGCTATGCTTTCCTACCTAGATATTCCTGTTTTGTTGCTAGTTTCAGGAGCTCAGAATTTGGTTACAGTAATCTACAGTTTCTTTTCAGTTCTGCTCCCTCCCTCTGGGCTGTCACTGTCTTATGGAAATCTCTTGAATAGTATAGAATGATGGTGTAGTTACTACACAAGTAAAATTGAAGAGTCATTTTCTCTGTCTCCCAGAGCTCAAACCCTAACGGAGAAAATGGTGACTCCTGATCTGAGTTAGAAAAATGAAGAACATATCAATACTTTGAATAAAACATTAAAGCAGCTATGAAAATATGACTAATAGTTGAAGTACACAACCAGCATTGTTTCTTGTGCCGTTATTGGCTTCAAAATATTTATGTTTGCCATTCTGAGCTACCCTGACATTCATTTTCCCTATCATGGCCTCTTAACCTACTATCAATGATGCTATATAAATGACTATGTATGGGTTATCAGAAAAGTCATGACATATTTTCCTATTCAAAAATGTTCCATGACTTTTCTGATGACCCAATACATGTTTTCTTCTTTTTTTTTTTTTTCCTAAGAGAGCTTTTTTGCAATAGGGCATGTGCACCCCCTGGAGACAGAGAGACAGAAGGTGAGAAATCACCCCACAGTGGCCGCATCACAGTCCCTTCTCCATTCTCCTCTCAGGATTTTGGGCATGTATGCACATGCACCAGGAGTGAGTTTCAGTCTACTGGGTCTGGGACTCAAACTGCAGCTGACCACGTTGGAGTCCAACGATGTAACCATTATGCAATCTGCTGGTGCTAGCAGAAATATTTCTGCCACCTCAAAAAAATTGCCATGATCCTCTCAGTATGATTCTCTTTCTATTATTTCTCTGTAAATATCAGATGTTTCCCCCTACTTGCTTATTCTGATGTGTAGTTAAGGAAACATTTATGTAATTTCATATTTATTATATTGGTTACTTCATTGGAAATGGAAAAAAATCATCTCTAATATCATCTCTTCAGACAGTTATCATCTCCTATTATTTTTTTTTCTTTTCTCCCCTTGGGAGATCCTCTCAAGTTTATTCTTCAAATCAATAATTAATTTAACTTAATTTAATATCCAGCATTATTTTTGCTTATTATTATTCCATTGCTATTTCATTTAAGTTTCTTGAATTTTCTTTCCTTTTAGGTTAACAACCTACATTTTCATCTAATCTCATTGTTTTTGTCTTTTAAAATGTTTCCCCCATCTTACAGAAAATGTTCTTCTTGCATCCTATGGAGAGTGGCTAACTATTTTAATAGAGACTGCTTTGGATTCTGAAATAATCTAATGCTGAAAGTCATCCCTTTTTTTTGGTTTTATTATTTTTTTGTATTCAATCACTGTGTATCATTAGAGTATATCAAACGAATTTTCCCTTCATGAGTACACTATATATTGATTCAGTCAAAGACACCACCATACACATTACAATTAAAAGATTTTGCAAAAGATCCTTTCAACAACATGGAGTTGTTTCTGTTTTTAATTTATTATTTTTCCTGGGTCGTTTTCTCTCCGTCTCTAACCTATCTGGGCCATACTCCATGTCAGAGGTTTTAACTCCCTTGTGGAAGATGCCTAACATTTTTTATCATCACAGTTTAGGCCCCAAACATTGCCAGATCTGGGTTTAAAAAAACTTTATATCTCTGCCTATCTTTTGTCATTCCTCACCCTGAATTGTAGGCTTTTGAGAAAAATACATGATAAAATATATGTTTTAAAGAGATTAACCTAGAAGTGGGCAGGATAGACTACATCAGTGAGGTCAGACAATGAGGTCTATAACAAGCAAGGCACTGATAGAAATAGAAAGCATGAGATAGATAAAAACAAAAGACATTTTAATAATAAAAATCAAAGACGATTAAAAATAATAAAGGCAAAATATGAGTCAATTATTTATCCAACTACTTAACAAATAAAATAGAATGGAGACTGTAAGGAACAAAATGGACCGAGTGGCAAAAGCTCTCCATCTAAGATGTATCGAAGTCAAAGAAAGCATTCCACATAAGAACAAATGGCATCCTTGTCACTAAAAACTGATCGATGGCACAAACCTGCAAGGGAATATGAAGAAGAAAAGCAGGATTGAATCAACCTAGAGCAGATGGCATAGTTGCATGGAGTGAAACCTATGAAATATGATCAAAAGAATTGGTTTCTATATCACATTCAACATGACCCATTTTTTAACCTTAGCCAAGTCATTTAATCTCTCTGAGTTTTAGTTTTCCCTGCTCTGTCAAGTGAGGTTAAGAGTACTAAGTTGTAATTTGGGGGCAGTGACTCTGGAGGTCAGGGTTGAAAATCCAAGCAAGGGCAAATGCAGTCCTGTAATAGGAAAGAAAAAACAGACTCCTGAAAGGAAATCCCACTGTTCTCTCAATAAATTAAATCCCAGACTTGTAGCGTTGAAGAAAATGAGAAAATATTCTCCTGAAAAAGTACAGCTGCCCTACAAATCCCTGACTCTTGTTCCCTGGGTAAGAAGAATGGAGGACTTGGCAAGAGAAAAGAGACTCCATGTAAGAGTCAGGGGTATTAGTCTAGCTATGCTTTCCTACCTAGATATTCCTGTTTTGTTGCTAGTTTCAGGAGCTCAGAATTTGGTTACAGTAATCTACAGTTTCTTTTCAGTTCTGCTCCCTCCCTCTGGGTTGTCACTGTCTTATGGAAATCTCTTGAATAGTATAGAATGATGGTGTAGTTACTACACAAGTAAAATTGAAGAGTCATTTTCTCTGTCTCCCAGAGCTCAAACCCTAACGGAGAAAATGGTGACTCCTGATCTGAGTTAGAAAAATGAAGAACATATCAATACTTTGAATAAAACATTAAAGCAGCTATGAAAATATGACTAATAGTTGAAGTACACAACCAGCATTGTTTCTTGTGCCGTTATTGGCTTCAAAATATTTATGTTTGCCATTCTGAGCTACCCTGACATTCATTTTCCCTATCATGGCCTCTTAACCTACTATCAACGATGCTATATAAATGACTATGTATGGGTTATCAGAAAAGTCATGACATATTTTCCTATTCAAAAATGTTCCATGACTTTTCTGATGACCCAATACATGATACACATTTGCCATAGTCCATATATTGAGAAGAGTGTTTTCAGCTAGGCCCAATAAACCTCCTTCTCAGGGACATTCATTATGTACTGAGTGATAATTTAAGACTCTCCTAAAAACAATGATTACATGTAACTTATTTGAGTGCATTGGATTCCCTCTACCACCACACTCCTTAAACAGGAATTCATAAAGAAATTGCAAAGAAAGTAATCAAATTTTCTTTAGGTTTATAGTGATAATTTTATAAATATAGTTGCTTAAGTTGAAGATATTAAAATCATTACTTATATTATCTGGCAAACTGTCAAGAAGCACTCTAGAAAGGTGGTGGCATTGTTAAGGTAAGTATAAACTAATACTACAGAATTATTAGGAATAAAGTCACTGATATTTTATTTTAAAATAAAAATACCAGCTCCTTCTAGTTCAGCCTAAGTGCAAGCAGGGCACTTTTAGAAGGTAGCTCATTGGACAAATTATTGCACAAATTAAAATTAAAAAACTCAATTAAAATGTTATTGATATAGTTTCCATATGTCTTCAAATAACTGGCATGTAAAGTTAAATTTTTGAATTGGAAGTATATAAAAGTAAATATTTATTAACTCTCTGCAGAAACAAGGGCATTCTTTTTTTTTTTTTTTCCAGTTCTCGCTATGGAACATGCGTGCTTTCCAGAGAAATTCAGAAAGAGAGGAGAGAGAGGGGGAAAGTGAGAAATCACTCCCTAGAGGGAGGAGATGGCTACACCTCACTCTGTTCTCATCTCGGGATTTGGAGCAGGCACACACATGCACCCAGCATGATTCTCAAGACACAGGTCTGGGGCTTAAACTACATAGTGGGCTATGTGGGATCTAGTACCTTAACCTCCACACTACCTGCTGACCCAAGAACTTTCTTATTTTAGAAGCAATGAGGGAAATAAAAAGTCACAAAAGGACTGAAGGATGTGGCCCTATTTAAACCATCCAATAAAATAAACATAGATGGAATTAATATCAAACAGAGCCCAGATAGTGACAGCAGTAAAACACAATGCTCTCAGAGGCAGACCTGCCCTGAAAGGTTCCTGGTTCACATCAGAGCCCTTCCTGAGTGTGTGAGACATGTGTGCGCCCACCATCCGGGCTGGCTGGGGGTGGATTACAGTGCAAGGACCCAATCAGGAGTACAGGATTTCTGGCTCTCTCACTCATAAGATAGATAAACTTTAAAAATAATGTTATTTGGGCCAGTAGTGGCATAGGCAGAGCCATCACATATCACTGACTGCACAGTTCAAATTCTGGACCCAGCAGCTTGAAAAATCACACTGGCAAAAGCCCCAAACAAGAATGGAATAGGATTGCGTGTAGCCATATCCACCTCAGGGAGGGTGTTTTCTCATTTTCTTTCTCTCTGTCTCTCTCCAGCAAGTGTATGCACCCTATAGCAAAATAAATGAACAAGCAAATGAACAAAATTAGGAAAATTATTTGTCCAATACATTTAAAGAAAAAATATAAAGTTACTTTTATATTAATGATTCTTAACCTTTATCATGATAAGCCCCTTCATGAGAGCTGGTTGAAAACTATGACCTCTCAACTGGAAGGTTGGGGGGGGGGGAGGAGAGATATATGGCTACAAAAAAATAAAAGTAGTCAATGATAATATCATGGGAGATACTGATCTGCTAAAGGTCCAGGGACTGTTTTCACAAGAATCTGGTCTTTATATTGTAAAAATCATAAATATTTTTGAAACCTTACAAACCTCAAGTAGATAAAAGTTATAAACAGATCATTCTTAAAACTAGCTAGATAACATATACATAAGGAAATCCTCAATCACATGTAAATAAATCATGCAAAAATAAATGGTGAAAGCTAAAATAGGTTTATGTGAGAAATTCACTTTCTTACATCTCTGCTCACTGTGAAAATTAGAAAAATGTATATATAGTTTGACAGTGTTTTTTTTTTTTTCTTTTCTTTTCTTTTTAAAATTTGCCAGAGGACACATGCACTTGCTGGAGGAAAAAGGGGTAGGAAGGAGAGAAAGTGAGAAAGCACCTCCCATGGGTAATAGTCATGCAGCAGTCCCTTCTCCTCCACTTCTCCATCTTGTGGGGATTTGGAGTTCACATGCACATGTACCCAGCCTGTTTGCAAGACACAGAATCTGAGACTCAAACTGCATAATCAGCCATATGGGGTCCAGTCACCTCAAGCAGCATGCCATGGGCTAGCCTAACAGTATATTTTAAGAGTCACAAAATGTAATACTTTCCATATTTATGGAAATCTATCATATGGCAAAATAACAATATAAGACGCCACACATGTATATACACATACAAAAAATGTTATAAACAAAGCTGCTTGGCACTTATTATTATTATTATTTATTTTATTATTTAGAGATTTTTGCTATAGGTCACATGTGCTCAGCAGAGAGACAGAAAAGGGGAAGAGAGAACTCACACCACAGAGAGGATGAACCCCTCATACTGCAATCCCTTTTCCTCCCGTTCTCTATTCGGGCAGGAGGATCCTAGGCACATGTGTTTGTCTGGCACATACTGGGGCAGGGAACAGATCCTGGCCAGCCTTGTGGGATCTGGCTTCCTCTGTGAAGTGCTCAACCACTGTGCTGGGGGTTGGCCCAATAGGACGTTATCTTTGATCAGTAGGAATTCATATTTTTAAAAATTCTCTTCTATTTTTTTTACATCTTTTTAAACTTTGTATAACTTTGCTGTTGGAAATTCATGAAGGAAATTATTATAGTTATTTTATCTTAGTATCATGAGGAGAGTCAGATGAATTTTAATAAATAAGTTTTCTAGTCCCACTTATAAGTTCTGTAAAACGTGACAATTAACTGGTTGAATATTTTTGGTGACAAAGATCTCAACCATACCCAGGGAGAAACAATCTGTCATTAGACTACTCTAATTGTTAGAAAGCTGAATATCCTTTTCTGAAACTTCTTTTGCTTCTAAAATGACAAAGATAGTGTCTATCCATGAAAACTTAAAAACATTAATAGCATTAGATTGTCTCTCCTTAGATTTATCTAGGTTAAATACCCAAGTTCATCTCAAGTCTCATAAATATGTCTTAATTCTAATTATGTTCAGTGAGATATTTTGCTAGTGGGTAATATTCTCTTGAAACATTGAAATACAAAAACAACATATAATCCAGGTGTGATTGATCAGTACTATAACCCCCTATAATCTAGATAAATGTGTTATGTCTCATAAGCTTTTCAAATATCTATGATTCATTCCTGGTACCATAGTTTGGCTTTGAAAACCATAGAAGATGGTGAGAATTGGAGTCATGATTCATTAAACAATTGGAACACAGCAATGTTTGTAGGAGCCATGAAGTCACAGAAACAAAGCAAGTTCTATCATCATCTCGGAAATTGTCCTTCATTAGTTCTTTGTTTTTTTAAAACTAAAATGAACTCAAAAGCCACATTTTTGTAAACTATTCTTCTGAGTATTTTATTACCTGTAAACCTGATAAGCATGCACTTTTTACCATCCTATATATCATTAATTAAAAGAAAAGCTTTATAAAATTAAACACTAGAACTCAGTGTAGTTTCCAGAAACTACATCTTAATTACCTTTAGGAAAACTGACAAAATAATAAGCATAATCATAAAAGAAAAATTTTAGTTCCATAATAATAAAATAACTGGAAGTTGAATGAACGCAATATGTGAAATGTAATGAAAACACCATTTAATTTTCACTTTACTCTCCCCTGCAAACTATTCGGTGAGTCACATTTTGTCCTGCCATGGAATGAACACTTGTCTGGCTTCGTGATTTTTCTGCTATTGGATAATAGTCCTAGAGTCATTTAAAAACATGAGCCATAGTCTCAGCTCAGAAATTCAAAGTACCAAATCCAAAATACTAACTGACACATTCATTTCTATTCAGAACTTAAATTTCTCCTTTCAGGGATAAGGCTTATAGAAGGCCACCTCATTCTGTAGAGAGGAGAATGGGAAGGTTTCTCCTTTCTTATTTCTCCTTTTCTTCTATTCCTCGTCTTCCACTCATTAGAATGTAGTGAAGTAAAAACTATGGCACAAATGATGGATATGCTCATAACTGTTATTGTTTAAAGCTGGCTCTGCTTTTTCTGGGCATTTTCATTGATCTCTGCCCAGACTTTCCTACAGGGGGCAGCACTTATCCTGCAGGGCCACGGCCTCAGTTCCCAGTCTTCCAGTCATTCTTTCACACCCTGAAGCTCCACTTTGGGATCTTATTGCCATCACACGTAGAAAGTAATAAATAATCAGGTTCTGTTTATACATTTAAGATAAATATTCCCACGTCCTGTCATCCACCAAATGAAAACGTATAAGTAGTTTTTTAACCAATATAAAACATATTTACTTTGATTTTGCTAAGGACCAAAAGTCATAAAACTAAACGTTTTGTCGATGTTGTTAAATTCTGCTTTGATCTAGCACTTTTCTTCAGTATATAAATACTATAGCATTTCAGTTCCTCAGTAGAAACTGCAAGGTTTTTGTTTTGCTTTGCTTTGTTTTGTTTTGCTTTGTTTTTAGTTGAGGAATAACTTATAGGGAAAAATGTGCAACTGACTTGTGTGAAGTCCAATGCATTTTCACTTTTGTATGCACTGGTGTAAGCACTACGTGAATCATGACAAACAAACATTTCCATTAGCCCAGAAGTTTTCTCATACTGCCCTTTCCCTAACTATACTGCCCTCCAGTAGTAACCACTGCTCTGATTTCTATTCTTGCAGATTAGTTTTGCCAGTTCTTACTTCATATATATGACTATCTGTGTGTTTATGTTCATTTGTGTCTGTCTTTATTTACTTAGCAAAACATTTTAAAGATTTATTTATGGCTTTGCATGTGTCAGTCTTGTGTTCCTTTTACTGCTGAGTAGTACTCCAAAGAATGACAATACCACAATTTGTTGATCAATTCTCCTATTGATGTATATTTTATTATTCCCAATTTAGGACTTTTCTCTTTAAATTGCTTGGCACTTTAGCTGAACATTGCAAGACTTTATTTATATGTGTCTCTTTCTGGACTTTTGTGTTCTGTTTCACTGAATTATTTATCTATCTTTATGCCCATAAATACTCATCACTATTACTATGAGTTCACAGTAAATCTCGAAATCTGCTGTGTGTTCCCTAATTTTGTTCCTTTTTAAGATTGTCTTCTTATTCTGAAATTTATTTCCACAGCATATACATCTTGTTAATTTCTACACAAAATATTCTAGTGGTTTCTTTTTTTCATTGTGATAGCATTAAATATATTAATTTGGAATGAATTCACATCTTTTTTTTTAAGAGAGATTTTTTGCTATATAGCATGTGTGCTCATCAGAGACACAGAGACAGAAGATGAGAAATCACCCCTGAGGGGATGGCCTCCCACAATCCCTCTCCTCTATTCTCCTCTCAGGATATTGGCATGTATGCATGCATACACACATGCCCAGCGTGAGTTTCAAGCCTCTAAATCCAGGACTTGAAGCACAGTTGACCATGTGGGAGTCCAGTGCTTTAACCACTATGCCATAATTCACATCTTAACAGTACTCAATCTTCAATCTCTGAATATGTTATATCTTTTTGTGTGTTTAGATCTTCTTTAATTCTCTCAGCAATGTTCTGTAATTTTCGGTTCATCCACTTTCCACTTCTAGCTCCCTACATTTTCACCATGGGATATAGTTCTAAAATATAATACATCTACAAATTCTTGCATTCAAGAGGTGGAGGTTAATTTCCTTCCTCTCAAGTGTGAGCTGGACTTAGTGACTTGCTTCTAGTGATCCGAATTTGGCAGAAGTTATAGTATGTAACTTCTTAACCTAAGTAACAAAAGGCACCTCTACTTCCTTTATGGTTCTCTTCAATTACTAGCTCTGGGAAAGCCTGCTTCCATCACAAATACATCCTAGAAGTCACACGAAGAGGTCTCATGGCAAAGAACAAAGACCTACTGCCAGCAACCAGCAAGGAACTGAGGCTCCTGCCATGAACCCCGTAAGTGAGCCATCCAAGAAGTAGCTCCTACAGTCCAAGTCACGACTCAGCTCTGTGCTACAACTTGACTGCAATCCCATGAGAGACCCTGAGCCAGAACTGCAAAGCTAAGCCATTTCTGAATTACTGGCCCACAAAAAAGTGAAAATGATAAGTTTGTTGTTTTAAACTACTAACTTTTTAGAGTATAATATATTCTACACTAGTAAATGTGTGTGTGTGTATGTATGTGTGCGTGTGTGTATAATTTTATGGAAGGTTGACTGTTTAAATCTTAATAGAGATTCATTATCTGGCTGGTGGAAATATGAGCCATGTAAATGCCATGTTTTAAATTCTATGTGTAACAAATACATAATAAAAAATATGGAAAAACTTTTAAAGTGGCATATCTTTCTAAAAATTACAGTGCCAACAATCAAAAAGTTAATCTGTAATACCTATAAAAACAAACTACTTGCCAGTCTTATACTATTTCTGCTAAAGCTGGAACATTATCATTAGGTCAAATGTTAAAAAGAGAAAGAGAAATAATAACTGTGTGATTTAAATTTTAATTGTCTTTGCTCAACAACTGTACTTTCGTATATATATATCATTACAGATGTTATATATCCAAGTTTTTCCTTAGTTAGAGAGCAAGGACTTTTATTTGTTGATGCAGTTGCCCCCAAATCCACGGAAATGAAATAGGCAAGCTATAGATCATCTGACGTGTGCAGCAGAGACAGTATATTAAATTAACACACGGTCATCTATTTAGTGACTTTATTATATTGTATGAACATCCATATTTATGTGTAATCTAAAATTGACACTTATATACTATAAACATATAAAAATTTAAGCTATTAATACAAATCCATGCAAGCCTCAAGGTACCGAAGGTCTTGGAGTAAGGTAGAAGAAAAGATTTAATGACTAACATAAAATTATCCCAGATTTAGTGGGTTCTTAGTATATGACCTATAAAGTGACCATATAATTTACCATCCATGCCAGAACACATTTGAGAGTAAAGAGGGATACCACTAATAATTAAGCTAACAATAACCAGAATAATGGCATAGCGGTAAAATGCAATATTTTGTGAAGCAGATACAAATGGGAAGGTTCTAGGTTCACATTCAAAACCCTCCCTGAGTACACTGGGCATACATGTGCCCATGATCTGGAGCTGGCTCAAACTGGGGACAGATTGAAGCATCAAGATCTTATTAGGGATATTGTCTCTTTCTCTTTGTCTCCCCAACCTTCCATGGAAGAAATAAATACATTTAACAACTTTCACCAAAAAAAATAAATAAATAAGTGAAAAGAACAGGCATAAACTGGGACTGTGCTGAGCAATTTGGGATATACTTTCACCTTATATATGAATCTTGAATAATATTTATCCAGAAAGAAAAAAAAATTCATTTTCATCACTTCTCTTAAAACTCCATATAACTCATAACCAAGACCATTTCTACAAATATGATGATAGAATTTTGTCCATCATATTTAGGCTTGACAATTGGACTACACTTTTAATGAGATTGATCTTTTTAGTGTTCTTATGAACAAGATAACTGTCATTGAATTAAGTACAGCCCATCTTTAAAAATGAAATTCCTAAGAGCTTTTCAGCATTTTTGAAAGCTAATATCCTTGCCAGTGAATGTAATACCAAAGATTGGTACAGCACTTGAAAAGTATAATTATAGTTGTTAAATGCTATGAAATCTGAGCTAGGGAAGCGAGTAGGCTTGTGAATGCTGAAGCTATAAATGTGATAGAGCTCAAATGAAAAGTCAGAAAAGTGGATGGTATATTAGAAGAAAGCCAAATATAAAGATATATATAATTCTCACTAATAAACATACACACACATTTATCACTCAGTTTCCCACGGAAAGTACTGCTCAAAATGACATCTGTCTTGAATAAAGTACAATTTAACTTCTACCATGTGAGATCTTTTTCATTTCTAATACAGATTTTTGAATCATTTAATCTATTGTGTGCTACTTGGAATGAGTCTTACCTAGTTTAATTCTGTTGTTAAACAGTCATAGTGGTTTTTTTTATATTTAGCAATTTAAAATATTTTGAAACTATTAATGTTTTAAAACTACTATTGGAGTTTTCAACTGATAATTGCATTGAAATACCTTTTGTGTATCATTCAGGTTATTGCCAACTTCCAGTGGGGCAGAAGAATTTGAAAATACAGATTAAATCTGAAAACATTATCAGGGTGCAGGTACTCCTCAAGAAAGCCAAACTGTAATTCTCATCAATGGGATATTGATGAGATTAAAATGGTGACTCTCGTAGGCAGGTTAGATAGTGTTCAAGGTCATTACTTTCCTCTTATCTCATCCAGAAGCATACTGAACATGGGGTGTTCACTCAATCTCGGAAAGAATCTTTTTCATATTACTGTTGAATATAAAATTCATTTATGAAATAACATTCCAGTCATTTTGAGGTGCTCACTGAAGCTGCTATGAGCAGGGAAAGAACTTCTCACCTTTTCTGATGGAAATAAGATAGGAACCAGAGAGAATGGGCCAGTTTCCAGAGCAGTGCATTTCAAAGTATGTTCCACAGCATACTGATTACTGAGGAGGCCCTATGAAAAAAGGATGTGCACATTGGGAAGCATTGCATGTCCTAAATTCCTCGGAAAGATTTACATTACAGATTTGCGTGATAAGTGCCTATAGAATTCTGCATCAAGGAAACGTATTTCCCTTTATTTAGTTCCATGTTTGTCAAATTTATTTGACCAAACAGTACTAAACCTAGCTTTTATGGAGCTCAAAACATACAATTTAAAAGCCTTTCTGAAAAAATAATTAATTAATTTAATTTAATATAAACCTAGTAATATAGTATATATCTATTTGGAAATATTTTAAAGCTCTTAGAGATTTGTGTCTCTTTTGTTGCGAGCTCTCTGTGGGCAATATACCAGAAATATTTCCAAAGAAATGCTTCCCGGAGTAATCTTCCTTCCCCTCCCAACTAGAGCATTCTACAACTTTAGTCATTCTTACTGGTTTGTGCAAGTGAGAGAGGGTCCCTGCAGCTTAAGCTTCACTACCTAAATAATAAATTTTATCTCCATGATCACCTATCCCTTTTAGTATGACTAATATAATGGCTTGGGGGTATGCTCCAGAAAATGCCAATATATATCATTTGAACTAACTCCATGTCTCAGGGCTGAAACTAAATGATATTCATAATATATCAGATGGTTATAATTCTAAGAAGAAAACTAATGTAGAGAAGAGAGATAGAAAGTACCAAGGAGTAGACAGAGATCCAACAGGGGAAATCAGATACTTAATCATAACTAAAGAATAAATTGCCTTAATTGCAGATTAGACAGCAGAAGAGAGAACTGCTGAACTGGAATTGTCAAAAGTCATCACTGAGAAAGTGAAGTCAGGCAGAGGTCTAAAGAATGTAAGGGAGCCCTCCCAGCTGATGCATAAGATGAGACTGTACTTCCCTGCGGAGGAGGTTTGCTCTGACTGTGGAGCAGAGAAATGGGACAGTTAATGGACCAGTATGTAGAGACAAGAGAGTCATTCATTTAGGTGAAAGAAAATGACATGTTTGCATGCTAATGTGACTGTTCCAGTAGAGAAGGGTCAATTTATGATGCAGGAGGTGAGGGAAGGAAAATGCCAGATGGTGTTGAAAGAATTGGCCTTAAGCACATTGGTGACTTAGAAGACAAGATGCATGTAGGTAGGCAGGGGATATGTGTCGATGAGGTCTCTGAGAGGGAAACGGGTTCCCTTCCTCTAGGAAAGTGACACTCTGCACTGGGTCACAGGGTTTGTTGAGCAAAGCATAGGCTGCGTTTCCACTCTGCACTAAAGGTCTCAACTGGACTTCCTTGTGTACTACACAATTCAACCAAATTCGGTGGTCCTGCCTAACTTAAAATATAAACCTTCATTTTTTAGTTCAAAGAGACACTGTAGATAGTGCTGAGGAAGCAGGCAAGTGATGTAAGGAAAATCTTTCTGTTTCATTGTAAGGCAACATTGTAGGCTTAAGTAAAATTTTCCATGCAGTTAAATGGGAAAAAAAAAAAAAAAAAAAAAAAAAAAAACCCTCCATGGAAGACTGTTAGTTAAGTATCAAAAAAGAAAAAGAATTACAACAACAATTAAATCAAAGCATACAAAGAAAAACTAACAGCATACATTTGAAGATTTATCTCTGTAAATGAAAGGACATTTTAGACAATAATTCCTTTACATTCTCGAGTAAAGCAGTAAGAACTTGAAGAATCAATATTCTCGAGGGAAAAAAAAATTAAAAAGTCAGTAAGTTTAGACAGCATTCAGCATTTGTGAGCAGAATTTTCCCTCTGGATATTTGCCAATTTTAGTGATTGGGTCAGAAGCTTAGGGGCACTGAGGAATAAATCCAGTAGAAATGGTAGAAGCCTCAGATTGCTGTGGAAACAAAAATGAAAATCTGTAACTATCAAGGCAGGCAGGACTTCAAGATTCTGATAAGAAGAGAGGTACAGAATAATGCACCTAATACTCAAGCATTTTTTTCCTTCAATTTATTTTCCAGGTACTAAAATTACATTTAAGAGTCTGAGACACTAAGCAGAGAGTTCCTACAAACCACAGCAAAGATTCTGGTATTCTAATAGTACTGAAGAATTAAATCTGGAGTTCAGAACCATACAAGAGACTCTGAGATGATATAAATATTAAAGTTATCAAACACAGTCTTTAAAATATTATAGTTAATATTTTAGAAAACATAGAGTATAGGCCCAACCCCATGACATAGTGATTAAGGAAGTCAAATATACATAGCCAACTTTCCAGTTAGAATTTCAGACATTGAAGCTTGAAAAACAAGCCAGGGTATATCCGTGCCCCAAATCTTGACAGGATGTAGAAATAGAGAAGGGTTGGGCATGACCATGAGCCACTGGGAAGTGCTTTCTCTCCCCAGTCCCCCTTCTCTGTTCAATATGCAGCCCTCTTGGGAAGAAGATGTTTTTTTCAAAAATAATTTGAAAAAAATCAAGAATTTAGAGAAGAATTTAGAGAATTCCACCTGACAGTTGTAATCCACTTAAAAACATAACAAAAATTATATAATTAAAATATATAAAAATTTACTTAAAACTCAATAAGATGCCTTAATTACAGATTAGTCACAGTAAAAGAGAAACTTAATGAAGTGGAATTGTCTGCTCAAGTTTCTTTCTTTTTTTTTTTTTGGAGAGATTTTCCCTATAGTGTGCGTGCGATCGCCAGAAAGACAGAGAGAGACATAGAGACAGAAAGTGAGAAATCACCCCCCAGGGGGGATAGTCACGCCGCAATCCCTCCTCCTCCATTCTCCTCTTGGGATTTTGGGCACGCACGCACATGCGCCCGGTGTGAGTTTTAAGCCACCAGGTCCGGGACATGAACCGCGGTCGACTACGTGGGAGCCCAGCAACACAGCCATTACGCTAACTGCTGGTTCCCAGCACAAGTTTCTAACATAAAATATCTAACAGATGGGACAAACCCCATAGTCTAGTGGTTAGGAGAGACAGATCCCACATGGCTGACTGCAGTTTGAATTTTGGCCCAATGGCCTGAAAACCACCCTGGGCATGTGTGCTCACATCCTCTAAATCCTGACAGGATAGAGAAATAGAGGAGACAGGATTGTGGCATGATCTCAACCCACTGAGAGGTGATATTTCCCTCTCACTGCCTGTCTGTTTCTGTCTCTCACAGGTAAGCACATGCACCCTCTGTCAATTGAAAAAAAGGTCTATATATGTATAAATTGGAGCCCCAGAAAGAGAGGAAGAGTTAAATGGGGAAAAAGAAATATTAATACAGCAGCTGATACTTTTCGAACATGATAAAAAGACACAAACTAACAAATTCTATAAATTCAGAAAATGCAAATCCACACACAAACATACAAACTGCCAAGAAAAAAAGGAAAAGACAAAAATATTTAAAAACTCTCAAGAAGAAAAAAAATTACTGCCTTCAATGGATCAACACACTCATTGCTCACTTCTCAATAGGAAAAAAAAAAAGAATAATAATTAATGGGAAGATGTATTTTAAAGTGCTGCATCCTAGAATTCTATTCACTACAAAGATATTCTTCATAACTAAAGATGAAATCCATTTTCTAATAAAAGGAAACAATTCATTGCCAACAGACTTGCACTGTAAGTATTCTAAAATAAATTCTTTAGGCAGAATGAACATAACCCCATATACAAACATGGGATTACAGGAAGGAATGAAAAATAACAGAAAGGGTTTATATAGGTGCCAAGTGTACAAAACAATTAAATTTTCTTTGGAGTTTAATGCATATGGAAAAAATGTCAAAAAAATAAAAGGGAGATGATAAATGGAGTTCAAATGTTCTAAAGACCTAGAACTTTCTTGAAGGTAGAAAAAAGCTAATGGAGTATGAGCTTTACCAAAATGAAGATTAACACAAGAGAAAGAACATCGTGGGCTATAGAAGATGGAGAGATACAGCAGAAGAGGAAGTTAATGGAATCACGGGAAGATGCTGAAGGTGTCCTGCCACTTGAAAGCTTGGGCAGGAAACATTCAATCCAGATTCTCTGGCTGGCCAATACATCACAGAGAGAAAGTGCTCAGTCACAGATATTGACACTGAAAGGATTATAAACAAGCCATTTAGAGTTATGACGGTGACTACTAAAAGAATTAGCTAAACGATTTGAAAGTGGTTGTCTCAAGTAAGGAGAAACATATACGGAAGAAGGTGGGCTACTACTTCAGAAACAAGTTGTATATACATATGTGCCTATGCATGCATTCATACCATACCATTCAACACATAATACTTATGTGAGGAAAACTATAGATCACTACTGAGTGACATAAAAGAAGATGATCAAACAGGGAGCTTTATATTCTTGCTAAATGAGAAAAATCAATATTTTAAAGTTATTATTGTCTTTAAACTTTAGGTAACTTTAATCAAAACTCCAATAAGTCATTTTCAAATTTTGTCTGAATGACTTTTCTTTTTTTTTTTAAGAGTTATTTTTATTTAACTTTATCCACTTTTTAAAATTTCACTTTGACTAGAGAGCGACAGAGTGAGAAAGAGAAAGTGAGAAAGCAAACTGCCAGGTCTGGGACTCAAACCACTGTTGGCCACATGGGAGTCTAGAGCCTCTAGCCACCACGCCACCTGCCAGCCCCCCTAAATAACTTTTTAATGTTATCTGAAAAGATAATTACAAAAAAACTTGCACAAACATTATAAAAAAGAATGGCAATAAAGGGCATTTTCCCAATAGATATGGAAAAGAATAATGAAACTCTAGAAATGTAAACCCTATTTTGCTTCCTAACAAAGGAAGATAAAATAGATACCAGGAAAACACCTAAATGTAATATAACTCAGTGAAGTTCAATCAGTGGAAAAATATAAGCAGTGTTGAGGAAACTAGCCATTTGAGAGAAAAAAGTGGCTGGAAAACACTGTATCTTTATAACCTCAAAATAAATATCAAGCAGTCAGATGGTTGTACCAAAGTAGCATGCCTAGGCCCACAGGGGATGGTCCTAGTTGGTACACGGGAGCCTTCCTGAGCACACTGGATGCACCTACAGGTACCCGTGGTCCTAGGTGGCCAAGGCTGAAGGATCACCACTATATGAGGACTCTCCTAGTCCTGTTTCTCTTTCTGTCACTATCTTTCTTTCTGTCTTTTTTTTTTTTTTAATCTTTATTATTTGCAGAGAGTTCATGTGCTCTCCAGAGAGACAAAGAAACAGATAGATAGAGAAAGACAGAGAGGGAGAGGGAAAAAGTACTCCCCAGTCAAGGCTTGATAATACCACAACATCCTCTATTTTTCTAGGCCACAGGGGCCAGGATTCAAACCATAGTAAGCCTAAATTCAAATATCCTCCATAAAAGTGTTTACAGAATTACCTACTTAGAAATTGTAAACACCAAGAAGTTAAAATTCAAGCAAAATATTCATAAAATAACCGTTACAAGTGCTTTAGAACAATTTTCAACATTTCTTATGTATAAACCAAAATGACAAATGAATAAAAGACATTCTACTGTTTGCAAGAGTAAGAAGGGGCTGAAATACAGATAGCAATATGTAAAACTTTACTAACAAACAATGCTAATTTTAATAATGATAAAATTAAATGATAAATATTAGTGGTGATACTAGTGGTGTTGGTAAGGTTGTCTCAAATAGGAAATATCATATATTATCTGGAAGACTTTAAGTTAAACATTCTGAAGATCAATCAAACATACATTCAAATTTTAAAAGTAGATTAGATGAAGAATTGCTTCTTAAGGAAATTATTATAAGGAAATAAAAGATAAATTAATTGCATAACCATTGTCTATACTAGAACTCTTTTGTAGCACTGTTTACAACAGTAAATAATTAGAAAGAAAAGAACATCTAGCAATAACAATATGCTATAATAAATTTATGCCATAGAGCAAATACAAATGGCAATGTGACTTATTTATTGCTTTCTATAGAGAGATGTCCACAAATATTGTTAAGGAAAAATCCAGCTGATAATCTGCAAACCTATGCTGGTGTGAGAATGCGTATAAATCGCATTATTTCTTTCAGTAATAAACTGACCCATTGGACATATGGGTGGATATATTTATTAAGCAGTTGAATATGTAGGCCTAGAATACTAAAGAGAGTTCTAATTTTAGAGCTGGATTTGAAAGTCAGTAACAGGTGAATTTTGAGTGAGTCCTTAGGAGTGGTAGAAATCTCACAAAGAATTTTACAGTATGACAAGTAAACCAAGAATAACACTTTGGAGAGTCCTTATATTTCAGGAACTATCAAGGGCTAAGGGAGAAACAAGAGGAGAAAAGGAAGGGAATAATATCAGGAAAGCTACAGGATGGGCATTTTAATAAAATGAGTCCTCATTAGCAAATGGCCTGAATATGTCAAAAAAAAAAAAAAAGACTAAAAAGAATCCACCAGATATGGTCATTGAGTCAGTGACTGAAAAATTACAGGAACTGAAGAGAGACTATGAGGTGAACTGTCGAAAGTGAAAATATTCTATGGTTTCTTACTTGATTAGTAAGAAGAGAAATTAAGTAGTTGGCTATTCAAATTGTACCCTTTTAAAAGAAAATCAGAGAATCTTACAATTAAAAAGAAGTTATAAAATAAAATTTTAAGAAAACTGACTCATTTACGTCCTATTCCTTATCTACAAAGAGTGTCTCGTAGCTGCCTATCTTTTAATGATACATCTGCACCTCTTAAATCCCTAAACTTTTCCTCCTTTCCACCTCCTCACTTCTGTCACTTGTAGTTTGACTTTATCAAGGATTTACATTCTGTTCTACATTTGTTCTGACTGAAAAGTAATAGTGCTTATATTATTGTGACCTAGTAATTATAGGCTCTGCTATGAACAGTAATGTAAAATCACAAAACTACAGACACGTGTTATTATTATTTCTCCTGGCGTGTCCAGTACCCTCTTAAATTGCCTTTTTCCCCTTGCACCCTTACATGATCCTTACATGAGCCTTCTTTTCTCCATAAACAGTCATTTATACCAAGTGTTTTAGGACCTTCCTGCCTTCCTTCCCTTTTGGTATCCCCAGTCTCTAGGCTATTCTCTCCAGTCTTTCTGTTGACCTCAGGTCCTGCTCCTCTGGACTGCATCACCTCTCTTGGGCTGACAGTTTTTTGGGTTTTTTTTTCCTTATTTTTTGAAATACACCTTCAATTCAATTCATTTCCTAAGGAAAGGTGCTTAGAATGTAAATTTTATAAATCCACAATTACGTGAAATGTTTTATTCAGCCCTTAGGTTTTATTGATTCTTATGGATATATTTTTTATTTTTTTTCTTCATAATTTTGAAAGAATTTTATTGAGAGACTGAATGTACAAATGGACAATGGCCAGACCACATATAAAAAACAGAACTCTGACTCACAATCTCTAGCAACCTAGGTAGGAAAAATAAAATTGATTTTCTATAGTAAGCCAGATCAGGAAGCCAGGTTACTACCTACAAAGCCAGACTTGTAGGGAGTCAGACTACTCTTCCTAGCAAATAATCTAAGAAGACCAAGTGGTGATTGTTTTGCCCTGGAAAAAAAAAAAAAAGGTGGCCTCCAAATAACTAGAATTTTATTAATATTTGACAGTTTTTCTAATTTTTGTTCCTGTTTCCAACTTAATACCAGCCAGAAAAGGCCAACTACAGACCCCTAAGCAATCACATAGGATGCCTCATTACTAGTTGGCCTACAGCTCCCCTATGCCAACAGCTTCCAATTAGAGTATATCCAAAGCCTCCCCCTTTTTCCGCTGTAAATCTTTCCCACTCTTCTGCCTCTGTTTGAATCCCTCCCAAAACCAAGTACTGGGGGCACCCAGAAAACTCTGGGTAGTCTTTGTTTATTGATACATTATATATAGACTTCTAGAATCAAATCTGCTCTTATGAAGCCTGAGGATGGTGTGACTTTTTCTTTAATAGTAGCGGTGTTGGGATATCATTTACATATATCACTTCGCCCACCCATTTAAAGTGTACAATAATGGTTTCTAGTATAGCCACAGAACTGTGCAATCATCCCTACAAGAATTTTGGAACTTGTCCTATCCAAAAAGAAAAATTAGACCCAGTGAGTAGTTACTTCCCATTTTCCCTCAATTCTCACATACCTAGGCAATAACTGTCCAATAATCTCTTCTGAAAGATTTGCATATTATTGTCATAGCTAATATGTGGTCATTTGTGACTGACTTCTTTCACTTAGCATATTTTTATGTTATAGCATGTATTCATCCGTATTTCAGTACTTTTTGTAGCCTAGTGGTACTCCATTTTACATTTATACATTTCCTTTATCTACTCAGGAGTTTATAGACATTTGGGTTCTTTCTAATTTGAGGCTATTATGAAAAACTCCTCTATAAACATTTATGCACACGTTTTTGTGTGGACATTTGTTTTCGTTTCTGTTGGCTCTATACCTGGGAATGAAATTATTTGGTCTTTTATGGTACCCCCATATTTAGCATTTTGAAAAAAATGGCAAACTATTTCCCAAAGCAACGACATTTTACATTCCTACCAATGTTTCAGTCTATACACATCCTTTCACCACTTGTAATTGTTGATCACAACTATTCTAGAAGATATGAACTAATACCCTATTGTGGTTTTAATTTGCATTTCCTCAATAGCTAATATAGAGCATTTTCTCATATGCTGATGGGCCATGTTTTTTTCTTGGGAGAAATATATATTCATACCTTCTGCCCATTTTAAAATTGAGTTGCCTTTTAATTTTTGAGTTATAAGGTGACGTGCTTTTTTTTTTTTTTTAAGAGCAAGATTTCTGCCATAGGGCACAGGCACTCACCAGAAAGAGAGACTGAAAATGAGAAACCGCCTCTCAGTAGGGGTGGAAGTGGGGGAATGGCCACATTGCAATCCCTCCTCCTCCATTCTCCTTTCGGGATTCTGGACACACACACACACATGCACATGCACCCAGCATGAGTTTCAAGCATCTGGGTCTGAGACTTGAACTGTGATGACCTGCTTTTTAACCTTACTGTTTTGTTTCTGGAAATTTCAGCATCTTCTCTTTATTTTTCTTTGGTATTCTGAATTTTCATAGAAACGTATCCAGGCAAATGCCTTTTGCTTTACTTTCCTGGGCACATGGCATGTCCTTCAAACATAGACTCATACTTCGTTTCAGTGTAGCTTCTTTCATTATTGCTTTGATAATTTCTTATGCTCTGTTTTTGGGGCTGTCTCTTTCAGGAACTTCTATTATTTATATATCAAATCTTGGATTGATTCTTATGTCTTTTATCCATATTCTCATAATTTTTTCTGTTTTTGTACAATTTTATGCAATTGTTATTTTTTCCTTTATCTCTACTTACTTCCTTTGGTTACATTTTTGTGCATTATTTTTTAAAAACATTCTGTTCTTTTTTTAATATTTATTTAATTTTATTTATTCATTCATTTCATTTTGACCAGAAAGAGACACAAAGAGAGAGAGAGGGAAAGTGAGAAACCAAGCCACCAGGTCCAGGACTTGAATCATGGTAGGCCATGTGAGAGTGTCCAGCACCTTAACCACCACGCCACCTGCTGGTCCCCAAAGCGTGTGAACAGCAGGTGTTCTCATTTAATAAAAGTAATATCTCTCTAAAATCTAAGAGTTCTACAGTTTCCTTCTGTTTCTTGGATTAACTATTCCCTTTCAGACCATTTTTACTAATTATTAATCTTGCTTTTACTCTTTCACATTACTCATTTGGCCACCCAGATTGCCCATTTGTATTTAAATTTATAGTAACTGAAAATATAGCTGAAGATTTTATAATTAGAAGAAAAAGTTAAATAGCCA
>NW_006159736.1:969946-1049476 GCF_000334495.1 Tupaia belangeri chinensis
GTTTTTGCTATAGGGCGTGTGTGCTCGCCAGACAGACAGAGACAGAGAGACAGAAAGCGAGAAATCATCCCCCAGTGGGGCTGGTCATGCCACAACCCCTTCTCCTCCATTCTCCTCTCAGGATCTTGGGCACGCATGCACACGCGCCCGGCGTAAGTTCTAAGCTACCGGGTCCGGGACATGAACCGTGGTCGACTACGTGGGAATCCAGCAACATAGCCATTACGCTAACTGCTGGTTCCCTCATTATCCCATTCTGAATCTCTGAACCCATTAAACAGTAATCTTCTCCCTCCCACCACTGGGAACAACTGTTCTTTTTGTATCTATTTGTAATTAATTTTCAGTTTTGTTTGGAAGTTTTGTTTTGTTTTTGCTATAGGGCATGTGCACTTGCTAGAGAAAGATATAAAGGGTGTAAGAAAAATAAATTTCCCCTTGGGGGGACACCCACTCTGTAATCCCTTCTCTATTCTCCTCTCAGGATTTTGGGCATGTATACCTGTGTGCCAGTGTGTTTAAGCCATCAGTTCTAGGACTTGAACCACACCATTGATTATTTGGTATCCAGCCAAACCAGCCACTTCAACCACTATATCACCTTACTGGCCCCTGGAGGTATGTTTATTATTATTATTATTATTATTATTATTATTATTTACCATACAGCACATGTGCTCACAGAGAGAAATAGGGTGGTGAAGGAAAGTGAGAAAACATCTCCCAAAGAAGATGGTCTTGTTGCAATCCCTCAGAAAGCCAAGTATGCACATACACATGTTTGGTGTGTTTTTCAGGCCACCAGGTCTACAACTTGATCATACGGGATCCAGCTGCCTTAACCACCATATCTGCTGGTCCTAGGGGTATTTTTTTGGCTTAAATTTTATGTTTGAATTTTTTTAATTTAAAAATAATAATAATAATAAAGATATAAGAGGAATGAACATTATCCACATACAGGCTTTCCATTATTGTCCACTTGTTTTCAAGGCCATGTATACTTTTGTCTAGTCAAATCTAGAGTTTCCAAGTGCTGTATGACTCCCAGTATTTGAAAGGCAAGGTTCTTCTGATTCGTGCTCCTATCTGGGCATTTCGAATTGTGGAATCTTTCACACTCCACTGTCCCTCTCCCTTCACTTCCCATTTCTATATTTTCATTTTTACTGTAATGTGTTTTGGAATATAGTAGTGGATATTAGCATATGCTCAATCTAACATACCAAACTATGAGCCTGTGCAACATCTTTGGTGTTAGTAAATGTTACCAGGTATAATTAACCAGAGATATGTAACAATTTTATCAAAATTAAAAGAAATACTTTAAAGAAACATTCAGAGAGGTATTAAGAATTAATATAAGGACAATATTTCAATGCAATTTTTCACAAATAAATTGAAATCCAAACTACTGCCCACAGTTCTCTATAGCATATAGGTTGCTTTAAAATTAACTAGCATATTAAATTTCTTCAAAAACTTTTTAAATAGTCTTACTATTAAAGCTTCAATACAGTAGCATCTTATAATTAAATGGATATTTGCTTTGGACTCTTGAAGGATAATGAAAACTAGATTATCCCCTTACTCATGATTAGCACCATATTTAGCAACAGAAAAAAGATGGCATACAGAAGTGATTTGAGTGTGGCCTGTAAAGTTTGGGATATATATATATATTTTTTAGTACAGATTTAGGTATTTACTGACTTTACTTGGACAATTTTTTCAGCATCTAGTCATTCATCTAGACAGAAGAACACAAAATGATCCCTATCCATAGGACATCTGTGGAAAACAGATGGAAGTATAATTCTGGATTCATAGTACATGCTCAATAAATACTAGCTAATACACCCAAAGTTGGACTCTTCTGTCAACCTGTGAGTCAGATTGCTGCCTCTAACACTGGCTTTCTGATGAAATGATATCCCTCTAATGCGAAATGATGCCCCTCATTTCTCTGTGTCTTGTTCTCTCATTTCTAAAACAAAATTTATACTGCAGCCTACATAAAAGGGTCATTTTGATAGGACCAGCAGTTAGTGTAATGGCTATGTTACTGGACTCCTATGTAGCCGACCATGGTTCGAGACCCGGACCTGGTGGCTTAAACTCACGCCAGGCGAGTGTGCATGCGTGCCCAAGATCCCAAGAGGAGAATGGAGGAGAGGGGTTGTGGCATGGCTATCTTCCCTTGGGAGTGATTTCTCTCTTTCTATCTCTCTCTCTCCAGTGAGCACATGCACCCTATAGCAAAAATTTCTTTAAAAAAAAAGTTTATGGGAAATGCAAGTTACGAAAACACTATGCATAGGTTTACTTTATTATTATTATTATTATTATTATTATTATTATTTACCATACAGCACATGTGCTCACAGAGAGAAACAGGGTGGTGAAGGAAAGTGAGAAAACATCTCCCAAAGAAGATGGTCTTGTTGCAATCCCTCAGAAAGCCAAGTATGCACATACACATGTTTGGTGTGTTTTTCAGGCCACCAGGTCTACAACTTGATCATACGGGATCCAGCTGCCTTAACCACCATATCTGCTGGTCCTAGGGGTATTTTTTTGGCTTAAATTTTATGTTTGAATTTTTTTAATTTAAAAATAATAATAATAATAAAGATATAAGAGGAATGAACATTATCCACATACAGGCTTTCCATTATTGTCCACTTGTTTTCAAGGCCATGTATACTTTTGTCTAGTCAAATCTAGAGTTTCCAAGTGCTATATGACTCCCAGTATTTGAAAGGCAAGGTTCTTCTGATTCGTGCTCCTATCTGGGCATTTCGAATTGTGGAATCTTTCACACTCCACTGTCCCTCTCCCTTCACTTCCCATTTCTATATTTTCATTTTTACTGTAATGTGTTTTGGAATATAGTAGTGGATATTAGCATATGCTCAATCTAACATACCAAACTATGAGCCTGTGCAACATCTTTGGTGTTAGTAAATGTTACCAGGTATAATTAACCAGAGATATGTAACAATTTTATCAAAATTAAAAGAAATACTTTAAAGAAACATTCAGAGAGGTATTAAGAATTAATATAAGGACAATATTTCAATGCAATTTTTCACAAATAAATTGAAATCCAAACTACTGCCCACAGTTCTCTATAGCATATAGGTTGCTTTAAAATTAACTAGCATATTAAATTTCTTCAAAAACTTTTTAAATAGTCTTACTATTAAAGCTTCAATACAGTAGCATCTTATAATTAAATGGATATTTGCTTTGGACTCTTGAAGGATAATGAAAACTAGATTATCCCCTTACTCATGATTAGCACCATATTTAGCAACAGAAAAAAGATGGCATACAGAAGTGATTTGAGTGTGGCCTGTAAAGTTTGGGATATATATATATATTTTTTAGTACAGATTTAGGTATTTACTGACTTTACTTGGACAATTTTTTCAGCATCTAGTCATTCATCTAGACAGAAGAACACAAAATGATCCCTATCCATAGGACATCTGTGGAAAACAGATGGAAGTATAATTCTGGATTCATAGTACATGCTCAATAAATACTAGCTAATACACCCAAAGTTGGACTCTTCTGTCAACCTGTGAGTCAGATTGCTGCCTCTAACACTGGCTTTCTGATGAAATGATATCCCTCTAATGCGAAATGATGCCCCTCATTTCTCTGTGTCTTGTTCTCTCATTTCTAAAACAAAATTTATACTGCAGCCTACATAAAAGGGTCATTTTGAGGGGTTGTGGCATGGCCATCTCCCCTGGGAGGTGATTTCTCACTTTCTGTCTCTCTCTCTCTCTCTCTGTCTTTCCGCCGAGCACAGTCACCCTTTAGCAAAAAAAATCTAAAAATAAATGATCTGTCTCTCTCTGTCTTTCTGCCGAGCACAGTCACCCTTTAGCAAAAAAAAATCTAAAAATAAATGGTCATTTTGAGGATTAAATTCAACAAAATAGGAATGTGATTTAAAACAGTACTTGTATGATTGACATCTGCATCATCATTGTTCAGTCCCTCTAAGGTGCTGGACTTCCCCATAGCCCATGGTGGATCAAGTCTCAGACCCCAGAAGCTTGAAAATCATGCTGGCAAGTGTGTGTGGATGCCCAAAATCTCTATAGGAGAAGGGATTGCAGTGTGGCCATTCTCCCCCAGGGCAGGGGTGCGTGAGGAAGGGGTTTCTCACTTTACTGTTCTGTTTCTCTCTGGCTAGCATACACACCCTATGGTAAAAACCTTAAAACAAAATTAGACTAAATTATTGAACCTGGTGCCTGCAGAGTCACTCGTAAGAAGCTGGATCCGAACATACTTCTACCATTGTGCCACCTTATCACACAGTCTCTTTCCTGGCCTCCTTTACTTCACTTTTCCCCAAATATACAACACCATATTTGCTTTTATATTTTGAACTAATATTATATTTAGAATGTTTCACACTTGAATCATCATCAATGACACCTGATGTAATATTTGTCCTTGTCATCTTTAAAAACAAGTGAAATCTTCAGAGAATTATTTCACTTTTAACTCCTACTTTTTCTACATAGCACTGAATTTAAAGCATGCCTCTCCTGAATTGTTGCCATATCATTTTTTTTCCCTTCAGTAAAAAGTGTTAGACATCACTGAAATTTCCTTTAAGAGCTTTCTAACATTTTATCTTAACAACTTGATCTTTAAAAAAATCTTTATTCTCACTATAGGGCTTTTCTCAAGTGGAAACACAGCTCCATTTAATAGAAATTGAGTTATCTAGGTTAAGTTGTACTGGCTCCCAGCCAGAATGGACAAACAACTCAAACTTTACCCTGAGTCAGGACTTTTCTCAAGCTACTTGCTGGGAAAGTCTATTTGATCATAATACAAATGCTAGGTATCACATAAGAAGGTGATATTCTCAGTTACTTTCCTTTTAAAATTATTTCTTTCTTCTCAGACTCTCCTTTCCAATACGACTATCTGACAGCCTCCACTCACTCTCCAGATCCAGGTCAATTGTCACTTCTGGTATTTTCTCTTCAAATGGCTAAGTTCCACTTAGCGATGCACTCCTCTTGACCACCTTAGAACTCCATTCCTACTGAGCTTTAGCCCTTACCACCTTACAGAGAAATTGTCAAAGACCATTCCCACCCACGGGACTGAGCCCAATGACAGTTCAGTGTGGAGTTCCCCTCTATATCACCAATATATATATTTTTTTCTTGGAGAGTTTTTTTTTTTTTCACTATAGGGCGCATCCGCTCGCCAGACAGACAGAGACATAGAGACAGAAAGCGAAAAATCACCCCCCAGGGGGGATGGTCACGCTGCAATCCCTTCTCCTCCATTCTCCTCTCGGGATCTTGGGCACGCACGCACACGTACCCGGCATGAGTTTTAAGCCACCGGGTCCGGGACGTGAACCGCAGTCGACTACATGGGAGTCCAGCGACATAGCCATTATGCTAACTGCTGGTTCCCTATCACCAATATTTTTTGATCAATAAATTTCTATCGAGGTCCAGCTACAGTGACACAAACAGTAGGGGAGCTGCTGTATGGAAAGGTTCTGAGAAGCTGCATGGAAAGGTTCAGAGCTTACATGCCACGTCTATCTGAACATACTGGTGAGCCTGAGATCCCAGCTAGCGGCAGGGCTGAGGGGTGGATTGCCATGTAAAGACCCTCTCAGACATGCCCCTTTCTCCCCCATCCTCCCTCTCTTGGAAATAACTAAATATATTGTGGAAGAAAGACTTTTTAGTACTACTTTCTTTAGTCCTATTGGGAGACATCATCTACTTTCTTTCACTCAGCATCTCCTTGATAGGGGAACCACACTCCTGCTTACATGTACCCTATGTTCCCATGAGATGGCATAAGCTTTAGCTCCAGAGCTGGATGTATAACCCAGGAATGACAAAGTATCTCATTCCATTGGCCATTGTGATCAAGTTAGGAATAGCCAGGTGATTCAGGCTGGGCCAAGGAGGTCATCCTGATACTTTTGCAGGAATTTGGAAGATGTACTTCCTTTTCTCTTAGACTCTTAGGCATAAGAAAAGTGTGAACCTAACAATGGTGATGGACATTGGACATCTTAGCCACTACACAGGGAAAACTTAAAGAATAAAGTTAATCCAGAAAATAGCAGATCTAAGCGATACCTCTTGACAAACTTCTGAGGACACCATTTGAGCCACAGCTTCGGAAGTACCTGAGGTTCCTTCCTATCTTTTCCATTATGATCGAGTTTTTTTGTTTTTGTTATTTGCCTAAGCTAGTTCGAGTGTCATTTCTGTCAATAGCAATAAAAATAATTCCTGAAAAACAGTTACTCCTTCAAAGAAAAACATGAATTTTTTTTTTTGAGAGGTTTTTGCTATGGAGTGCGTGCGCTCGCCAGACAGACAGAGATAGACAGAGAGACAGAAAGTGAGAAATCATCCCCCAGGAGGGATGGTCACGCCACAATCCCTTCTCCTCCATTCTCCTCTTGGGATCTTGGGCACACACGCACATGCGCCCAGTGTGAGTTTTTTAAGCCACCGGGTCTAGGACGCGAACTGCGGTTGACTACATGGGAGTCCAGCGACATAGCCATTACGCTAACTGCTGGTTCCCAAAGAAAAACATGAATTTTTGAGAACATGGAATGAAACCATCCCTATTATTAGCCACATAAGAATCAGGCATGCCTTTGAATTTAGTAGTGTATTGCTGTAAATGAAAAGCTAATACACCATCAACTATTTTAGGAGAAGAAATAAAAGATAATTTTTTTCCTTCTTTTTGAAATCCTGACATGATTCTCCTATTTGAAGTGTATGCTTATGTGTAAAAAAAGTGAATGTATCGTGTTTTATTTTCTTTTTCGTAAATTGATAAATGAAAGAAGCAAACAAAAAAGTTACATAAAGGAAACTATTTTAAAGAGTAACTGCTGAATTTTTTCCCCAGGAACTGCCCAAAGAGGAGTGGGTTATGGGTAATATTTGATAAGTGAAAATAAAATGTTTATATACTGAAATCTCAAATCATGAAGATGTATTACAAACATTCTTTAAGGTAATATGCATAAGAACCATCTGAAGGTATTTGTTAAATATTAGAATTCAAAGGATGCCATCTCCAAGATTCAGATTAACAATGGCTGAGTGGGACCAGGAATCTAAAATTCAAACAAGCACCCCAGCAGAGTCTAAATTAAACAGTGCCCTGACGGCCCACTGAAAACCCTGTTCGCTGAGGTAAAGGGGATCATAAAAGGTGACAAGCATCAGAGCAGACTCCTTCCTCATAAGATGAAAAATGAAACTAGCTTTTACAAAAGGAAATATTAAAAGGAGAAAAGGTGTTAGAATTTAGAGTATTATTTTCTTATATTCCATAGGACAAGCGACGTTGAAGGCCTCTTTTGACCAGAAAAATACAAAGCCCCAATTCTATTCCTTTCTCACTCAGGAACTAGTTCATTTTTTTATTTTTCACTAAATGGGACATGAGAAATTGCTTAGAAATAATATGGCTTCCTGAACCTTATATCTAAGGCATAAAATTTGGTACATTCTTAGAAACATAAAATGTTAGATTTCAGAGAAACCTTACAGGTCATTTAACCCAACCATTATCAGATGTTGGAATCTTTTCTGCACTATTCCCTAAAAGTGGTCATTCAATCTCTGCTTGAACACCTCCAATGACCCAGAACTCATTACTTTATGAGAAAGCATTTTTTTCCTCTTGTGGTAAAAGTTTGTGTGTGTTTGTTTGTTGGTTGGTTGGTTGGTTGGTGATTGATTGGTTTTCCCCTTCCATGGGGCTAAAATCTAGCTCCCAATATAGGATATTCATTAGTTTCAGGTCTGCTTTTTCTGTTGACACAGAAAAAAATACAGTTGCCCTAAGAAGGAACTATAATTATTTGAAAAGTTATCATGACTCTAGTTAAATCATCTCTTTTGCAGAATAAACAACCAGTTTAATCAGCTACTTCTTTTCTGGTCTGATCTATAGAGACTTTTCCTACTTGATAAACTTTTGTCCTTTTTCTCCTTCTTATTCGAGCTATTTCGTGAGTTACAGGGTTTTAAAGAAAGAGACAAACAGCTTATTTCAGTTCTTCATAACCAATCCACATGGATTAAACCCACACTTAACATCATGCCCTCTTAACATGTCAGGTTCTCAGCAGAGAATAAACTTTATTTAACCAAGAGCAATAAACAGAAAGGGAGTAATCGCAGATATTCTTCCCCTAACCTTCATGTACAGGCCTGAGTGAGGCCCCCAGGATTTGGTGTACCCTCATCTGAGTTGATTGGTGACTCACATTAACAGAGAAATTGTCTCCTCATGGGCTTCCATTTCCAGTTGCTTGTTTAACAGCAGAAGAAATAAAAGAATGGGTGTTCACGCCCTCATTGTGCTGTAGTAGTCCAAGACCATGGCTTCCTGCATCATTGCACTTCCCTACCTGCCCCCTCAGTCATATTCAGCATACATGCCCTTGCCAAAGGCTCACCAAGAGGATGCTGCTGCAAGTGGAGGCCTGCTTCCATCAGTGTATTTATCCTTAAAACTTTCTCAATTGAAGTAGGTCACTAATTTCTATTAGATCAGCTTATGCCTTGCCCAGAAAGACAATTTAATACTAGAAAGAGCATTTTTGTGATTCATAGTTGCTCTCTAAAACCAGGCAGTCACTTTTGTTTTCTTATCTCAGTACTTGTCATGTAAAAGCAAATTTGACATTTTGCTGTCCTTTACTCACTACCCTCAAAGGCACAGGGTCATAATTAAAACCCTGATTTACTTCTACTTACAACTCCTGCCCTAAATTTGCTTTAAAGGCTGCAAAGAATTTCCAAGAGCCTTATAGTAAGCCTCAATTAGAAAATGTGGTGTCATCTACTCTATAGTGGAGAGTTCGATTTTTGCCCCCTCCCCAGTATTTATATGATGTGGAGAAGTAAGTGCTAAAAGGAGACTACAGATAGAGCACTGAGGGGATATGGAAAAAAGAAGTTATTTCAGGACAAAGTAATTACAGAAATGTTTAAGGTTACAGAGATAGATAAAGCAAGGTCACTCCATGGAAAGGAGTCACGGTGAGAGGAAAATAGGGGAGGGGAGATCAATGTGGTAGCATTAATTCAAGAAATAAAATTGGAGATGAGATAATTAATTTTATGGCTAAAGTTAATTTAAAAATATTATACATGTTCTGAATATTATTTTTTTAAATAATTCACTGGCAATGCATTTAAAAGTTATAACTGATGGGCCAGGGAGTGGTGGTGGTTAAGGTACTGGATCCCACATAGCCGATTCTGTGGTTCAAGTCCCAGACTCAGCAGCTTGAAAACAGCACGGCCATCCCCACTCCCGGGTAAAGGGTGACTTCTAACTTTCTCTCTCTTCAGAAAGCACACATTCCTTACGGCAAAAATAATTTTTTTAAAAAAACTTTCAATTGATAAAAAAAAATTTAAAAATTTAAAAAAATAAAAAAAATAAAAAAAAATTAAAAAAAAACTTTCAATTGATTACTAAAAATAAATAAAAAAAATAAAAAAAAATAAAAAAAAAACCTTTCAATTGAAAATTTTGTTTCTTTGTGATAAAATCAATAAAACAAATGCAAAACATAAATTAAATATTCTTTTTAAGATGTTTTCGCCTTAGGGTGCAAACACTCACTGGAGAGAGAGACAAAGACAATGAGAGGGAAAGTGAGAAATCATTATCCAAGAGGGATGGTAAAAAAAATAAAAAAAAATAAAAAAAAAACCTTTCAATTGAAAATTTTGTTTCTTTGTGATAAAATCAATAAAACAAATGCAAAACATAAATTAAATATTCTTTTTAAGATGTTTTCGCCTTAGGGTGCAAACACTCACTGGAGAGAGAGACAAAGACAATGAGAGGGAAAGTGAGAAATCATTATCCAAGAGGGATGGTCATGTTGCATTCTCTTTTTCTCCATTCTCCTCCTGGAAGTTTGGGCACAGACGTGTGAGTTTTAAGTCACTGGGTCCAGGATTCGAACCACTGTCAGCCATATGAGAGTTCAGTAATATAAGTGCTATGCCATCTGCTGGCTCCAAAATATTCTTTTAAGTGGAAAGAGCATACAAAAGAACAGTACTACACTATTAGAAACTGTACAATGCTACCACTAATTTGCGCTTTCTGAAATATTATGCTTTGAGCTAGATAGATAAGATAAATTATAATGCAGAAGAGATATAAAACTCCCAAGTACTTATTATATGACTCTAATAAAGTTTATAAGCACAGGTTTATGAATTAATTAGTACTATTTCTTGCATTTCATTTAATGTGGAAAACTCCTGAGAATAGTTCATGGATAATCATTAGTATTCTTTTCTATACTGCTGAGGTAGCATCCAACCTATGTCCGTACTTACCTGTAAGTGAGTGCATGAGTACATAAAATATATATGTAAGTATTATTTGACTAATTACTAAAAATACTTACTAACGATTATAGTTCCTTGTTGTTTAGGATTTACAGATCTAAAAATAACTGTTTTTTCTTACCAGAAGCTCCATTAAAAATTTCTTACAATGGATAAAAAAAAAAAAAACACAAACATTTTTTCCTTATACTTTTCCATCTCCTCTTTATAGTAGCCAAAAAAAAAAAAATTTACCAACAAAAAATATAGAACTTACCTAAAATAAACATGGATCAGAAGTAATAGTAAGAGTTAACGTTTATTGAGCACTGTTACGGGTCGTCCCCCAATGTTGTATGTATCAATTATTGAGAGGTAGGAAAGTGTAGTGGGTGTGATGGGATTGTGTGATTCCATCGTGGACGCAACTAATGGTGAATAAGTCAACGATCCCTTGCACAACTCAGTGAGAAGGGTTTAGTTCTCAGCAGAGCTTCGTGTTATAAGAGAGAATGGCTTGTATCTCATGCTTACTCACTCTCTCTCTGCATGTACCTGCCATTCACTTTGCTTCTGTCAACCAAGTAGCCAGTCTGATGCCAGACTCTGCCTTCAGCTGCCAGAACTGTGAGTTAATAAACACATTTCTTTATAAATCAGCTAATCTCAGTATCTCTAGTAACACTGCCAAAACCAAACTTAGCCAGACCGATTGGCATGGTGGTTAAGGTGGCTAGATCCCACGTGGCCAACTACACATTTGAATCCCAGATCTGACAGCTTGAAAAATGTTCTGGGCATGTGTGCATACATACATGCTCAAAAATCCCAAGAGGAAAATGGAGAAAAAGGGACTTATGGGGTAGTCATCCTCTCCAGAGGATATTGTCTCACTGTCTATTTTTCTTCTCTCCATGTATTCTACAGCAAATTAAAGAAAAAAAAAATACAAACAGACAAGGAAAAAGGCTGATGAAGTTCTGGACCCTGTTCAAGGTAGCTTATGTTTTTACTTAGTAATCTTTTTTTAAGCTTACTTTATTTATTTATTATTAATTTGTTATAGGCCATGTGTGCTCACAAGAGACAAAAAGAGTGAGAGAGAGAGAGAGAAAGCAAGACACCCAGGGTAGGACTCAACTCAAACCATGGTTAGCCATGTGGGATTCCAGTGCCTTAATCACCATACCACCAACTGGCTCCTTTACCCACTAGTCTTTTTTTTTTTTTTAAGAATTATTTTATTTAGCTTTATTTATTTACTTTAATTTGACCAGAGAGGGACAGAGTGAAAGAGTGAGAGAGGGAAAGTGAGAAAGCAATCTGGTCTGGGACTCAAACCTCGTTGGTCATGTGGGAATCCAGCACTCTTAACCACGATGCCACCAGCTGGTCCCATATTTCTTAGCAGTCCTTCAAGTTAGGCACCTTTACTATTCTAATTTTCTCAAGAACCTGAGAAACAAAGAGGTTCATCAATTTGTCTGAGATCATATAACTAGTGACAGAATTTGTCTACAGATTTGTAACCACTACGCTATGCTGCCATCATGTGTGTGCGTGTGTGTGTGTGCGTGTGTGTGTGTGTGTGTGTGTGTGTAAGATATATTAAGATTAGCAACTCTGACCACTGGGATAACTCTGTCAGCAATTCAGTCTTGAAGGGAAATTATAATATAGAGAGGGAATTTTAAAATGAATGATATGTTTCAAGGTATTACTACTGAATCCTTCATCACATAAGACATGCTACAATAATCTTTTTATCACAATTACCAAGCAGAGCCTAGACACATAGGTGACAATCAGTAAATACATATATATTACATAAGTTCAGGATAGAATTCAGATCCAGAGAATACTGACTCGAATCGCTATGTCTCACACTAGGAACACTGCTCCTTTACCTTCATGATGGAAAGAAGCAATGTAACACAGTAAAAACACAGCCTGAAGACTCAGACTTAGGCTGAAACCCAGATAGCAATACTTGATAAGTTTATGACCTTAGACAACTTACTTATATTATACTTGGTAAGTTTATGACCTTAGACAACTTACTTATATTATACTTGGTAAGTTTATGACCTTAGACAACTTACTTTAAACCAGTTTGTCTTTAAAATTAGAATAATTACCATGGACATGAATGTATTGTTTTAAGCATTAAATTTTGATAATGTATCTAAGAGATTATTGGCAAGGGAAAGGTTTCCCTCTACCCTCTGAGGTTCAATAAATGAATCAATGAAAGAAACCGACAACAGAAAGATTAACAGAAAAAGAAAGGTAGGTAGACAAATTTATTATGTGCATGGGGGCTCGTGTAAAAAAAAGTGAATGCACAGCAAACCAGTGAGATCTAGGTAGAAGCTTATATACCCTCTTCATGGGGGAATCTGCAGGGGAGTGTAAGCAATTTAGGGGTAAGTAAATGATTTTGGGGAAAGATGAATCAGCCCTTAGAAGAACTGACGATGGTTTATAAGGACATTTTTCTGAATGTGATGTCAACTTCTACTCTTCCACTCTGGAAGTTATTAACTCTGATAAGAGTAAATATTCCCTGGTTGATAAAACTCCCAGGGAGGAGACTGATGACATTTGAATTCCTTTTGTGGGATCTGTCTTTAAGCAGACAGCAAAAAAAATTCAGAGAAAGCTTTTCCTGCATTAATTGTTTTTGTTTTTGTTTTTGTTTATTTTCACAAAGTTTACTACATGATTGGTTTAGCTGATTAAACATGCATAATACATCTGAGGGAAACTACAACAAAACACAAAAAGTACAAAAATTATAAAGAACAAATTCATACAATAGATATGGGTTCTACATAGAAGCCTTTCCTGGGTATTAGTCATTTTGTCTTTTTTTTTCCCTCATTTTTTTTCTTTATTTCTAATTTCATTTTCTTTTATACAGTCAATCACATTATTTAGTTTACAAAGTGAGTATTTTAACATGTGAACATTTCTCCCTAGTCCAATTGACTAAACTATAATATATCTTTAACAGAAATTGGCACCTTTCTTTGTCCCATTACTGCTTTTCCTCCCCATTTTTCTTCTAAGTGTTCTTCCTCAAACCTTACTCTTTCACACACACTATATCTGTATTTTTATCCATTTACCGTGTTTTTATATCTTTTAGTCAATCATTTTTAGTCATAGAGTGCAGACACTCAGTATATATTAAGTGGGGACATACAATGCCTCTCCTTCATATCCTGGCTTGCTTCATTCAGCAGTAAATCTTCCATATTCATCCACTTTCTTTCAAAAGCCATGGTTTTGTTGTTTTTTATTACTGAATAATATTCCACAGAATATATTTTCCATAGTTTTTCGATCCATTCATCTGTTCGTGGCCATTTGGGTTGGTTCCAAGTCTTGGCAATTGTGAATAGTGCCACAATAAACATCAATGTGCAAGCACTATTCTGATTAAGAATTCTTCTGTCCATTGGGTAGATACCAAGGAGTGGGATTGCTAGATCATATGGTAGTTCTATTTCTAGATTTTAGAGGAATCTCCAACTTGTTCTCCACAATGGCTAGACCAATTTACATTCCTACCAGCAGTGTAAAAGAGTTCCCCTTTCACCACACCCCTGCCAGCACTTACCACTTTTTGTTTTTTTAATCTTAGTCATTCTGACTGGGGTTAGGGGGTTGTTTTGATCTGCATTTTCCTTACAATGAGGGATGTTGAGCATTTTTTCAAATGCCTTTTGGCTATTCATATGTCATCTTTAGAGAGTGGTTTTTTTCAACTCATTCTCCCATCTTTTAATAGGGTTGATGATCTTTTTTCAAAACAGCAACCTGAGTTCCTTGTGTATTCTGGTTATCAGCAGTGTTTTTGGCTCAAAGTTACCAGTATACCAAAGCAGCAAATTTTGGGGTGGCATTTCCTGAACTCCTTCAAGATTCTTACGTATGGTAAATAATTTACCAAGTCAAGGTTCAATATCTGAATCACTTTTAAATTTTTTCCTTATCTAACTCTACCTTCCCATCCAATTAATATCACTATTTCTTGAGTTCTACAGTCTTTTTCTTTTATTTTATTTTTGTAAGAGATTTTTGGTATAGGGCACATACATTTATCAGAGACAGAGACAGAAAGGAAGAAATCATTCTCCAGGGAGGATGGCCATGCCTCAATCCCTTCTCCTCCATTCTCCCCCTGGGATTTTGGGCATGCAGGCATGAATATACATACACCCAGCATGAGTTTTATGCTGCCAGGTCCAGGACTCAAATCATGGTCGACAATGTGGGAGTCTAGCAAATAACCATTATGCCATCTGCTGATTCCTTTACAGTCTATTTCTATCACAGTTTTTCCACCTATCCCCTCTTTGTCATTTTCATTGCCACCACCCATATGCTCCCAGTGACTTTGTACAGAGTACTTAAATTATTTGCTAGATAGACTCCCTGTATCCAAACTGTGTCCTAAGCAACTAATCTGAAAGGTTATTGTCTATATCCAGACCTGGCTTGGTAGGCATGTGACAAATGCATTTGCACAGTGCTTTATACTAAGGCCTGTCTTTTGTTTAAAGTTCTGCTGGCACCATCTTGAGACTTTTAATTTATGAACAAGGGGACCTACTTTTGTTTTGTACTGAGCCCCTTCAGTTATAAAGACGTCTAGGCCATGTTATTCTTTTTATATATTTAATGATTAATAGCATATTTTCATTGTCTGTTAAACTAATGAAATTCATTCCCGACCAGCATTCAGGGTTTTTCACAACACAGCCCCAGTATGTTTCTCCCGACTGGTCAGCCATGGCACAGTTCAATAGATATTATTTTTTTCATTCTTCATCCTCTCAATTCATCTTTATTAAAATAATGTTCCCATGGCCTCCAAAGATGTACACAACTTTTCTTGACTATTCAACCTTATTTTTTAAATCCCTCCCCTGTCTAATTGCTACAGCCCAACAAACCAATCTTGACTTCTTATGGCCCTTCCCCACATGTTCCATCCTGTGGCATCTGCTCCTTCATTCCTCCTAGACAAACACTCCATCTCCCAATTTTTGCATGGCTGATATTCTTCTATATTTCAACTTCATAAATGATCACATTAACAGAAAGACTTCCTAACCCCCCCTCCCCATATCAAGCTAGTAGTCCCACTAGTGACATACTCTGTTTACTTGCTTCTTGATAATATGTTATCATTGAAAATAATAATAGCAGCATTCTCGGTGCTTTACAGATGTCAATATATGTAATTCACACAACTACATAAAGTTGGTATCATTCTTTCACAGTATCTTGCACAATGTCCACTCCCTTTATGTGTCTATCCCCTGAGATGGTCTACTTCATGTGATAGCTCAGTAACAGCAGGGACCATGTTATCTTGGTTCACAGTTGCATTCCCAATATTTTGCACATAGTAGACATTCAAGAACATATTGTTGAATAATAAGTGCCTACTTTGTGCAAGGCCCTGACTTTTAGATTATACATTTCCCAAATGATTAAGAAATCTAAAGAAATATTCTTCTTGTTCCTGAGTACTCATACTCTTTTCTCAGCCTAAAATATATTCTCTTCTGTTCAAATCCTGTCCCTCTAACATCATTCTACTGGTTATTTGGAGGTGAAAAAACCACCCTCTAATCCACAAAGATGTACAACTGTTCTATGTATCTTAGAAATTACAATAAAATTATTTAAAAAAATAAAACTAAAAATTTTTAAATGTCCTATTTGTTTAACAAAACTAATTTCTTTTTGGAGAGGTTTTTGCTATAGGGTTCTTGTGCTCACCAGAAAGAGACAGACAGAAAGCGAGAAATCACCCCCACAAGGGGGATGACCATGCCACAATCCCTTCTCCTCCATTCTCCTCAAAACTAATTTTAAACTAGCATCTTTCCCAAGAAGTCTTGCGAAAACAATCTTTTCCCATTCCCTCTCCCATCCCTCACTGACCCTTGCTTACCTAAACTCCTATATTTCCTCAACGTATCATACTTCTTTTATGGTGCTTTTAGCTTGCTTTCCAGTTTAAATATTTTTGTATTTATGGTTCTATAAATAAATAAAAAAGTCTATGTCTGATTTATCTTTGTATTTAGGCAGCACTGAATAAAATGTTCTATCCATATTAGGTATTTAATACTATCTATTAACTAGAATATTTTCATCAATATCCACATTTTGAATGGACCTGAAGAATCATCTCTAAATAATCCCAAATTGTCATCATGCAACAATATACCCAACTGCATTCAAATTGTCCTTTGGTATGCCCCAAATGTGGAAATGTGTATGAAGTTGATTAAGAAATATGCTTTTCTTTCTCTTTCATATTCAGAGAAATCTGTGCTAATATAGTGTCTTTTCTCAAGAGTTTTCAGAAACAAATTTAATTACCAATATAACAGTAATATACTAATTATCTAGGTAGAGTAAATTGATAATCATATACATATAGGTTAAGCAACATCACCTACCACATCTTGAGAAAAATTTGACAAATTTCATCGTGTCTCCAATCCCAGTTTACAGTTTACACACCTGACATATGAGAGAAACACCTTAATTACCAATATAACAGTAATATACTAATTATCTAGGTAGAGTAAATTGATAATCATATACATATAGGTTAAGCAACATCACCTACCACATCTTGAGAAAAATTTGACAAATTTCATCGTGTCTCCAATCCCAGTTTACACACCTGACATATTAGGGAAACACCTCACAGTTGCTGTGAGCATTAAAGGCAAAAATATAAATCAATTGGTCATCAAATATTAACCTTAAATTATTGATGACAATTTTTAAAACATTGATAAAGATTTCTGGCGTAGTAGAGGACTAACTATATTTGTTTATTTCCTCTCTTTGTTCCCACCATAAGAACAAATTATTTTTTTAAGGCTGAAGCCACCAAGAGTGAACAGAATGGGAGTGCAGTCATCAGCAGATTTGGGGTGTTATAAAACAGAAAGTAAACATAAGAGAATTGATGGACACTGAGGAGCAAAAACTATGGATAAAAATCTTTAAAATATACACAGAAGATAAGGTCGAGAAGGGAGCCAGCTTAACCTACAGTTTCTTGGAGAGGCTCTAGATTCAGAATGATAAAAAGCATGAAGAGAAATGAGCAGTGGGAGAATGTCATCCAAGTTCCGAGACAAGACGCTACTGACCTTCAAATCCCTTTAGCTACCCAGTCATTGATTTACTAGAGAAAACTTCAGCTAAAAATGTTTTCAGACACACAACACTCCAACATTTTTTTTAGGAAGTTACTTGAGAATGCCCTCCAGTAAAACAAGGAAGCAAAATATGAGAAGAAAACAGAATTCAGGAAACACAGAAGGCAAACCAGAATAACAATGAAGGAAAGAACCAAAATGCTAGCAGAGACTAATCAAAGCAAGGTCCTGAAAGTGGCAGATTCTGGGAGAAAATGTGTGAAAGGGGGCAATATAAATTACATGGTATGAATGACAACCTGGAAAATCTTGGGAATGTGAAAAAGGTAGAAAATGCTAGAAAAAAACTAATTGTGAAAAAAAATCAAACACTCTAAAATCAAGCTATATTTGAAACAGAAAACCACAGCTAGCCTATAGTCTAAGAGGAAATCAATAAGTTTCAAGAAGAAAAATGGAATGTCTTTTAAATAAAAGCCAGAATGAGCAAGAAGCTGAGGTCATTAGGTTTTAGTGAAAGAGACTTAGCTCTTTCCTCAATAAGAAAATGGCAGGATAAGCCAGCATGGGGTCAGAAATAGGAGGTACATTCCAAATTGGGGAAAACCGAGAGAAAGAACAGAAATCCTAGCCCTTGACTTTGCTTTGCAATGAGAAATATTCTCATTGTCATAATAACAAATGGATTACCAGCTTTCAGCTTTGAGAATTAACCAATAACAAAACAGTAATTGTGATTACAGAAAAGATATTGAATGTTTTCAAACTTGCCAATTGAAAAGGAAAAACAGAGTACAAGGTGGAAGGCGGGAAAGAGGGAAAGGGAGTGATAGGGGCATTAATTTTTTATCTAATAAACTCAGTTAAGAGACACTGACTCTAGATAATGGGGCAAGGGAATGAGGGTTAAGTATGATACACCTATTATCTGTATAACTGATTACATAGGAAGACAACTGAGGAACTACAATAACCACATTAAGCATAGAGAATGAATGGAGGGTTGGAAAAATACTAAATCTGATATATTATTACAGAAACTTGACAGATAAGGTCTACAGTTGATAAGAAAAGAAAGAGCTGCATAACTAAACTACAGGGGGAGCAGAGGAAACCAATCACAGTCACTTTCTCTGGGAACAGGCCTGGCTGGAAATGGGTGGAAATGCATACATTCAGTATTTCTTTTTCATAATCAGCCCTTCTATGCTATTTGATGCCTCATTCATGTGCTTGTATAACTTAGATAAAGGAAGTAATATAAATAATTAAGACTCAACTTTGCAATGTGTAGCCAATGTTTCTTAGTAACAAAATTGAAATGATGCATAAAATGATTTATATCATGGAAAATAACAACAAATACAAGCCAAAATTTGTGTTTTTCCAATTTCTTTTGAAGTATGTCCTCCAAGTATGCTATTTCTGCTCTGGGAGTTTATCATCTGAATAAAATACAAAATGAATTTTACAGAGTTCAGATAAGGAGGTTATTTCTCAGGAGGTTCTTGGTTTCCAGATTTTTTTGTTTTTTTAACTATTTGGTTTTGGTTTAAAATTAGTCTTTTTTTTTTCTTTCTTTTTTTTTTTTAATGGGTTGTCACTGCAACAGACTCAGAGAATAGCTCTGTTTATAAAAGCACTGAAGGCAAGTTATCTGGTTACAAGAAAGAAAGAAAATTACTCTAAGCAAGTAACGTACAAAAAAGTGAGATTAGAAGACGCCAAAGGGAAATTCCTGTTAGGTGTCTGGCTTAAGCAAAAATAAAGATGATTTCATTTATCATACTGAACAGAGAACCATACCTAAGACTGTCTTAGTATTAAAAATGGAATCTTGTTTTTCTACCTCGGGTTTTTACTCTCCTTTTTGACAAAAGTTACTGAAGCAAAGAGACTTTAGAAGCTTAAAATATGTTGCACCTTAATTATTTCACACAGATTTTCTCCGAAACATTGGACTTATTCCAAAAACCACCTTTTCATTTCTTTTTATATTAAAGCATTCTTTAGATAAAAAAAATTACACTTTATAATGCTCTGGTTTTCTGTATTTATATACACAACTTAACACTGAGGCAAGTCTCTCGTAAATGCACACTGAACATCTACATCACATGAATTTATCTCATTAATGTAAGAAAAAGCATTTGGAGTCCCAATTTCTATGACATTTGAGTCAACTCTTCATTTTTATATGGTGAACATAATTATGGAACTAAAGTCAGAATCATAGTTGATTTTAAAATCTATAATGACTTTTTTCATTGAGTAAAACTGTTCCATTCTATCAGTGATAATTTAAGACATAACTATGGATTTACCAGAAACCTTACCATAAGTAAGGATCTAGCCATTCAATTCATATTACCAACAGGTAACAGTATTACCATCGGTAAATTCTTGTGATGTTCAATAGTTCCTTGGGGTTTTTTTGTTGTTGTTAGATATCTTATCAGTTTTTTTCATTTTTTTTTTTTTTAGATAGAGCTTTTTTATTGACTGTGTTTATGAGAAATACTAGTGCACTGAATGATACAATAGTATCGACTTTTAGAAAAATCCCCCAAATGCATGAAAAAGAAATGAATAGCAATTGACACCTGTGAAAATAGTTATGTGGACTGGCAGAGTCTGAGCAATTATTTCAGTAAAATGGTGCTAAACTCTTATTCTTAATGAGGGCATCATCATTTTAACATTTTACAGATATTTTATTCTCATTGTATTTTCTATGTCAGAATAATACAGTTTTAAACTTTCATCTTAAGCAACTTTTCATTATAAAACAATAACCAGTTGGAAAATAATGTCCACTTTCTTTTGAAGTTATCTATTCTTTTAACTTAGCAATATAAGTATCCCTGCTTTAACTTACATAATTTGTCAAAGACATTTTTTGCACAAATCAGTTTAGCAAATGTATTTCCTACAGTTAATGAAAATTGGAACTATATTAAGCATGAAGCTACAAACATGAAGCAAAGAAATGCAAGAAAGTTGAAAAATATGTTTCTCATGCATACTGATAGGAAAACAGTGAAGGTGTTCAGGAAACAATTTTGGGTTATGTTCTAAATACCTTAATACTGCTTTCATTCAGCAATTTTTCAAGTGTAGCTTAAGATATATGCCCCCCAAAAATCATTATATGGCATATTCATATACTGATAGGAAAACAGTGAAGGTGTTCAGGAAACAATTTTGGGTTATGTTCTAAATACCTTAATACTGCTTTCATTCAGCAATTTTTCAAGTGTAGCTTAAGATATATGCCCCCCCCAATCATTATATGTCATATTCATAATTCCTTATTAAATGTAAATACCAGTATATCATGTTTTTATTTTACTACTCTCTTCTCTTAGAAGTCATATGTGTAACATGGTTGTAAAACAGAAATTTATTGAGGCAGAGTAGTTTCAAAAACCATTTGAAAGAGGCCCTCCAAGAATTACTGAGATAAATTCTAAAAATCTCTATAAAGAGAAAGAAAGTCTCATAGGAAAAAAGAAAATATTAACATAAGAAAATAGAAAAATAGTTCCCTATTCCCCCCACTGATAGATGAATTATAGGATTAAAACTATGTACAAAGCATATGCACCCGGGTATCCGCAACTGCATTGCTGCTCACAGGTCACTAAATCACATGAAATACAACAGCTCCAGAGATTACAGCATAAACATTTAGAAGAAATGCTGTAGCTTCCAGCAAATCCAAAAGAAAGGACTCTCCCACAAATACAGGATCGATGTTCATATTTTCTTTTCATATTAAATGTAATACCATGAAATTTGTAAGAGCACCTATCCATTCATTTCATATATTCTTAGGATGTTAGAAGGTGTAAGAAAGTAATAGAAAAACAGTAATAGGAAACACAATAATAGGATCAGAAGATAGGAATAAGCCAATTCAAGAAGCCAATTATATTTTTCAATACCCATAGAATTATAGACTTTTTAAAATGGTAAATTTTACTGTATGCATCTTATATGTAAATAAACAAGACTTAAAAATAAAAAAGAAGTCAATCATCTGGGAGAAATCTAGCTAAGAATTCACCTAATTGCTGAAAATTCCAGTCATTCAATTGACTGGGATTAAAGTTAAACTCATAGCAAGTATGATCAAATAAATTTAAACCCTGATAATTCTGAAGTTCAACTTTTATAGCTAAAATGTTCCATTTTCTTACATGAGGTATTATTTTCATCCAACTAAAGCTTAGCTATGTTGTAGATACTAGTTGCTGAGTGTTACTAAAACAAACTTGGTCCCTAGAGTCTGTTAGTTAACTAAGTGTGCATACAATTGATTTAAAGAAGTTCCTAGATGGAAAGGCAAGATTAGGAGAACTTTTCTTCCAAAAGTAAAGTGAACTAATTGTGTCACAATCTGGGAAATAGTAAACATAATTTGATTGTTGCTGTTGTTATTTGGCTATTGTATTTTTCTCTCTTACACAGAGGCAACATTCCCCCCATTTACTTCTCTTTTTTCTCATAGGGAAGACATTAGAGCCATCTAGTTGAATAAATTGAAATCACTAGACAATGTATTTATAAATAATAAGAAAAAGGTGACTGCTGAAAGGATTCCTTGGCTGAAAAATTCCATTGCCACAGCTGAGAGAGAAGAAAATTCAGTTACTTTGCACTGCCTGAATCCTAGAAATCTAGGCAAGACAATTTTACAATATATATATATGTTATTGAATTTAGGATTAAAATAACTTAGAGAAAAAAATTAAGATTTTATATGAATAATATCTAATTTATCCCAAATTTTCTTCTCTTTAAAAATTTTCATAAAGTACCAATTCCTTAACAGACACCAACTACCACAACTCACTCAAGAAGAAACATGAGTAGTCTTATATCTAAATATTTTTAAATGATACATATAATTTAAAATCTTTCATCAGATGAAATTCCATGCCTAAATGCTTCACTGAAAAATTCTGCCAAATAGTCAAAGAAGAAATTGTTTGAACTTCACATCTTTTTTTTCTACAGAAATATAAGTTAAGGGGAACATTTTCCTACTCATTTTCTGAGCCCACTATTATCCTAATGCTAAAACTAAACATACTATAAGAAAAGAAAAATATATGCCAATACTCTTCACAGGCATAAATACATATTATGAATATATTCCAGAATCATTAAATATGCATGAAAAATGCAGTTTAGTAGCTGCCTAGAAATCCACTGTATGAGGTATACCTTAAATCACTTTCTACTATCAGACCCTTCCTACAGAAGCCAACCATTTCCTTTTCTTTTCCATTCAAAAGTGCATACACTCCTTCCTTGTGATAAAGCAGATTCCGAGCTGCTTTTCTCTCTTGAAAATCTATAATAGAAATATCAAGAAAACTGAGTTACTTAGCTTTGGGTGCTAAGCCTGTTAAGGATGAGCTATTTGGAAGCTCTAAGTGCTTATGAGCAAAACTGTAAAGAAAAGGTAGACAAAGGATCAGAAAATCATTCATTTTTTTATTTTTTTATTTTTGCCATAGGGTGTATTTTTGACAACCATATTTTTAATATTATTTTAAATGCAGTTTTCTGGAATGAAGAAGTTAATGACTTTAGCAAATTCCCATGGTTACCCTATGCCTACATTTCTTTTTCCTGGGACATTGCAAGGAAAGCCAAATGTTATCTTACATAAACTTACAGTCTCTATTAGAGATCAGAAAGTCAAAACGATCTGGGTGCTGAAATATATTGTCCCCTCTGCTCCATAGAGAGGAAGAAATCCCTTTGCTTCCAGAGAAGGATCTGGAATTTCTGTTGTAACTCTTTGGAATGAATAAATCACTCAGAGAATATATCTAAAATACAAACAAACAAAACAAAGTCACTATTCTTAGCTTTACAACCTAGGGTTGTTCCTAAAGTTCCAGATTTCATTCTTCCCTTTAAAATCTAAACACATGGGACCAGAAGTCAGTGTAATGGCTATGTCACTGAACTCCCATGTAGCTGACTGTGGTTTGAGTACTGGACCCGGTGGCTTAAACTCATGCTAGGCTCATGTGCATGTGTGCCCAAGATCCCGAGAGGAGAATGGAGGAGAAGGAATTGGGGTGTGGCCATCCTTCGGGGGGTTGGGGGGGTTGCATGCTTTCTCGCTTTCTGTCTCTCTGTCTCTCTGTTTTTCTGGTGAGCACAAGCGCCCTATAGCAAAAAACTCTCCAATAAATAAATAAATAAATAAATAAAATCTAAACACAAAGCCTTGAGGTAAAGCAAATCTTGGAGTTCTCATGATTCAAACTATGTTTCACAGCTTGCTCTTTTAAAAATTCTTGATATACATTAAACCTTTGTAAAATTATAACTTTTCTCTCCATTTTTATTGTCAGAGGGTATGTGCACTTGTGCACATGTCTGAGAGAGAGAGAAAGCAGCCACAATGAATCATAGTGTTGTGGCAATCCTTTTTCCTCCATTCTCCATCCTATCAGGATTTGGGGTATTCACACACATGCACCCAATATAATTTTCAAGCCACCAGGGCTGAGATTCAAGCCAAAGTTGGCTATCTGGATCCATCTCCCAATGCACAGCACTTTAACTACATTGCTACAAAGCTAGCTCAGTCTTCTTCTCTTTTAACATACTGAAATGATGTATTATTTTAATAGTCTTTGCATCCCTAAAACAAAATACAATAAGTTGAGTCTACTTTTTTTAATAGTTAGTTGAAGTCAACTTACTAATTTTGAGATTGATTTTTTTCAAAAGAATAAACACACTTGGAGGAGGGTGTGAGATGGTGGAAGGTGAGAGATAGGAAATCAAGGATGGGAAATAAAGCAAAATATACAAGAAACAAGAAGTGGAAAATTATTTGTCAACAATAATACATATGTTGATGTGCTTAATTTAGCCAATATATAGTGTATTCTGGATGGAAAATCTCATTTTGTATACTGTAATGATGTACAGTGAATGAATGTAAATAAATTTAAATAAAAGAAAAAAGAATAAAAGAAAAATATCATCATGAATAAAATAAAATAATTCTTAAAAAAAAACAATAAACACAGTATTGGGGAAAGGCTTATGTCAGATATTGATATCAGTGTTCTTTGTTTTATAAAATGTTATCAAGACAATTTTTTTAACTTTTTCTGTCCTCTTAAGACATTCACTTGGTATACATTTTTTCTTTCTAATGTTATGTAACTGAGGAATTTTTGTCCTTTTTCTCAATTAAATATGCTAAAGTTTTATGTATATTATTAGATTTATTCCAATCTTTTTAAAAGCTCTTGAAATTATTATCTTTGCTACTTCTGTTTTTCCAATTTATTAATATCTGTTTGTTTTTACCATTGGCTTGCTATTTCTATTTCTTGCTATTTCTCCATTCATAATGTTTAATGGTATTTTTACATTTTTATTAGTAATAAAGTATTATTTTATTGCATTTATAAAACCCATATTGAATGACCTGAGTCGTATTTGTATTTTAGAAAGTTATACATAGTGGTATTTAGTGTATTATGAAAAATGTACTATTAACTTTTCTCTTTTTTTCTCCCTTTTTTATTTAAATTTATTTATTTACATTCACTGTACATCATTACAGCATACAAAATGAAGTTTCCCATCCAGAATGCACTGTACATTGTCTCAATCAAGCACATCAACATACGTGTTATCATCAACAAATAATTTTCCATTTCTTGTTTCCCGTATATTTTGCCTTTTTTCCCCATCCTTGATTCTGCATCTCTCACCTTCTGCCATCTCCCACCTTCCTCCCACGCTGTCTCTGGTATCCATGGTTGCTTTCTATACCATTTCCCCCCATTTTATTGATTTGCTAATTAACTTAATCTAAATATTTCCAACAGCAAGCCTGGGGCTTTATAGCTTACTGCAGTCATCAAATATGCATTATTTTTTAATTTTAAGAAATCAGTTTTCGTGTTTTTTTCCTGAAATTTTTTTAACTAATTAATTTACATTCATCCCCTAATCATCGTCACAGCATACAAAATGTGGTTTCCCATCCAAAATATACTGCATAGTGGCTTAATTATATATGTTATCAATAATTTTCCATTTCTAGTTATTTATATATATATATATATATATACACCCCCCTATGTCTGACCCTCTGCCCATTCCCACCTTCTTCTCACACTATCTCTGGTGTCTACAGTTGTCTTCCATTCCTTTTCCCCCCACATATTATTGATCACACAATTTCTTAAATAATCTAACTACTTTCAATAGCAAGTTCAGCTGGTAATTTCAAGAAAAGCAGCGTTGAATTGGTAAGGAAATTTGCTTAAAACTTAAAGCCTGGAAAGAGGTTAGTATTCTGTTCAAAAAATCACTAGTTCTCAGGAGCCATGAATGTGTCTTTTGAAGGCTTGCTCCCTTGCCTCTCCTGTGTTGGGAGGAGGAGAGGGGATTATTAACAAGATAAAGGGAAAGGAGGGGCTGAAATCCAAGAAAATGTTTTACCTTAAAAGATTTTAAAATAGAAAATAGAAAATTACAAAATAAATGAGACGACAGAGGCAGAGGTAGAGAGAGGCAAAGGAAGAGAGCAGGCTTGAGGGAGATCCCACCACTCGAGTTTGTGGCCTGGCACGTGTGCATGGATGCCCAAAATCTTGAGAGGAGAATGGTAGAGAAGGGATTGCAAAGTGGCCATCTCCTGGAAGGTGATTTCTCACTTTTTGTTCTCTGTCTCTGTCTCTCTGACAACCACGCACACCCTATACCAAAAATATCTCTTAAAAAAAAGAGTTGTAAAATTATTCTGTATAGCACTGTAGCAGTGAATACATTATACCATGCATTTGCCCAAATCTCCACAGAGTTGTACAGCACAAATATTGTACCTTATTTTATAAAAAATGTTTTTAATCATGTAGGAGGCTGGGGGTTATATGATAAAATGCAAACTGTAACATAAGAACCTGTTTATATTACAAACGTATGATGCAAATAAAATAGATGGAGAAAAAAGTCTTAAATAAAGTAACTTTGGAAAGTGTAAGACAAAAGACAAAATAAGCTGAATTAACTGTACATAAGCACTGTCCTCTAGCTGGTAAATTAGTTTCCCATATATCACTGATGAACAATTCTGAAACCACTGTATATGTATACTGGGATTTAACAGAGAAGTAAATCATGGGAGCCAGTTTTTTTACTATGGGAAGAAGAAGCCATGGATAAGCCAGTGGAGATATCTAGAATGGTCTATGAATTAAAGGATTAGATCTGGAGGTGTCAGCATAAGCTCATGTGAGATAGATAGGTATAGATATACAAACATGGACATAGATACATAGATATGTGTATATTCAAGGGTCACATATTCCTGACTTAGTCAGCTGAGAGTGCCTAGGACCACAGAAATGATAATAGAACATCAAGCACCCAGCTGTTTATTTTATTGGGTCACTGGAAAAGTCATGATACATTTTTGTATAGAAACAAAAAAATATGTTATGACTTTCCCAATGACCCAATGAATACAATTCTTCAATGAAAGGAACCAGATTCTTTGGTGTATGACTGTCTCAAGGGCCCAGGTAAGAAATACACAAGATGAGTGTAGAGTATTTTGTAGTACCAATGGATGAAAAAGTACACAAAACAGAAAAGAACCAAATGAAACAACAAAGACATGCCAAAGTAACATAGGAATTAAAACGAAAGAATGCTAACAGCCAAATCTGAAATAATTTGAGAAAATAATAAATATTGTAGTATTGGGTTATAAATTAAAATGAAATGGCCATGAATCCATACTAAGATAAATTATTGAAAAAAAAAAAATAGGGATGAGGAAGACAAAAACATGTGAAGAAGAATACCAAATGATTTATAAAGAAATCCATCCCTCAAGGAAATGGAGCATAACATTTCATACACTAACTGTGAGCTACTCTTGTGGCTTCCTTCTGCAAAATACAACATGGAAAGTAGTTAGAGGAGTTTTAACTTTAGAGTGGAAGAATGTGGCAAACCTACCCTAGTGAGGTGGCCATAGTTAGCACCTTTAATGATAAATAAGTCATGTGACAGTATGTGTGCTTGCTACGATGTGTTGAGAATGGCATAGTCTTCGTTTCCAAAAACCTGTAACCTCAATCTAACCACCGAGAAAATCTTAGACAAATCCAAATTGAAGAACCTTCATCAAAATACCTGACCAGTCTCTATCGAGATCATCATAAACAAGGAGTGTAAGAAAATGTCAAACCAAATGAGCTTAAAAAGACATGACAACTAAATGAAATGTGGCACCTTGGATGAGACTCTGGAATGAAAAAAAGAAAAGAAAAAGAAAAGAAAAGAAAAGAAAAGAAAAGAAAAGAAAAGAAAAAAAAAGAAAGGAAGGAAGAAAGAAAGAAAGAAAAAAAGAAAGAAAATTATTAAATCCAAAGAAAGTTGGACTTACTAAGAAAGAAAGAAAGAAAGAAAGAAAGAAAGAAAGAAAGAAAGAAAGAAAGAAAGAAAGAAAGAAAAAAAGAAAGAAAATTATTAAATCCAAAGAAAGTTGGACTTACTGGTTTAGTAGTTGTGACAAATAGACTAGAGATATAAAAAATATTAATAATTTAAAAACTACCTGAGCTATATGATGGTACATTTAAAAGTTCATGAGAAAGTGGAATTAAACTATGAGTTTATTTTGGTATGAAAAAAATCTTTGAAATGCATGTATAGCTTTTCCCAACTTTTTGAAAATTCCTTGTGCAGAATTTAGGATTATCCTAAAATAAAAATGTTTTGTGTTTGTAAGAAAGTAAAAATATAATTTCAACCATGTTATTATTTTTATTTATATATTTATTTATTTGTTCATTCATTTATTTAAATTTGATCAGAGAGAGACAGAGTGAGAGAGAGATAAAGAAGGAAAATGAGAGAGCATTTGGAACTTGAACTGGAATCAGTCATGTGTGAGTACAACACTCTTAGCCACCACACCACCTGCTGGCCCATCAACCATGTTGTTTATTTATATTTATTTATTTATTTATTTATTGGAGAGGTTTTTGCTATAGTGTGCATGCGCTCACCAGAAAGACAGAGAGAGACAGAGAGACAGAAAGCGAGAAATCACCCCCCAGGGGGGATGGCCAAGCCGCAATCCCTTCTCCATTCTCCTCTCGGGATCTTGGGCACGCACGCACACATGCCCAGCATGAGTTTAAGCCACCAGGTCTGGGACTCGAACCTCGGTTGACTACATGGGAGTCCAGCGACATAGCCATTATGCTAACTGCTGGCCCTAAACCATGTTATTTTTTAAACTAATTTTTTTTCTTCTTTTATAACAGAACATGTGTATGCATGTCAAAGAGAAAGACTGAGCACTCCCCACAGGATATGGTCACACTGCAATTGCCTTCCTCCAGTCCTGCGGGCTGTTGGATGCTGAGCATCTGATCGTGTACCTGGCATATTTCAGGCTGACTAGTATGGGCATCCAAACTGCAGTCACCATGTGGGATCTAGCTTTTCTCTCTGTCCCCTCTCTGTCTTTTAATACTAATATTTTTATTTACATTTTTAAATTTACATCTAATTTTTGTACATCTATACAACACACAATATGGTTTTTCTAAGTATGCATGCAGTACGTGATGAATCCAGGACATTACCATGTACACCATTTAAATGAAAACTTTACAGGGACCAGCATTTGACATAGTGGCTATGTCACTGAACTCCCACGTAGTCAACCATGGCTTGAGTCCTGGACTTGGAAACTTAAACTCAAGCTGGGCACGTGTGCATGCGTGCCCATGATCCCGAGAGGATAATGGAGGAGAAGGGATTGTGACATGGCCATCACCCCTGGGAGGGTGATTTCTCACTTTCTATCTCTCTGTCTCTCTATCTGTCTGGTGAGCGCACGTGCCCTATAGCAAAAACCTCTCCAAAAAGAAAAAGTGAGAACTTTACATTCTTGTGTCTGTTAAGTGTTTCTTCCATAAGCCCCTCTCACCCGACCTATACTATCTATTCTCCTTCTATACAGTTTCTAGTATCGACACTTATCCTCTTGTACTATTATATCTTTGAATCTTTTAATTATCATTCATCTTCTATATTCATCCATTTTGTATCAAATGACAGCATCTCATTGTTCCTTATGGCTGAATAACATCCATACTGTATATATGCCACATTTTTTCAATCCAGTAATCAGTTCTGGGGCACTTAGGTTGATTACATGTCTTAGCAATTTAAATAACATTGGCTTAAACATGAGTGTGTAAGTATCTTTCCAACTGAAAGTTTTTGTAGTGTTTGAGTAGACACCAATAAGTAGGATTAGTAGGTCATATGGTAGTTGCATTTGTAGGTTTTTGAGAAACCTCCGTATTGCTTCTTGCAGAGGCTGTACTGACATAATACATTCCCACCAACAGTGTAGGAGAGTTCCATTTACACCACAGTCGCACCTGCACTTGTTCTTTTTAATTTTGATCATAGCTATTCTGAATGGGATTAACTGGCACTTCACTGTGGTTCTGATTTGCAGTTTCCCTATGTTGAGATGTTGAACATGTTTCATATGCATTTTGGTCATATGTATGTCTCCCTCAGTGTTTTCTGTTCATCTCATTTACCCATTATTTAATAGGATTTTTTAGTTTTTACTGTAGGTGAGTCGATTAAGTGCCCTGTATATTCTGGTTATACAATCACTTATCTGAAGCATAGTTTGCGAATATTTTCTCCCATTCTGAGGTTTCTCTCTTCATGCTAATTATTGTTTCCTTTGTTGTACAGTAATTTTGTTTTGTTTTATTTTGTTTTTATCTTGGTGTAATCTCACTTCTCTATTTTGGAGATTATTGCCTGTATTTTAGATGTCTTATTCAAGAAATCTTTGCCTACTCTAATATCTTCAAAGGTTTTCTTTGTGTTTCCAAATGGTAGTTTTATTGTTTGAGGCTTTACACTTAGATCTTTGACCCATATTAGTTGATTTTTGTTAATAATAAGAAATAAGGGTCCAGTGTAATTTTTCTGAAGATGGATATCCAGTTATTTCAAGAAATTTGCTATTTTCCACTGAACTGTCTTGTGCTCTTCGTCAAAAACCACTAAGCTATAAGTTTGGAGGTTTATTTTGGGATGCTCTATTCTGTTCCATTGCTCTATGTGTCTGTTTTGTGCCAATACCATGCTATTTTGATTATATCAGCTTTGTTTGTGGGAGGCTGCACACCAGCGAGTCTGCCGAGGTTTCTCAGAGAGCAAACAATTACCATGATTGGTTCCCTTCCAAAAACCTGACCTTTGAAACCTTGCTCTGATTGGCCACTAGAATCCCTCAAATTTGCATATCCAGCACCTCATGATTGGTCCAAAAGCAACCAATCATAACCCACCGTTAACAACCAATGAGGGCCCACTGTTAACAACACATCCACGATGCCTGGCCCACAGTAGCCAGACGACGACGACGACCGAGATGACGACGACGACCAGGAAGACGACAACTGAAGAGCCTGAAGAGCTGAAACACCGTGCAGCCCCCAGATGCCCCTGAAGACCGTGAAGAGCTGACACTGCATCGTCTCCAGACGACCTGGGAGACCCTGAAGAGCTGTAACACTACATCATCTCCGGACGACCCTGAAGAGCTGTGATACCGCGTCGTCTCCGTGCTGCTCACAGTAGACGACGCGACCCTTAAGAGTTGTGACACTGCATCGTCTCTGTGCTGTACCGTGCTGCCCACAATAAACAGACGACACTGTCGTCTCCGTGCTGTAACACTACGCTGCTTGCCCCGGCTCTCACTCTTTCACTCAGGAAACCCGTTCGGCTGTCCCCCCGGGTCGGGACATTTGTTATATATTTTGGGATCAGGTAGAGAAGCCTTGTACTTTGTGGACTTTGCACAGTTTGCCTTGGTGACTTGGGGACTTTTATGAGTCCAGACAAATTTTTTTTTTCTATTTCTGTAAAGAATGTCACAGAATTGACATTGAAATTATAAATTTATTTGGATAGAATTGGCATTTTTTATTTTATTGACTCTTTCTATCTAGGAACAGGAAACATCTTTCTTCTTTTTTTTGCATCATATTCAATTTCTTTTTTCAGATTATCATAATTTTCCTTGTAGAGATAGTTCACTGTTTTTTAGGTTTATACCTAGGTATTCTATTTTTTGTGGCAATTGTAAATAGGGCTGCTCTGTTCAATTCTTCTTCAGTATGTTCATTGTTGGTATATAAAATGCTGTAGAATTTTGTATATTGATTTTGTATCTTGTTACTTTACTGAATTAATTTATCACTTTTAGAAGTTTTTTTCATGGATTGTATACAATCATGTTATCTGTGAATAGGAACAATTTAATTCTTTTCCTATTCTAATTTGTTTTACATCGTTCTCTTATCTGACAGCATTGGCTGAGACTTCCAGTACTATGCTGAAAAGAATAGGAGAAAGAAGACATCCCATTTTGTTCCCGGTTTTATTGAAAAATCTTCCAGCTAGTCCCCATTCAGTATGATGTCAGCTATAGGCTTGTCATATATGATTTTTGTGTTGAGAAATATTTCTTCTATACCAATTTTGCTGAGAGTCTTGACCATGAAAAGATGTTACATTTTATCTAATGCTTTTTCTTTATCAATTGATATGATCATATGGTTTTTCTTTCTTTCTCTTAATGTAATGTATTACATTTATTGTTTTGCATAGGCTGAACCTTCCTTGCATCTCCATGATAAAGCCTACTGGATCATGATATATAATCTTTTTAATAAATTTGACTTGTTAGATTTTTACATTTGTATTCATCAGGAATATTGGTCTGCAGTTTCATTTTTCTTTTTTCTTTCTTTTTTTTTTTTTTTTTGCTTTGTTTTGTCCTCATCTGCTTTTATATCAAGATGATGGAGATGGAGGCTTCATTTAATGTATCTTTAGAAAAAGTTTGAGGAGAATTTGGGCTAACTCTTCTTTCAAAATTTTGTAGAATTCAGAAGTGATGAGGACCAGGGTTTTTCCTTGTTGAGAGACTAATAATGATTCCATCTCATTCTTATTGGTCTATTCAGACATTCTATTTCTTCTGATTCAATCTAGATAGCTTGTATGTGTTCAGAAACTTGTTCATCTTATCCAGGTTTCATGTTCATTGGCATATAATCACTCAGTATCCTCTCATAATTTTTGGTGTTTGTGATATAGCCGTTGCAATATTACTTCATTCAGTACTGATTTTATTTATTTGATTCATTTCTCTATTTTTCTTGATTAGTCTAGCTAATGGTTTTTCAGTTTTGTTTATACTTTCAGAAAATTAGCTTTTTGTTTTACTGGAGTTTTTTGTATAGTTCTTTATTCTCTATTTCATTTATTTCAGTTATAACCTTTATTATTCTTTTCTTCTGGCATTTTTTTTGTAGCTTTTCCAATTTCTTTAGGTGTGTTGATAGCTAATTTGCTACCTTTCTATTTTCTTATGAGCACTAGTTGTTATAAATTTCCCTCTTAAGATTGCTTTCACTGTGTTGCAAAAATTATGAAGTATCATGTATTCTTTATTATTTCAATAAATTGTCTCATTCAGTCTTACTCCAGTAGTTTTGAAGTTGTTCAGGAATAGGTTGCATGTTTAGTTTAGTTTCCATGTTTTTGGGTATTTTCAATTCCTTTTTCTGTTGTTGATTTCAAGTTTAATTTTATTGTGGTTGGAGAAGATACTGAATATAGTGATAGTTTCTATACCCTTAAATTTGTAGAGGATTGCTTTGTGGCCTATTATGTGGTAAATCTTTGAAAATGTTCCATGTGGGGATGAGACAAATGTGTAATGTATATTTTGTACTTGTTGGGTTAAATGTCCTATAAATGTCAGGTCTATTTGGTTTATGGTATCAATTAGCTCCTGTGTTTATTTTTCTGTCCAGGTGAACTTTCCAGTGGTGATAGTGTGGTGTTGAAATCCCCAGCAATTAGTTTGTTGCAGTTTCTCTCTGTCCCTTCTGATCTAGCAGTCTTTCTTTTATGCATTTGAGTGACTGGGTACATAAATATGTGTAATTGTTGTGTTTTCTTGGCAAATTAATCATTCTAGTATTATAAAATATCTTTCTTTGTCTCATTTTACCATTTTAGTTTTGAAGTCTGTTTGTCTGATATCAGTATCATGACTCTGCCTTTTTTTTTTGGTTTCCGTTGTATGAAATGACTTTCCTCAGTCCTTCACTTTCAATCTATATATGACTTTATCAATGAGGTGTGTTTCTTATAAGCAACATACAGAGGTTTCCTGTTTTGCTTTTTTGTTTTGTTTTGCTTTCCTTTGCTTTTAATTGATACAGCTAATCTGTGTCTTTTAATTAGGGAATTGAATCATTAACATTCAATGTTATCATTGATATGTACAGACTTATCCATCATTTGGTCAGTCATTCTTTTAGTTGTTTCATGTTCTCTTATTTCTCTGTCTCCTTTTTATTTTGCTGATGTAGTATTCCCTTAAATATTTCTTGAAGAGTTTTTGGTCAATTCTTTCAGCTTTTGTTTTCCTGGGAATTATTTTATTTCTCTTTCCCATTGGGAGGATAATCTTGCCAGATATAATATCCTTGGCTGATTTTGTTTTTATTTTTAACTTTCAGAGTTTTAAATATGTCTTCCCATTCTTTCCTTGCCTGCATTGTTTCAGTCAAGAGATCGGATGTTAGCCTAATAGAGTAACCTTTGTAAATAACTTGGCATTTTTCTCTTCTCATTTTTAGAATATTGGTTTTGTCTTTGAATTTTACCAGTTTGGCTGTAGTATGTCCTGCCCAGGGTTTTCTTACAATGAATCTATTTGGTGTCTCTATATTTCCTCCATTTGGATAACTGCATGTCTCTTGATTTAGAAAGTTCTTTTTTTGTTGTTTTTTTTTTGAGAGGTTTTTCGCTATAGGGTTCGTGTGCTTGCCAGACAGACAGAGAGAGACATAGAGACAGAAAGCGAGAAATCAACCCCCAGGGGGGATGGTCACACCACAATCCCTTCTCCTCCATCCTCCTCTCGGGATCTTGGGCATGCACGCACACGCGCCCGGTGTGAGTTTTAAGCCACCGGGTTCAGGACGCGAACTGCGGTCAACTACGTGGGAGTCCAGCGACATAGCCATTACGCTGCTGGTTCCCTTGATTTAGAAAGTTTTTAGGTAATAGTTCATGAAAGAGATCTTTGCTTTCTAGAATATCATTTATGCCAATATTTGGCTACTTGGTAGTGTCTAGAATTTCCCATACATTGCCCTTATATTTTTTTTTTGAGAGGGTTTTTTTCACTATAGGGCGCGTGTGCTCACCAGACAGAGAGAGACATAGAGACAGAAAGCGAGAAATCACCCCCCAGGGGGGATGGTCATGCCGCAATCCCTTCTCCTCCATTCTCCTCCCGGGATCTTGGGCACGCACGCACACGCGCCCGGCGTGAGTTTTTTAAGCCACCGGGTCTGGGACACGAACCACGGTCGACTACGTGGGTGTCCAGCGACATAGCCTTATGCTAACTGCTGGTTCCCCATTGCCCTTTTTTTAATGGTTATTTTTTAATTGTTTTTGGTGGCTTCAACTAAATCAGAGGTTGGGTTTCAAGGTCATAGATTCTTTTTTTTCTATATGGTCTATTCTCCTGCTAATACTTTTGAGGTAGATTTTAATTTCCTGTAATATAATCTTCATCTGCAGAAGTTCTTTTTATGGTATTTATCTCTTTGTGTAATTCCTCCTTCAATTCATGGAATGATTTTCTCATCTCCTGGAATTGGTTTTCTGTTCTCTCCTGCATCTCACTGAGTTTTGTTACAATGAATATTCTGAATTCTTTTTCTGATATTTCTGTGATTTTTTTGTGTGTGCCTTATCCATTGTTGGTGAAGAGTCATTATTCTCCCCTTTGGGGAGAGATACTTCCCAGTTTCTCATATTTCTTATCACTCTGCATTGATTTTTAGACATTTGGTGAAGTACTCACCTCTTCCTAATTCTTGGATGACTTCTGGAGGGTATGTTCATGTGCATCCCTGCAATATTTATTAGCTCCATGCTAGTTCTCCTGTTCTTCTGTCACTCTGATTGATGGAATTCATGGTGATGAGTATTAGGTTTGAGATTTTCAGAGAGGAGTTTCTCTCCTTTTTCTCCTCCAATGGGTAGGGAGGTTGGGGCAAATTCCTACAGAGCTTCACTGGCTTCAAATAGATCCTCTCTACTTTTGCAAAGCAGAAACCACATAAACCAGAGATTCTTGCCAACTCCAACCTGCGCCCACAATTGTCACACCAGACTCATCTCTTTGTTGTGGTCTGTTCACAGGCAGTAGCCCTACCCCGGTACCTGCAGGCAACAGAGGCAGCAGCAGTGACTGGCTGTGGGCCCTTCCTGTAACTGGTCCTTCCCTCAGTCAGCAGCCATGCTCCCCAGACTTACTTCAACCTCTCTGGTCCCAATGTGGCCAGAAACTGAGCTGAGTAGGCAGAGAGTAAGGTATTAGTACATAGCATAGGTAGACAGCATGCGGGCAATTTGATATCCTAAGAAAAATTAAACTGCTAGACCATTCTATTAAAAGAAACTTAAGCACTATAAAAATCATGCACTATATGACCCATGTTTAGTAGACATTTTGAGGTAACTGGAAACTTTTTACATATACTGGATATTAACTGATTTTCGGGAATTATTTTACTCTGTTAGGTATACTAGTAGTATTTTGGCTACACTTATAAAATGTGTATGTTTGGGGAACCAGCAGTTAGCGTAATGGCTATGTCGCTGGACTCCCACATAGTTGACCGCGGTTCGTGTCCCGGACCCGGTGGCTTAAAACTCACGCCGGGCACTTGTGCGTACATGCCCAAGGTCCCGAGAGGAGAATGGAGGAGAAGGGATTGCGGCGTGACCATCCCCCCTGGGGGGTGATTTCTCGCTTTCTGTCTCTATGTTTCTCTCTGTCTGTCTGGCGAGCGCACGCGCCCTATAGTGAAAAAAAAAAAACCTCTCCCAAAAAAAAAAAAAAATGTGTATGTTTGGAGATTAGCATTTAACTATTGAGGGAAAAATGTTAGAATGCCTAAACTGTGCTTTAAAATTATTCAGCACCAATAAACAAATGATATGAAAATCTTAGTCATCATTATGCTGCTCTTTAGGCTTTTCTCTAAGTTCAGTAATCTCCATAATTCTCTCTTTTCAGGAACTACCAGAAATATATACAAATATAGAGTAGGTAAGGATTGGCCACAGTAGAAGAATAGCAGCAGAGCATATATTTAGGCAGGGGGAATGCTGATTTAAGAAAGTGCTCCTCCATTTTCCCAAGATTCACGAACTGAAAGGCATCCATAAACTTTGGCATGTCCACCACAGTATGTGTGTGGGATGTGTAAGATAGTTAAGGATACTAGCTAGTTACTTGGATTGTGAAAAATCTCATCACTATAGCAGAGCTACAAGGCCAATTCCCAAAGTGCAAACTAGAACCACAGTGAGCCTCAGTATCATGGAAGCAGTTATCTAATTAAGAAAATGGACCTGGGACAAGCAGTTGGCTTAATGACTATGTCGCTTGACTCCCACGTAGTCGACTGCGGTTTAAGTCCCGAACCTGGTGGCTTAAATTCATGCCAGGCACGTGTGCGCGTGTGCCCAAGATCCCGAGAGGAGAATGAAGGAGAAGGGATTGTGGCATGGCCATCCCCCCCCTGGGTAGGGGGTGATTTCTCATTTTCTGTCTCCCTGTCTTTCTGGTGAGTGCACGTGCCCTGTAACAAAAACCTCTCAAAAAAAAAAAAACGAAAGAAAGAAAATAAATCCAATTTACACTAGAGCAGAGGAGCAAAATAAAGGAAAGATAAAACACAGTAGTGCTAGGATATGTGTTGGATAAAGCACCTTCTTCCAAAAGCCGTGAGGATGGGTCAGCTTCCTATGCACTGAGATCCTATCAGGGGAAGGAAGGGACAGAGGGGGAAGAAACCTGAAAGGCTTATCATTTATCCAAAAGAAATTATATAAACTACAAACTATGCCAGGCTCATGTGAGTGCATGTCCAAAATTCCAAAAGGCTGAAAAGGGATTATGCCATGACCACTCCCTATGGAAGGTGCTTTTTCCTCTCCAACTCTCTCTGTATCACACTAACGAGTACACATGCTCTCTAGCCAAATAAATGAATAATAAAATTTTAAAGGTCATCTTTATTTTATATTTTTCTTTCTTTGAGTAGTATTTGTAGTATCTTCCTTTTCTAATAAATTCCATTTTCCCCAAACTTTTTGAAGGACCCTTGCATTTTACTTTTTATTCATCTCTCTCCATTACCTTTTGCCACTTACCCTTTATAATGTGCATGGTAATATCTTTGATTGGACTAACATACAGTGTATTCATGCTGGGAAAATTTATTTTGTATGTTGTAAAGATATACAGTGATTTAATGTAAAAAAGAAAGAAAATTTTGTGGATTAAAAACAAAAGATATCCATTCTTTGTAGAAAGTTTAAATGGTTACTAAAGAGTTAAGAATGGAGTGCCATTTCTGTATCAATTTGATATGAAACACAAGGATAATGTTCCCAGCTGTGGCATCTGGCTCCTTGGCAATTCCATCAGACAGTGCCAGCCGTTATTGTAGAGTTCTGGGCTTGTCACAAGGATTAAGCTGCATGCAGCTGTTTCTGCCACCTCAGTGCAGTATAGCTGGCTTCAATTTTTTTTCTCTAAGTAATTCCTATATTCCCTCTAGTCATATTATGTTAAAATACCTGGAAGATTTGAGTCTAAATAGGGTTTGCATTGCAAAACACAACTTTACAGGGGTGAAAATATGCACCATATTTACTTTTGATAGAATTTCAATATGATTTTAATGTAAATTCTTTTGTGAATAAAAGTAAAATAGAAACCTTTCAGGGCTTTTGTTTTAAGCAATTTTTTTTTATGTGCAAGTATAACTTTTTAATAACAATAGGAAAGAAAAATCTGAAATGAGTGCCTTTCTGTTGAGTAATTTTTTTAGAAATACAAGTTACTTGTTTAAGTAACTTTTCTAATCTTTGTTATTGTTAGTACATAAAATAGAAAGTGCTTCTTAATAGTATTTGGTGAATGTTCTCTTTATCTTTGTCATGAATTCATACACTAACTATGGTTGTTAAATTGCTAACTAACACTCAGTGTCAAAAAGATTGATCCAATGTGTTCATGTTCAACTCCACATCTTAATGTTTTCTAAGCAGATTCATTCCTTTTAATAGTATGATGGCTCAGAATAAGATATACCATAAAATCATAGGGTTCACAACTGTCATGGAACTTAGAAATTATTTGGAGTTTCTATTTGTTTTCCAGACTATGGAGCAGAGAGCAAGTTAAATAATATGCCCAAAGTCACAAATCACTAGTGGCAGAACCAAACCCAGAACACATTCTAAGTTCCAGTCCTGTGTATTTTCTATAATCCTATACCACCACACCCTAGTTCAAATCCATAATCTGGGATTCTTAGTTCTACTTTTCTGTCTAAAATCCTGTTACCTGACCCACTCCCTCCTCCTATACACTACTTTCTCAAGATACCTTCCGCCTCAGGCCTTTCTCTACCTCTGTTCTGTTTCTTAGCCTACAGTTCTCCTACCTAATTCTAAGAGATCTTTATAGACACAAATGGGCCATCCTAAACTTTGTGTGTAACATATCCCCCTGCCATTAAGTAGCTGAAACAACAATTAACAAATAATTGTCTACTTGTAATGAGAAAAAGAACTCAGAAAGTTTAGAATTTATTAAAAAAAAAAGAAAAAAGAACTCATCAATTTGGACCACATGCATCTTAAAATGTAGGTACTTTTAAAACCAAGAAAGGATGGTTATGTGGAATTTCTTCTACCATTCCACAGTCCATCCTAGAAATGCTATATGAAGAATATCTTATCATAATCTACATTCAAGTGCAGCTTTTAGAATGAATGCCAACTTGATTCTTCTCTTTGAAAGAATTATTATCCATTGCCTGTAAAAAGGATTTGACTGTTTCTATACTTCACTTACTTTCCTACTCAGGATGTAACACCTATAATTTCCATTTCTTCAGCCTTGCTAATTGAAAGTTTTACATTTGATTTGGAAAGTGATTAATTGTTTCATTAGATGGCTGTTCACAGGGAACAGGATAAAAATATTTCTCTACCATTTAGGTGTCACTGAAGAAATCAGGTCAGAATCCATCAAAGTGTGACCCAGCTCTTCAAACAGGAGTTGCATTCACTGACAAATTCACGATGTCAAGATACATGAGACCAATGGCATCCACACTCTTTAACCCTCTTAGGCATCAAGTTGTAAAATAAGGACTATGTACTTCTGCACAAGAGAAGAATGTTATTTCTTAAGATGCTTGTATAAAGAAGAGTTAAGGCAACCTGAAAGAACATGCTGCTGAAATTAGCAGAGTCATGTCTTTGCAAAGAAGAAAATATTTATTTCTACCTAAGAATGAAAAAGGGCCAATATTGATCAAAGTAAAACTCTCCAAAAAGTAAGCCCCCCCCAAAAAAAATGTTTTCCCATTGGTATAGTTTAGAAGTGCCCCCCAACCCCCCACTCCCCATCAAATTCATGTATTGAAATGTGGTTGCTGTCATGATGGTACTAATAGGGTAGAAGCTTAATCTAACTATGGTATTAAGAGGTGAGACCATTAGAAAGTAATTAGAATTAAAAGAAGTCATCAGAGTGAAACACCCAGGATTAAATACCAGTGACTTTATAAGAAAAGAGATGAGACCAGAACCAGCACGCGCTTTTGCCCTCTTACCCATGGTGCCCTGAGCTGCCTCAGAACTCCGAAGAGTCCCTAGTAGCACGAAAGCTTTCACCAGATGTGACCCCTCAACCTTGGATGTCCAGAATCATGAGCTGAATAAACCTTTATAAATTACCTAGTCTGTGGTATTCAGTAATAGCAAAAGAAAAATGGACTAAAATACCAATTTGCTCTACTTCAAAGTAAACATAATAGTACATAAATAAGAAAAATAATGCATTAAGTAAACAAGATTATGCTAATAGATACAAATAGTTGACATTAACATTTAATCACATGGCATTAAAAAAAGTTAATCAAAGCTTATATTTCCTATCCATGTTTGGTAAGAGTTTACAATCTAAAACAATAGTACCAAAGGTATAAATGTAAAAGAAGTTAGCTCGATTTATGCAAGTAAAATTTTTAATAGTAATTTTGTTCAGTATTTGGGAATTTTTTAAGTCATACTATAGTGTTGTTGAATTCTCTTAGGGAAACTTTCCCTCTCACCGTCTTCTTCTATGGCTCTCTCCACAAGTGCACATACCCTACACTCTGATAAGTATGCAAAAAAAAAAAAAACAAAAAAAAAGACAGAAATTCAATGTGTGACATGAAATCTAATACCTAATAAAATAAATCAAACATATCCAATGGTGAAGGTCTCAAAGCCAGTTCAAACCTACCTCTCTTCTGAATCTGAATCATTACCCTAGATTTGGAATAAAATAAATCAAACATATCCAATGGTGAAGATCTCAAAGCCAGTTCAAACCTACCTCTCTTTTGAATCTGAATCATTACCCTAGATTTGGGTTAATTTGAGGCCACTATAGTAGAATGCTCATAAGTCCCTCTGGGTTTCTAACCAGAAGAGGCCTCACAGTAAATTGGACCACAGACCATCACAGACTCTGATTATCTCCCAAACATAGGCTCCTTCTGGACCAGATCTACTTTTCTGTAATTTAAACCAGTATTAGTCTAATGTTCTAGAGGCAGAGGATGGAGCGATTTTTACCTTACAACAAGATTTTTTTATAGAGTAACTTTCTTCAAAGGTATCTGTTTCATCCATTTATTAGTATTGAGAAAGAATAAATTGCAATGAAATTCTGTAGCCTGAACATAAATCAACACATAGCTCAACTCCCTGTTATTGAATCATACTTTACTAGGGTTTAAAAAATTGTGGTGAACATTTCATTCCAATCAATACAGTTGAATCCATCAGGCAACACCAGAGTGCAATGATCAGACAGCTGTGTCCTCACCTGCCAGCATGCAAGCATTTCATAAAACTGTCTAATTTTACATGAAAACAAATGAGAAAATGATGTAGAAAAAGCTGACCCAGAAATTATTAAATAAATGCAAGAAATATAATACTGAAAAGAATGTTTGAAAAAAATGAAAAACACTTGTTCTCAAAGTAAAAGCAAGATAAATCATTGTCACGCTTTTTCCACTATGTAAAATAGGTGTTAAATAAAATAGCATTTTTGTTTTGATATGTATTGTTGGCAACTAAGTGGTACTACCCTGACCTTTTTAAAATACTGTACAATCCACCCTTATGAGATTTCTTTCCCCCTTCTTCTATCAAACCCATTTCTTCTTCATGGAACATCACACTATTTTATTTCATCTGATAGTTAGACCTACTCCCTGGATATAAAACACTCAGAATATGAAACACTCATAAGATTTGAATAATGGGTAGTCTAGACAACAACAAATAACATGTCCTCTGTGTAACACAAACAAAAAGCTATCAGACTCAAATAGAAACGTACTATAGCTTCTATGAGATCTTTGGGAGTTATGTAAATTCCCTAGTGTTTTTCACAAGTCACAAGACTACAGAAAGAGTTTTCTACGATATGAACTGCATACAAGGACTTGTTTTGGTCTGAGAGGCAAAGCCATTTGCTTAGGTTGAGCAAAACTATTTCTTGTGCCAAGGATACAGTTTGTCCAACCATTTTCAGAAGCACATTTAAATGTCCTAATGTCCCTATGGATTTTTTCCCCTCCAGTGAATTAGATCCAAGTTAATGGGAACCATTAAATCTACTTTAGTTGAGTCTCTTAACTGAATTTCTTCAAGTTGTTTCATTCTCAGATGCCTTTTGAGATTTTTTGTTTGTTCCATCAGAGTCGCTTTGAATTAAAACCCTTGCTGCTCTGTGAAATACACGATAAAACAAAAACACCTGACAACATTTAGAGGGTAAGCGGGTATGATCTGCAGCTGACCATGTACATTTTCATACAGCATTGTATGAAAACGCAGTCTGATGCAATGTCTAATCTGCTGTGACATTGAAGTTTTAAGGGATGCTCAAGGAGATGGAAGGGTTGGCTCCACATATATCCCAATGTGCACTGGTCTTCTGTCTGTTAACTTGCTAATGAACCATGATTGAGTAAAGTAATGAAGAGTTTACAGAGAGCCCCAGGAAACCAATTTCCAATTTTGCAACCAGCAGGCTTTAACTTCACTGCAGCCTTTGCTAATTTTGTCTGGAAGCGGACTTGGATACTAAATGCCATCCCTGCCTTGTGATTCAGACAGACTTTTCTAATCCCCGTACACTTGCCCATTAATGAATGTCTCTTCATAAGATCCATTTTATTTCTCTCCTCAGTTGCCTTAGTTGTTATAAGTAGGTTGAGTAAATAAAAATTGTTAAAATGGGAAATTTTATCCACTTTGGAATCAGATATATTGAAAAGCATTGATCTCGTGTCTGACCTATGTAGGGTAAAAAAACTCAGTATAAAAGAGAATTGTCTCAGATTGATTAAGCAAAAATATATAAGACAATTATGTGTTGTTCATTTCTATCATTTAAAAAAGATGAATCTTAATGCCATTTAGTTGATGGTAATTCATTCATTATAATTTTGACTTACAATAAATTACCTAATATTCTTTTAAAATACTCTTTATATACTCAACAAAACTTCTGAAAATAAGTATAAAAATGTGTTAGTTGGAGCTACTGATAGGCAAATATATGAAGCTGATAGTAATACCTTCATGTCACACAGGAGTCTCCTGGCCATAACTTCAGATTTGCTTGTGGGTCACTAATAGTTAATCCGTTTAAGAAATATTTAATTTCTTATAAATATTAGTAAATGTGAGCACATGCCTCTCAAACTCCAAGGAAATTGTCCTTTTCTTTGAGTTATTAGAGAATCATTAAAGTACAATTTTTATTTTTGCATAGACATAAAATTGATGTGTACTCTCTTTTAAGGAAAGTGGCAGAAAAACCTTTTAGATCTGGTTTTAATGACTCAAAAAAGGAATTGTTCATGATGATAAAGAAAAACAAGACACTTTAATGCTGGTATGGTAGAAATATAAGTCGATGTTTATTGATAATCACCAAGTAGGTGAGTGAGGCAGATTTCTTTCAGATTAGGCTAAAAAGCTTTTAACTGGAAGCCATAGTAAGGAATAAAATTAATTTCTCCTTTTATTTTCAAATGCATTAACTCCCACCTTTGAGAGTATCTGTAAATTATCTCTCATCATCAAGAGCCCTTTCTGGCTAAATATATCAAAGAGAGAGGAGTCTGACGATAACTTTTCAAAATGTGTGTTGTGCTACTCAATTAAAAAACATAAAATGAAAAAGGGACAAGGTTTTTTTCTCCCCCATTTTAAAGATGAAGAAAGTAAAACATATCATGCAGGTGAAAATGGCTCTAGACATTCTGGCTATAACATTGTTATCTTCTAAATCTTTTTCCACTTGTTCCAGCTGAGTGAAGACTATAGGCCTCTTGGGGATAAAAACCTACATGCTTCAATGGCACAGAGAGACCCACATGCCTATCAGAATTAACAAAGCTGGACATTTATTTTGCATTTTTCTTGTTTGGATATGTTACCTATTTTAAAGTATAATACACAAGAAGGCAAGGTATGTATACCTCGAAGCCTAAGTGTTTTAAATAACCTTTCATAAATTTTAAATTCTTTTAGCTTTCACAGTTACATGCTTGTCCAGAGTCCAACCTAATAGATGCTGACACTCTTGGCTCAGTTTAATTAACAATGAGCAAGCTGTGTGAAAATGCAGCGAGAGCACTGAAGCAGGGCTACGTAGCGCTCCAAGCATGCTACTGTCAATCAAAGACCTAGTCCAGTTGGCATCCAGTTTTCAAAGGAGCCCTAGGTGAGATATTCTGGCAAGGTCTCTGCTGGCATGACATTTTCATTGAAAGTACTTTTTATTTGCTCCATAATAACAACTGCCTACTCAATTTATAATAATTCTAATATTTTTAATTTGGGAAACTCCCTTGAATTTACAAATCCTTTCATGCATTATCTCACACAAAGCAAAGACTAGCATTTTGGTCTGTTTTTGACAAAAGAGAATGTTGAGGCTGAAGAAAGAAAATAGATTTAACCCAAATCATAAAGCTAAAAAAGTGTCAGAGGCTGGATTTCAACCCAGGCTTTCTAAGTCCAAGCCTATAGCTCTTTAATTTTTATAGCAGCTGCCTAGAAAGTTCCATCACAGGTACACAGGACTGTGACTTCTTTTTTCCAAGTTTTTGCCATAGGGTGTGTATGCTTTCTGAAGAGACAAAGAGAGACAATGAAAGGGAAAGTGAGAAGTCACTCCCCTCCCCACCCCAGCCCACCAGGGAGGGAGATGGCCATGTTGAAATCCCTTCCTCTCCATTCTCCTCCTGGGATTTTAGGCACACACACACATCTGGCATGAGTTTCAAGCTGCCAGATCTGGAACTCGAACCACAGTAAGCCATGTGGGAGTCCAGCACCCTAGCCACCACGCCTCCTGCTGGCCCCAGACTGTGACCATTCTAATAGGAAAGTGATAGGCCATAGGGCACACAATAACCCTGGCAGCTGTTGCCATGGTTTTATCTTGCACAGAACTTAGCTGAAACAAAGAAACGTTCCAGTCAATGTTTGCTGGAAGCAATGTAAAATCAGTTACAGTACATGAATGCAGAAACTGTCCTCATATTACATGATACTCTTTCTCGTATCATGAGACGTAAGATCCCCAAAAAGTATTCAATGAAAACTATAGTTCCACAATATTCTTTAACTTGCTCACCTATAACCATAAGTATAATAAATAAAACTTAGTCTTTCTAAAGGATGCTAATAATTAGTATTACGTATTTCAAAACATTACTGAAATCCAAAAATGAGAACATGATCTTCAAATGAAAAGCCGCTCCAAAGAGTGCACTATACTAAAAATGATGATGTTAACATAAACATTTCATAATGATGACAAACTTAATTATTGATGAGAATATCATGTCTTTTTCCATCATTTAGCTCCATGAGACTGGAACTCCATCTCTGGCCCCACACACATGGATATGAAAAAAAAAAAGTAAAGGATGGTGGGACCAGCAGTTAGTGTAATGGCCATGTCACTCCCATGTAGTCGACCGCAGTTCAAGTCCCAGACCCAGTGGCTTAAACTCACTCTAGGTGTGTGTGTGTGTGTGTATGTGTGTGTGTGTGTGTGTGTGTGCCCATTATCCCAAGAAGAGAATGGAGGAGAAGGGATTGCAGTATGGCCATCCCCCCTGGGGGGTGATTTCTCGCTTTCTGTCTCTCTGTCTCTCTCAATTTTTCTGGCAAGCGCATGTGCCCTATATCAAAAACATCTCAAAAAAAAAAAAAAAGATGCTGATCTAGTTCAGTAACTCAAAGGAGAATAAGATCTTGGGGAATTCAAACATTGTCACTAGAAATAACAGACATACACTGGTGCTATTTGAGGGGTTTTTTATGTCAACATGTAAACAAAGCTGAATTTTTAAAAAATTATTCATAAACACATTTATTTATTTATTTATTTTTAGAGAGATTTTTGCTATAGGGTGTGTGTGCTCGCCAGAGAGATAGAGAGACAGAAAGCGAGAAGTCACCTCCCAGGGGGCTTGACCACACTGCAGACCCTTCTCCTCCATTCTCCTTTCAGGATTTTAGGCACACACACACACTCACCCAGCATGAGTTTCAAGTTGCCAGGTCCAGGATTTGAACTGCGGTCAACTACATTGGAGTCCATTGATGGAACATCATCTGCTGGTTTCCATAAACACATTTAATAAGCAATTAATTTGTATTCCCTATGCCAGATAGATGGGTAGAATAAAAATCCATAAGATAGACTATATCCAAGGATACTCACGTCTACATGATTCCTAAAGTTAAGCAGAGTTGTGTACATGACAAGGTAGGGAATGAAAGAAATATATGATGAATGAGGACATGGATCCCTTCTCTCTTGTATCTTTAGGCAACACAGGTCCAGGAGTTCAGTACTTGCTCAATGTAGCAGCATCTTGAGTTATAGCACACCTCCATGTGCTCTGTCCATAGAACAACCATGCTTAGGGCAAACTACTACAATTTTTTCATGTCCACCCAAGTCAACTAAAGCTCTTAAAATTCAAGTCCTTACAAGTAGTTCCATGATGATTCAGACACAGAAATGTTGTTCTTTCCTACCTCTGAATGAAGATTTACTCCAAAAGAATAATTATGCAAATACATAGTTATGCAAATCAATGCCCTCAGATATTCACCTATAAAATGTCTTTAACTCATCGGTTAAATCAACATAAATCACTACTAATATATATCCTGTGACTAGGGAAGGATAAGGAACTGAGGTAGATGGCATTTCTAGGTAAAGTCCAAGTACTAGAAGAAAATAAATTTTATAAAAGTAGATTTACACAACCATTTGATCCAATGAAATCAAGGAAAGAAATAAAGATACAGATATATGTAATTTTAGGTTTTCCTTTTTTTAATATCATGGTCTATTTTCTGTGTAATTTTATAAAGAGCATGTTTTGTACACAAATCCTCTGCTGCTAATTGAAAATGTATTTTGAAGGAAATGCATCAGTGAAACACTTTATTCATTTCCAGTAACAGATTCGATGACATTTGCAGAAATAGCTCTCCATTATCTACATTGTATTACTTGGTAAATTTAGCAGAAAGAAGGGGTTGGAAAAATATGAAAACACGAAATGTGAAAATAATGAAACTTTAATGTAGCACAAAAACTGTGACAGATGTAAAGCCACAAAGAGTCATTAGATTCTTCCCAGTCCATCTCTTTTTATCTCTCTCATCCCTTCACTATCAATTATTGCTAATGTTGTTCCTTTTTCCTGCTAGACTCATGGAAGCAATAATAACTTACGCAACTTGCTTGCTATTTCACCCTCTAATACAGTCTCTGGCACTACAACTATGATACTCAAATGATGTAGTACAGAAATTCTCTAACTGGAGAAAAGTATAGTAACCCTATTGGAGATGATTTTAGTAGGTATAGTAGCTATAGTGCTTATTTTTATATCCACTTAAAAAGGGCTATTACAGGACTAGCAGATAGTGTAATGGTTGCATCATTGGACTCCACATAGTCGACTGTAGTTCGAGTCCCGGACCCAGTGGTTTAATACTCACGCTGGGTTCATGTGAGTGCAGGCCCAAAAGCCTAAGAAGAGAATCGAGGAGAGGGGGTTTCATCATGGTCATCCTCCTGGAGGGTGATTTCTTGCTTTCTTTCTGTCCCTCTGGCAAACACATGTGCCCGATAATAAAAATCACTCTTAAAAGAATAAAAAGGCTTCTATATTTTGCTAGTACATGTAACTGACTCACCATAAATTTGTTCATTGTTTCTTGGACTCAAAACATATTGCAGTAAGAGCTATACTAGTCCTTTTAGCATGGATCAATGCATATGAAGAGAGCCCCAAGCTGTGCTCACTTGTCATTGTCAACTCTAGATAGCTACCTAACTACACTTTAAAACTATACTTAAATTTCCTGATGGCATCAGCTTTTTAAAAGTAGTAAGGACTGTTAGGTCTTTAGAGTCCAACTTTAAATTGTGATAGCTGATAAAGGTGGGCATTTGCTCACAGCAATACTTAAGGTCATTAGCTTATACAGTCCACGAAGAAGCAAATATCTTATACCAGAAACTTTTCTTTGTAAAAGTCTGAGTGCTACCATCCTGCTTCCTAATTTCTTAAATATGACTTCTAGTCTTACAGAACCACAAGGAAAGTAGAGAAAGGAGAAGTAATGATGGTTTGTTGGCAGTTACCTGCTACTAAACAATGGTAATATCAACTGATTTATTTTCCAGTGGGCCTGGACCTGGTATGGAACAGAGATGAGCAGAGGATGAATACATAGAAGGGGCAAGGAATATAAATAAGGAACATCACAATTTTCTTTATTTTTCCTTTTTTTGTATGGGTCACTAATTGAAAAATGTACTTTCCAGGGGCCAGCAAATGGCTTGGTGGTTAAAGCACTAGAGACTCCTACATGACTAACCACAGTTTGAGTCCTGGAATTGGTGGCTTGCTTTCTAACTTTCCCTCTTTCTCTGTGTCTCTCTCTGGTCAACTTAAAATGAATGAATGAATAAATTAAATAAGTAATTCTTTAAAAAAAAAAGAGAGAGGAAGGAAGGAAGGAAGGAAGGGCAAGACAAGACAGATGTACTTTCTAGAGGATAAATTGTCCAAAATTTAGGATCACCTGAGGAAGTAGAATAGCAAAGCGCTATAGTTGAGAAAAATGTGCCTTGAATTTGATCTCAGTTTTAGAATACATCCACTGTGACTTAAGGTAAATTACTTAAATTCTCTCTGAAACTATGTACGATGGACCCACATCTTAGATGAAGGAGTTAGATTCTAATATCAAAGGCATGAATCCCTAATTATAAAAATTACTCTCAGAAATCTCTGTGCAATTTTTCTCTTTCATGCTTTATAAATTATTTCTACACATTTCCCTCAAAAAGTTTGAAAAAATTTCCTGAACTGTGAAACAACATTTCATTTATGTCAGTGAGTCAATTTATTAGCCCATTAGGGTTACTATAATAGGATACCTGAGACTGGGGACTATACAAAGGAAAGAGATTTATTTGGTTCACAATTGTGGTGGCTGGAAATCCCAAGAGCATGGAATTGGCATCTGGCTGAACTCTAGTGCTATGAACAATATGGCCTAGAGAAGCAGAAAGGTCAGTGGGTGTGTGAAAAGAGAAACATACCTACAACAGCTTGCTTTCTAACAACCCCACTCCTATGGTAACTAATTAATGAGAACTGACTCCCTCCTGAAGATGACTTCCATCTACTCATGAGGGACCCCTGTCCATGTCTCAGACACCTCCCATTAGGCTCTACCTCCCAACACTAATGTAATTGGTTGTCAAGTTTTAACATTAAGTTTCTGGAGGGTCACTTGAACTATAGCAGTGAGTAATTGCTAAAATTACTCACATATGCTTTCCATACCTTTTGCCAAAATACACTGTTTCAGGTGTTTTTGAGAGCTGTTGTAAGTTCCAACTTCCACAATCATATAGGGAAAAACTTCACCACCATCACTATCATTTTTTCCCCATAAATGTCTCCTCAGCAACATTTTTCATAAGGACACAGAATAGCTCATGGAACTTGTATACAGTTGGATCTCTTGAGGGTCAGGAAGCAGCCAACCGTGAAGTTATCAGGAAACCAAAGTACTCTCTTACCCTTGGGGATGATATGGACTTACATCTGCCTCTCTATCTGAAAACTAGGTTTTCCCCTTTGAAGATTCTGGGGTCCACAGGTGACATAGTAGTTAAGGCACTGGACTCCCACAAGGTGGGGACAATGATTCGAGTTCTCGACCAGGTGGTTCCTTTATCTCTCTCCCTCTCTTTCTTTAGTGAATGCATGTGCCCTACAGCAAATTAAAAAATAATAATAATGATAAATAAAATTAAATAATTATTTTTTTAAAAAGATTTTTGGAAAAAGCTTTCTACAAAATGAAGAACTTGGCTATTGAAACCACAACTGCTGGCACCAGCAGATAGCATAATGGTTACGCCACTAGACTCCCACATAGTTGACCATGGTTTGAGTCCCAGACCTGACGGCTTAATACCCATGCTGGGCACATGTGCATATATGCCCAAAATCCCAAGAGGAAAATGGAGGAGAAGGGACTGTGGTCTGACTATCCCCCTGGGGAATTATTTCTAACTTTCTGTTTCTCTATCTCTTTCTTATTTTTTGCTTTCTGTGTCTCTGTCTCTCCAGCAAGCACACATACCCTATAACAAAAAACTCTCCTAAAAAAAAAAAAAAAAAAAGATACTGCAACTGCTTACGAGCCCAAAAGTCAGCTTCTAAGTAATAGAAACAGAATCCTACGGACGGAGTCTCAGTCTGGCTCTGACCTAAGCAATTACAGTCAGAATTTAGTGACTGTGCATCATGTGATATAAAAATGGCAGAAAACACAGTTGGGAAAGGTTTTTGAAAGAAAAGGATGATAGAGGAGGCAGATGACCAAAACAATTTATAACATGGTTCTTTTTAAATACAAACAATACTGGATACTTGCATATGGAGAAGGTAGAAATATTTAGACTTTCTCTAGGATTAGTTAAGAAGGTATAAAAGAGAACCACAGGAAAATATCATAAGGGACATAGAAATTAGAGGATTAATTTTTCACCTCTACAAATTCTTTAAAAATTATCACCAAATTCAGCCTGTGGCATGGTATTTAAGGAACTAGACTCCAAAATGGTCAACTGTGGTTCGAATCCCAGACCTGGTGGTTTGAAAATCACACAGGGCACAAATGCAATGTGTGCCCCAAATCCCAAAGGAAAATGGAGGAGATGGATTACAGCCTGGCTCTCCCCCGTAGGGGTTGATTTCTCACTGTCTCTCTGTCTGTCTCTGTCCCTAGCAAGTACACACACCCTATGGCAAAAAAAATAAAAATAATAATCAATAGGTGCTTGGTCTGAATGTGTGTGATCCCCACAGAAATATCAACTTCCTATGAAACTAATTACCAATGTAAAGGTTTTAGGAGGTGGAGTTTTGGGGAAGTTTCAGGTCATAAGGATAGAGCCCTCATGAAAGGGATTAGTATCCTTATAAAAGAAGCCCCAGATAACTTCTTTGTCCTGGCATCATGTGAGAACACAAGGCGAAGGCCTTCTCTATGCACGAAAGTGCGCCCTCACCAGATACTGGCTCTTCACCTTTATTTTGGACTTCTCAGCCACCAGAACTGGGAGAAATAAATGTCTTTTGTTTATAAGCCATCCAGTTTATGGTATTCTATTGTAGCAGCCCAAATAGACTAAAATACAAGTTTAATAAAACTATCTATACATAACATATAAGAACATCAGAGGAAAAAAAAATCTTTAAAATTACCTAAATGACTTTTTGAGAAACTTTCTCTGAGGTGCTATTCAACTATAGCCTGGTTTTGTTTATGTTTATACAACTTGGCGCATTTCTTTGCTAATGACAATATTGGTTTTAAAACCAAAAGCAGTCAATCAGAAATAATAGCCTGTTTCTGAAACAAAATAAGAATCTTTAAAAACCCCAAATGTGTAATAATAAGTTGTCTATCATGCCCACAGAAAAATATTTCTTTTTTGATAAACAGTTACAAGAATGTAAGATTACATTTTGGGGGGATTTATGGCAACGGTTTTTTACCAAGTGAATGGGCTGCTGAATACCTAGAAATTACATTTTCATATAAATTGCATTTTTCAAAAAAATCAGATGATTTATCCTATTTAAATAAATCGGGAAAGCACCAAAATATTCAATGTATGCATTAGGTTTTTCCCTCTAGTCACTAAGTGTAGCATTTGCTTAAACAGTTAATATTTTCCCAAGGATAAACTATTTCTGAATATAAGAAAAGACCATACAATATGCCATTAACACTTCTCCCTTCACACTCTAAAAAGTGGGGAGAATGTCATTAATACTTTGGTAAGTCAGACAATTTTTTAATTGTAGTTTATAATAATGTTTTAATGGTGAATTTTAAAATAGTGTTCTCTCTTATAATTGCTTGACTATAATACTGAGAATTTGTGTTAGTTTTATAGAACACTCATTGTGTTTATGTAATTAGCATAACAATATATAAATTCTTCATTCTTTTATTTCTGTCCATGATGAGATCTGAAAGATCTAATAGAAATAGTTGCTATAATTATATAAGGTTTATTATTTACCATTCTCTTTGTTAAATTCTATTCATGAAGTCATCCTCCCAATAACTATATAAAATAAACAGCGTATTGTCTCTACTTTAAAGATGGTAAATGAGGAAGTTAAGTCCATTGACCAAAGTCTCATGGGTACTAATTGTGGAACCAGGATCTACTTCAAGTGTGTGGTAGTCTACATACTTACCTACTACACTGTAATTTTGTTGGACCTATAAATGGGCTTTAGTAAGATTAAAAATTGTCTTTTGGCTAACTGGTCCCCAGAAATAATGCACTCAGTGTTATTTGCCAGGTTGTATCCTTTCTCAGTGAGGCTAGAAGAATTCTGCTGTGAAGCATGGAGTTTGTCCTGGGTCCAAGGTAAAGTAGCTTTCTGATGGGTGTGAATCTAAGTGTGATCAGGGAACCCTTTTCCTTAAGATTGTTTTTTTCAATCTTTCCTTTTGGAACCTAGAATCTACTTCTCCAGGCAAACAAACTTGGGATTTGGATCTATTCTCTAAAAATAAAAAACTAAAAAATATTAGTTGTCCTGATAGAAGCCAATCAAGGCAGATCGTGGTTCCTCAGTCTGCCCTTCCTTAAAAAGGACACTCTCAAAGGGAACCCTTTTCCTTAAGATTGTTTTTTTCAATCTTTCCTTTTGGAACCTAGAATCTACTTCTCCAGGCAAACAAACTTGGGATTTGGATCTATTCTCTAAAAATAAAAAACTAAAAAATATTAGTTGTCCTGATAGAAGCCAATCAAGGCAGATCGTGGTTCCTCAGTCTGCCCTTCCTTAAAAAGGACACTCTCAAGGTACTTTTAATATTAGTTGTCCTGATAGAAGCCAATCAAGACAGATCATGGTTCCTCAGTCTGCCCTTCCTTAAACAGGACACTCTAATGGTACTTTTGACTGGGGCACCAAGATCCTGCTGAGTCCAATTTACAAAGCCAGCAGGAAACAGTTTCAAAGCTTCAAAGCCTCAAATTCAGGCCCAAATATGGTGGAGCAGCGTTAATGCAATGGGTCAACCTGTACATGCCAGGCATGTGCATGTCCATGATCCTGGCCGACTGCCAAAGGCTGTGGGGAGAATCACAGTGGTGAGACCCCATCGAGGGTGCTTGTCTCTCTTCCTCATGAAATAAATGTTCTAAAAAGCATCAATTTTATTTTAACTTGGTATATTTTATATACTGGGTTGTCAGAAAAGTCATAATGCATTTTCACCTAGAAAAGTCATAACTTTTCCTACAGCCCTGTATTTTGGGACTAAACTTAAGAGAATTTTTAGCAGAAACATTAGCATCATTTTTTGCAGTGATCAGTTCAATTCCTGAATGGGCATCACACACTTGCCCTTTTAAGTATCTTTTTGTAATTCTTGATTTTTTTTTTTTACTAAAGCCTGACACACTTAGAATATCTTCATTTTAATAGAATATTTGAGTCTTAATGAAGCAGTTAGAATGACCTCTTCTTAAGCTCAGAGAAAATATTCATACCATATTGTCAACTGACCTAGTTATCATCTTCTTATCCTTCAAAGACTAATTTCCTGCCAATTTGGATTAAATTTCTATTGCATAATTACCAAGAACCTCAGGATTCTTTATACTCTTTGCAGTCTTAATCAGACCTTCAATTTTGCTTAATCACTTACTGGTCCACAAGGATTGAGATGTGGGATGTCTGCCCTATATCCCTATAACTTCTATAACTTCTTAAAGCATCAATGAGTAATTTGTAATAGTTGTAATAGTTCTCTTTATTTCAATGATGCTATAGAATTTGAGCTTTGTACACTGAATTTGGCATCAGTGACAAACAACACAGACATTAACAATACCAAGACATAGTTTTATATATTCATGTACAAATCTCTCATTGTTCTTTAAATGCATACATATTGATTTAGACTTAAGGACAGAAGCCAAAAAAAAAAAGGATAAAATTCAGAAGACAGGAACCAGCAGATGGCGTAATGGCTACGCCATTAGACTCCCATGTAGTTAACTGCAATTGGAGTCCTGGATCCCGTGGCTTAAACAAACACTGGGTGCATGTGCGTGCGTGCCCAAGATCCTGAGAGAATGGTGGAGAAGAGATTGTGGTGTGGCCATCCCCCCTGAGGGGGTGATTTCTCACTTTCTGGCTCTCTGTCTCTCTCTGTCTTTCTGGTGAGCACACACGCCCTATAGCGAAAACCTCTCTAAAAACAAAAAAAATCTCAGAAGATATGGAGAAACAGAATTTTTTTATTTATTTTTACAATTATCTCTTAACAAGATTTCCTACATTCATTCTTGCTTTCATAAAAACTTTACATAGTAGAGTATTCTTTAAAATAAAAAAGTATTTATTTCCTGAGACAGGTGGGTTGTGCACCCTTGACAGGGTCTTCATGCCATAATCCTTCTTTATCCCTGCAGCTAGTCAGAATCACAGGCACACCTAGGGGCATGCATGGTATGTTCAAGTAGGCCTAGCGCATGAACCTGGAGCCTTCACATTATGGTTTCCACTACCATGCAGCAGCACTCCTACTGCCTGTGACACCATGGCTAGGTCTGAAGTGTTATTTTTAAAATATAAATCTGGGCTGGCCCCTCTGGCCTAATGGTAAAGAAGGCTAAATCCTAAATGGCAGACCATGGTTTGAGTCCTGGCCCTGGCAGCTAGAGAAACACCTCAAGAACATGTGTATGTCTACCCCAAATCCCGACATGATAGAGAAATAGAGGATAAGGGGATTGTAGGGCATGATCACACCCTGTTAGGGGTTACTTTTCCCCTCTCTGTCTCTCTCTCTTTTCCTTTTATCAAGCACATGTGCCCCCTGGTAATTAAATTAATTTTTAAAATTATATATATGTATATAAAATTATATATACACATACATACACAGACACACAACACACAAATCTGATCATGTTTTCACTGCCAGGTAAATAGGAAGTTACTAATCAACAGACAAAAGGTTTGCATTAATCAGGATAAACAAACTCTAGAGAGACCTGCCATACAATATTGTACCCATAGTCAATGACAACGTACTATACACTTAAACATTTGTTAAGAGAGCAAATCTCATGTTCAGTGTACTTACTACAGTATTTTTTTTATTTTAAATACATCTATACATACATCTCTGAGAAATTAGAAAACAAATAACAAAAACAGGTAGAAAGCTGCAGATGTGAAATGTACCAGAGAAGCGAACATTGTAATTAGTCATCCTTCTATTCAGACTTTTCACTGTAATTAAAATGTCCTTTGAATTAAGATAATTGGCAAGACAATGAATAAAAACAAACATAAATATTATTATATCACACTTCTGATTAAAGCATTCAATAGTGTTCTACGACTCTCTGGCAAAACCAAATTTTTTTTTTTTGAGATGTTTTTGCTATAGGATGCTTGTGCTCACCAGAAAGTCAGAGGAAGACAGACAGACGGAAAGTGAGAAATCATCCCCCGGGGGGATGGCCATGCCTCATTCTCTTCTCCTCCATTCTCTTCTCAGGATCTTGGGCACGCATGCACACATGCCTGGCGTGAATATAAGCCACCGCTTCCCAGACTTGAATCATGGTTGGCTATGTGGGAGTCCAGTGACATAGCCATTATGCCAACTATTGGTCCCAAAACCAAATCTTTATGAGGTTTATAAATGCTCATAAAAAATCTGATTCTTACCTACCTACCCAATTTTACTGCATTATATACCATTTTCTTGCTCTTATTTTATGTAAGTCATACTCCCTCATCATGTTACCACAAGATATTTGCACATGCGTCCTTTGCACAGAAGGCTTTCTCTTCACCCCCACTACCTGATCCTATTACTTTGCATTCATCCCTCAAATTGCCACACAGAAATTGCTTCCTCAGGGAAACTCTCTCTAAATATCTATACCAACTAAGGTAAATAACCAATTGTATGATCTAACTTTTTCTAAAATAGGTCTTTTATTACTTACAAAATAGTGTTTTTTAGTAACTATTTAAATCTGATTCTTCCCACTAACATTAAGCTCAAAGAGGGCACAATGTAAATTTGGTTTTGTTTATCATTTTACTTATACATCCTCATAAAGAAAATACTATGTGTCCTTACTCGCTAGTGGATGCTAAAAGACTTGATTGCATAGGAATAGGGCAAATAAAGGCAGATATCAGAAGTCGTAAAGGGGTTAGGGTGAGGAGGGAGAGAACCTGGCTGACAGATTGAGTGCACGTTAACGAGTACAATGGGCTTTAGAAGAGTGTAGCATGGCAGAGTCAAGAACATGGGGGACAATATATAGATATTTCCAAATAACCAGAAGAGTCAATTTCCAATGTGTAAAACACAAAGTAACTATTACTGTTAGAGATAGTGGACATGTTTATTTCCTTGATTTGTTTATCGTACACTGTATGCATATATATATATATATATATAGAGAGAGAGAGAGAGAGGTTTTTGCTATAGTGCATGTGTGCTCAGCAGAAAGACAGAAAGAAATAGAGAGAAAGCGAGAAATCAATCATTCCCAGTGGGGATGGCCACGCCGCAATCCCTTCTCCTCCATCCTCCTCTCGGGATCTTGGGCACACATGCACATGCGCCCGGCCTGAGTTTAAGCCACTGGGTGCAGGATTCAAACCACAATCAACTACATGGGAGTTCAGCGACATAGCCATTACTCTAACTGCTGGTCCCTTTTTAAAATATTTTTATTATTTGAATTTATTTTATACATTCAATCATTGTACATCACTACAGTTTGTAAAATGAATTACCTAGTATGAATACACTTCACACCAGTCCAAGTGAAGATATTATACATGTTATCATCAACAGATAATCCTCCATTTCTATTTCCCTCTGAAATAAACATCCTGGTAACATTTGCCTTCTAATCCCAAGAACTTGTGAGTACTTCATGCTATAATGGACAAGGACTTTAAAATGTGATTACCCTGAGGATCTTGAGATATGATACTGCCTTAGACCATCTGGGTAGGCCTTAAATACAATCGCATGTGTCCCTGTTAGAGCAAGGTAGAGGGAGATTTTACTGCAGACAGAAAAGAAGGTAAGATGACCATGGAGGCAGAGTGCAGTGATGTGACCACAAGTCTAGGAATGCTGGCAGCTGCCAGAAGCTGGAAGAAACCTTTGTGCAGACTCTGCTCTGGAAACTGTAAAGGGAGAACAGCTTTGATCTCACCTCATGAAACCAATTTTAGACTTTGGTCTCCAGAATGGTGCAGAAATAAATTTATACAAACTTGTGGTCATTTCTTAAGGCAGCCACCTTAAGATAGTGATCAGCTAATATAACTTGCAAATTGTGTTATAATTTCTCATGAGGCAAGAATCAATCCAGTTGCAGTTAGGCCACCATTCTGTTGACTTAAAGAAAAAGTGTCCTCTCTTTATCCAGTGCCATCAGCTTTCACAGACAGGTAAATCAGGACACCCAAGAAATTTGTGTATATTTGTTTGTACTTTCATATTAAATGTGATTAGACAATAATCACAGTTATTTGATGGCTTACAGTATAAGAGCATCCCTCAAGAAAGTATTTATGCGCTGTCATTGAAAGCAAACATAACTATGCAAATAGCTTAATAGTTTATTGTATCATAGCATGCTTATGAAGGTGCAGAGAACCACAACTACACATATGATAAAATGATTTTAAGTTTTGCCACAAATTTTTCATGAACAGACATTAGGGGGAAATAAGCCAGGTAAGGCTTCTGACTTCACTTCAGTGTAACAGAACCTGAGTGGACCTGTGAGACACAAGACCTGCGGAGGTCCACAGTGGCTGAGGGGAGACAAAGGAAGACCTAAGTCTTCTTCACAGATGAAAGCTGCTGCACTGCATTGTATCCATGCCATACTGAGGATGGCTTGAGAACCAATCATGTCCTGATCCTCAGGATAGAAGAGATGTTCCAGAGTCTCAAACATAGTCCCTGGAAGCTAGACACATCAGAGGAAATAAAACCTGCATTGGGAGGCATCTTCCCTGGGCCTGGGGGTGGACAAAGGGGAATCAGCACAATGGAATCACCCCTTACATTTGCTCATCTTTATGCCAAATAGGCCTAGCCTTCTTTAAGGTGCTTGACAGAGCTTTTCAATTTGACTGAAATATTATGGTGTGTTGAGAAATATTGTAAGAAGCTACTCTGTAAACCAAAATATCTTAAGAAGCATCTTGGTTGTCTTCAGGACTGACTTGAATATCACATCTCCTTCTCTTCATTATTTTTACTTTGAGATATCACTGTTCAAAGTGATGTTTATCATACATCATCTCTCTCTCTCTCTCTCTCTCTCTCTCTCTCTTTATTAGAGATTTTTGCTATAGGACATGTGTACTCACGGGAGAGACAGAGGGAGACAGAAAGTGAGAAATCACCCTCCAGAGGGAATAGCCACGCTGCAATCTTTTCTCCTCCATTCTCCTCTCAGGATTTTGGGCACGCACACATAAATGTTCGGCATGAGCTTCAAGCCTCCAGATCTAGGACTTGAACTATGGTTAGCCATGTGGGAGTCCAGGGCCTTAACCACTATGCCACTTGCTGGACCCCATTTTTTCCCTAAATTTACACCACAGAAAATACAATCAACTCAAAAAACAGACTGTGACTGTTATGACAATTCACAACTGCAATATCTAATTCACCCTCAAAGGGAAATTGAAAGAAAGGCTCGTAATGACAATGTGTATTTGAGTGCAGAGAACCTAATATCCAACATAGTTCTTTACAATACATAATTACTTCTGATGAAACACAGTATAATTGATAGAAATATCATCTTTTCTTGGTCTCTTCTGCTTCCCCTTTGAACACTAAGATCTAGTTATTCTGATAGATGACTCCTATCAAGTGTTTCAATTTTTTCTCCTTCATGCTATGGCAATAGCTATGCCATAGCACCAGTGAAAATTACAACTTGAATTACTCACAACAGCAGGAAAAAACAAATCCTTCAAGGTAGCTGAAAACTCTTCTTCAAAGTTATTTGTACCAGAGCAAGGCCATTTTACTGAATGTCTATTCATCTAAATATTCTTCTTGTTTCAAAAAGCAAATTAAACCATACTTGGACACTAACAGATGGCATAATGGTTACATCACTGGACTCCCACATGGTGGACTATGGTTCAAGTCCTGGACCCAATGGCTTCAAATTCATGCTCGGCACATGTGCGTGTGTGCCCAAAATCCTGAATGGAGACAGGAGGAGAAAGGATTGTGATGTGGCCATTCCCCCAGGGTCTGATTTCTCGCTTTCTGTCTCTCTGTGTCTTCAGCTAGTGCACGTACCCTATAGCAAAAATCTGTCTAAAAATAAATAAATAATATAATAAAATAAACCATTCTTGAACCTGAGAAATGTTTCCAAGGATAATTCTCATAACTGACTCTTACAGTTTCTTATCAAGAACATAAAACACATGAGAATTTATTTTACAGGCCTATCCTAGCATCTGTGAATTAAAGTCTACATTCAGATTTAGTGACCTAACAAGAAAATTATTTCAACTTTAATTACTCTAGCTTGTGGCTTCAAAACTTTGTTTGGAAATTTCAGAAGAAAGTCTTAATTCATATACCCTGTACAAAAAGGTCCTCTTCCATGAAGAAAGGTAATCCTTTTTGGTTGAGTAAAAGACACACATGGTATAGAGAGGAAGGCAAGAGATACCCACCCCACCAATCAGGTTAGTGAAAGAATGGACTCTGAGGACCAATGAGCTGATAGATGTCAATTCATCCAACATCTTAGCTCTTACAAATGTAGTGAGCATCATGATTTTGGGGCAGTAATTATAGGTAACGTTTCCTCAGTGGTCAAAATATGTCAGGACCAACTGGATCCAAAGTATCAAAGACAATCACACCCCTTGAGTAGAATCTGCTAATCGTGGACGTCTGGGTGATCACTGACCAGAGATGGGGGATGATAGAACGTCTTGTCAACTAGGCAGTTCTAGCTATGGCAAAAGGAAGGAAAATATCTTTAAATAAACCTACTACCAGAGCCCAATAACAACAAAAGAAAACCGGGAAATAAAATAAGCTACTGATGAAGGATGAAATCACCTGGAGGAAGATTGGTGAAGGGAAAAATCTATTGTCAGATATTCTTCGCATCAGCAGCGGCTGCACAGTGCTGTGGAGAGGAGGGACTGGAGAGAAAGCATCCATGAGAGAATCAGACAGTTATCTTGGCTCAGATGCTTAGGGCTTGAATAACAGTGAAAAGGTCCCAGTAAACTGAAAGGCCAGGTGTATAAAACCTCTTATGGTCTACTGCCAGGATCAGTTTCACCCCACCTCGCCCCTTTCCCACACAAAGATATTTTGCAGCAGAATAAAAAGCCTGAATGTAGGCTTGAATGCCAACAAAAGGGCAGAATGATAAAAGGCATGCTTATTCTCGCATAAAGCCTATGAAGCTCCGTTTATGCACTATGTCACTTTTCATGACCACACTTAGGGTTGTTGTAATCTTGACTGTAAAAAGGAAAAATGTAAATGACAGGGCCAAGATCACATAGATAATAGGTTGCCATTAAGATTTGAACCTCAACCTGAGCTACTTCATCTGACTCCTCCATGAGGATGCAACATGCATCAAAGCTTAACCTATCTTGCTACATTATCACCATATTTAGTTTACAGTGAATGAGTTCCCCAAAAGTTCTATTAGGTTGTTGGGAAAGTCATGACATATTTTTCTGTTTTTCTATACAAAAACACGTCATGACTTTCCCAACAACTCAATATATTCCCTCTGTTGTAAACCAGCTGAAATCTAGCCTAGGCATTCTCAGTCTTAAACTGCTAGTAAAGGTTAAATTTTAAAATAGTGAAAACATTTTATCGGCATTGATGTTGAAGGTTAAATGCAATGTATTAGTGATTTTTTTTACATTTTTTTTTTTTTTTACTTTCCTATGATAGAAAACCAACTCAACCAAGCTTAACCCTAAACAAAGCATCTGCAGGGTGAAAGGGAGTGGACTTGACTTTACATGGTGGATCAAATGCCATCCAAACACTCTTTTCTTCTATGAATTTCCTCTCTGCTTCTCTCAGGCCAGGTGTTAGGAGAGAGGGAGAAGTAGGACTGAAGGGAGTTTCAAGTTCACATTTTACTGCTATTGACAAGAGGGAGATTTAAAAATAAACATAAGAGTTCTTTTTCATGTTCACAAAATTCCTGGGCAAGACTGATGCAGTTTGGAAGCTATCACCACCTTCGAATCCTGCAATCACATGTGAGCTGGGAGGAGGCACTATGATTGGCCTAACCTGTCCAACTGTAGCCCGCGGTGGTACCCATACCCAACATGAAGGGCAGCATAATTCATGAGCCACCTGGGAAGTTACTGTAAACAAGGCAAGCACACCAAGTTATGTCTACTACAAACAACTCCTTACAACTTTAAAAATATACACCAGACATGTTAATGAGGGTTCAGACACCAGGTCTAAGTAAATATATTCAGACTTATTTAGAAGAACAGTAAGTGTTGATTAAAGAAAGGACTAATTCAAACCAGTCTAGTAAAGAGTTCTTTGGAGGATGATTTCTGTAAAGCTGCTTTAGTGAAAATATAGATGAGTATACCTGGGAGAGTGGGACACTTGTATTGCAAGATTGGCCGGAGAGTTGTAAACACAGCCTGTGCTTTCATCACAGTTTTCATTTCTTTTAAATTAAAGGGTATAGAAGTAGCAGCTGATAAAACCATTGAGAGACAAACACATCTGCACAGTTGTCAAATTAAGGTACCACTGGTAACAAACTCTATGAAAGGGAAAGTAATTCATTGGAAACAACGTAGTCATAAAATAGCTATCAAGCTCTGGATTGTGAAAGGATAAAGAAAATGTATAGCACACAGCCATTGGAAATGCTTGGAATAACACGTAAGAGGATGGTGTTCAACCGTATTTAGGAGATATGCAAAATAATAAAGAAACTAGTTAAGTTAAACTTGAATATAGTTAATATCCATCACTATTCCATACACTGTGCTAAATGCTATCCATATATTTCCTTGTTTAATTGCCACAATCACCCTAGGAGGTAGAGCCTGTTGTTATTCTCCACATTAGGGGCAACTTAAGCACAATGAGGTTAATTTGTTCAAGGTCACACTCGTAACAAAAGACATAGGCAGGAATTGAAACTAAGCTTCCCAACTCTAGTCATCTACACGTTCAACGTTAACCTAAAGAGAAGTATACACTTAGTGAAAATACACGGATAGAGTAAAGCTGGCTAAAAATTACTACTCTTTTTCTTCTACATAGTGTACCTACTCTCAACACGGATTATGAAAAGAAAAATAATAAATATGGTGCATCCACTTTTCTGACTCCTCTGGCCTAAAACCAACACACACGGAAAGGCTAAGGCAGCCAATCTAAGAGAGAAGCTACACGGCTTATTTCTCTTTACCTAGTTAACTTCCAAAACAAGGTGAGAACCATGGGGTTCTAGTAACAGCTCTCTAAACCCACAATAGGTAATGTGTGATCAGCATATGCCATGTGATAGATGGCTTAAATATGCCTGACTTCTTCCTACAACAGAATTTACTTCACTATCCAAGAAGTGTCCTTCCTCAAAATAACAAAAATCCTTCCCCTTCTTCTTATCAAAACTTGCTCTCCTGAAAGTAAAGACCAAGTCATGCTACAGTGCTGCCAAATAGTAAGCTTAGGTTTTAATTTAGAATAAAAGAACAAACAAGCAAACAATCTTGAATCAAATAGACTCCAAAGTAAGAGACCCATCCTCACACCCAGGAGCTGAGTAGAAGCATTTGTGGTATGGAGAGAGGGAAAGTGAAAATGGCACAAGAAGTCAGCAGCTTTCATGATGCCCCTGAAATCTATCTCCACAGCTGCCACGGACCACACGTGGCTGGCTCCAATGGATCAGTGACATAACGGATTCAGGCAAACAACTAGGACAACAACAAATAATATTTGTGTGGACTTCCAACAAGCTTATAAAAAGGGAAGGATGGAAATATCTGATTGTACACCTAGTGAGCATAAATAGAGCCCTGCATTATTTCATGTATGAGAGTGTGTGAGAGCACATGTACTTGTGTGTGCATATGCAAAAGAGGGTTTCAAAAAGCTCATAAATATATAGAATTAAAGTATGGGTTTATTTAGGTGCAAAAACATTTGAAAACCACGTGCTGTTTTCCTAATACCCATTTTGTACTCTTTGAAGACTCATATTTGTAGAAAGTACTGGGTAGCTCACTTAGTAGACACTAGAATACACTAGGCCTGGGCTGAGAAAGTAGGAAATACAGTGGCATTCGCATACAAACCTACCCAGAATAAATAATGATTCACTAATTTTGAGCACTACCAATAAAAAGCCATTAAAACTCAACAGCAATGACAGCATGTTTTGAGAGAGGAGCGATAAAAATGCAAATATGAAGTTGCCTATAAAAACAGAGGCAGAGAAAAATCAAGTCTTTCAGACAAGCTCTATTTTCCACTTGTAAGAGAAACAGGGCAAATGGATGGAAAGCTGGTATCTCAGAAGTCTGAGAGACATGACAGACGTCTCAAAATTAGCAGAGAGGCTGTGATTTCAGGAAATGCTGAAGAACTGTGGAGTTGTGAGGGAACTTATTAAAATGCTAATACAACTGAATTTAGAAGCCTGCCTGAGTTCCAGAGAAAAATATATTCGGATACTAACTCTCCACACAAATCCCTCATGATTCACCTGTGATTGCTTTGAACTATACTGTAAGTAGGACTTTCTGATATTTTTCAGACTTGAGATCTTTGAAGTGTTCCTTTGATTCTCATAAACTGAAGCAGGGTGAGGTATTCTGAGACCTTTAAGCTCTCAGCAAAGTGTCCCAACCTTCTTCAAATTTTTGGAAAGAAGTTTTTAATACTATATTAAAGGGCACTTGGAAAAAAAAGAAAAAAACTAATGATTTTCAGTTATTAAAGGTTTTTGGGTGTCCTGTATCAATCATATATATGGATATATCGGGTCATCAGAAAAGTCATGATGTATTGTTTTGTGTTTCTATGCAAAAATGCATCACAACTCTTCTGATGACTCAATACAGGAGTATAAATAGTTTTTAAATGATCTTCAAATTTCTGATTGATCCAGAAATCAAAGCCAGCTCTTAAAAGAATTTTAAGAATTAAAGGAAATAGTCGGTTTGTAGATGAACACTGTATTAAGGGCTAGGAGGTCAAGGTTCAAACCCCATCTCTGCAAGAGCAAACTATGTGATCCATACAGATTCATGTAGCTAGCACAGCTTTACCATTCACCATAAAAAGAGGTTGGATGAGCAATGAAAAGCAGTTCTTAACTGGGACATTGCTGCCCTCAAAGGGCATCTAGGAAACTGGTGGGGGTATTTTCATTATCATGATGATTTTAAGGTACTGTTAGCTTTTGGATGAGCAGGAATACTAGGCATCCTGCAATGTGCAGGACAGTTCTGTATCAGGAAGAGTATTTCCACATCCTACAGGTTTTTAAATGTCCCACCAGACCTTCTCATAGAGGGTAAAATCTGATTATGTTTTTCTGAGTCTAGAATCTAACTCTGTTTTATTATACTGCTAAAAACATAGTATAATAAAATGTGTGTATATATATACACACACACATACATACAGTCATAGTCTGTTTTGGTTGTGACAAAAAATTACTTCATCTGGGTAATTTATAAACACATTTAAAGGTTCTAGAGGCTGGAAAGTCCAAGATCACACCTGCAGATCTGGGGTTGGTGAGGACCTTTTCCTCACAAATGGTGCCTTCTACCCATGTTCTCACATGGCAGAAGGGGTGGACAGGCTCCCTCAAGCCTTCTTCATACAGGACAATGCTTCCATTCATGAGAACAGAACCCTCATGGTCTAATCACCTACCACAGACCCCATTTCTTAATTCTCTCACACTGAACTTTGGGTTTCAATATAGGAATTTTGGAGGGGACATAGAGACTCCTATCACATCAGTGTGTATGTGCATTCATGTGTGTATTTGGGTGGGTGGGCATGTGTGTGTGTGTGTTGGGCATAGATCTCTAACAAAATGTTATACCTTTTTTGGTCACATTATTTTGTTTATGTGTCTAACATTTATATCACTCGTGCATCTGCTTTAATTCTGTTTTTTCTCTTTGTTTCATTTGTTATAAGATGTAAACATTTGTAGATAATCTGAACATTGTTATTCTCCAGAGAGAATTTATTTTAGCCTCTAGTTAGTATGTAAGTTTAATATGGAGTTAATAATGCCAGGCACACATGTAAGTGCCCAAGATCCACCAGGCTGGAGAATGGGACTAGGTAGGTCACAGCATGACCAGATCCTGTGCGGGGTGCTCATCTCTTTCCCACCCTCATGTGTGCACACATGTGCTGTATCATGAATGAAGAAAAAACATAACATTGAGTTAGTACAAGGCTGGCCTTCAGTCTTCATAAGATCTAGTCTACTTCTGTTTTGTTTTTGTTTTTTGGTTTTTTTTCTAGACAATAACCCTTCAGGGTCACAACTGAGAGCCTGAGTCCTTCCACCGTGGCAGGCTCTAACCTCTAATTTCTGCCCCCCAGGACCACAAGAGGTCTAGAAGTTCGGCTCAGTTCTTGCCATGCTGGCAGTCAGTTTCTGCTCTTTGTAGCCTCTCACCATCCACTGATGACAAGTTAGTTTATGCCTTAAAGAGAAAGGTGCAAAGTGTCCCCTTCTCTCCAAATCTTGGCTCCTCCATTCTCACTGCCATGGTGACTCTGAGATGTTGTTAAATGCTGTTAAATTTTTCTTTCTCTCTACCTGGCTTTTAGAAGGTTTCAAAGACCACAAATTGGTCAATTGTAGCTAGAAGTAAAAGTCTGGCATAGTCTTAAAATGCACAGAATTTCCTAGGAACACAACTATTGTGTAAGTCAAAGATCATTACAGCTTGTTGTCATTGTTGAGAAATGTACTAAAATGTCAAAAAAAAATCGCATTACTGATGACAACAGAGGTACTGGAGTCACCAACTATTATTACGTGATGATTCTCTGTGTGTGTCTGTGTGTGTGTCTATGTATGTGTATATATACTTGTGTAACACTCATTTCAAAGTATTAAACATAAAATTTTTCTTTCCTTAACTACAAAGTCATTAAAAATAGGTTCAAGTATCTAAAAACACTGCTCTATATTCTAGAGTAGTTGTGTTTAAGCAGCTATGGGTTAAAAAGGGGGAAATGACATCTTACACCTTCTCTCACTCTCTCTGCCCTCAGTTCCCAAGCTTATTCAGCTACAGAAACTCATAGGTTTTTTTAAGGTTAGTACTAAATATGAATATAGAAGCAAATTCTCCTGGGACCCTTATTTGCATTGCCTAGAGTTTGGATTCTCACCAGAAAAAGGTTTGGGGTGGCAAATATTAAAGGAAGAACTGCATTAGCATGTCCAAAGTGTAAAGGCAAGAACAAAGGTGCTGAGTTTTCTTTGGTTCTGTGCTTAAGAGACCTGGAAAGTACCCAGCTCAGAAAAACTGCCTTCTGGGGCAAAGATGTGCAGGGTACATTCTTAGGAGGAAGAACTGAGCAAAGACTGTCCATTCAGGACAGACAGGAAATACGCCATCCACTTTGGAGAAAGGTATAAAGTCCCTAGCTGTGTGGATGAGTGCAGGAGAAAGGATTCTATGGAGTCCAACAAAGCCTCCTTTGACCAGAAGAACCAGTATTTGAACATCCGCCAAAGTGACTGTCTCAGTACGAGATTCTAACGATAACAATCAAGGAAGACCTAGTGCTTTCTTCTAGTTCCTCCTCCCTTGCTGACCCTGAAGAAGCCAGAAGCAATGGCTAACAAGAAGGAGAAAAAGTAGCATGAACATGCATGAAAAAATAGGTCATGTTTTCTACCACTGCTGGGCATTAACTACGGAACCTGAATTATACCTAAACTAGAGCTAGGGAACTCCAGAGAAGCCCATTAGAACTTATAAACTGTGTGTAGGATATTTTTAGAATTTGAAATAGGCAGAAATTATTAATACCTAACAAAAGACTATCATTTATTTCAAAATGACTGGGGGGAAAAAAAAATCAAAACATTTGCTAGAGTTCTTATTTACAGCCTTGAAGGGAAGATCTAATCACATGGGATCTAGAGACAGTGGTGGGGAAAACAGTTATTTCTCAAATACATGCTACTGAGTAGACTCCTTTTAACACACCAGGTAGAAGAATTTACCCACTTTGAAAAACAGAACACTTCAGCCAAGTCAAAGTTCCTGATGATGGTCAACATATTAGACAGGTTCCATGAGTTGGGGGGTTGAAAGGATCTTGACTACGGAATTTAAAACATAATAATAATTAATACGGGATGAACATAATGTTCTCAGAATTAAAGTATAAGCAATTGGTTAAATATTTTTTCTCTCCACTATATATTAAAATATGTTCAATGATAAGAGTGTTTCGAAATTGCAAGAATAGCAAAATAGCATTAAAATGATAACTATGAGAGAATCATTCTTGCAATGCAAAGCATAGAAGCAATTATAAGCTGAATGTTGAATTATTCCAACCTCCAAAGAAACTAGAATTGTCAATGACAACACCTTTCATGATAAGACACAAAAACTTCCTACACACAGAGTCACAGATGTGTAAAAAATCAAGTCATATGGTAAAATAACCTCAAAACACCAATCTTGTTGTAAACATGTTACAGAAATTCTTATTGTCTCCTTCAGGTAAAAGGCAAGATAAACCCTAGAATTATTTTGCTTGTACATTAGGTAATAAAACTTTTCAATTTAAATATTAAGTTAAATGTCAAATGAAATATAACTCTCATACTAAGTTAAGAATTCCAATGCATGCATTCATGTTTAACTGAATGACACAAAGTAACATCCCCTGTCATAATATTCTTTGAATAAATAGTCAAATACCATTAGGAAGTGTCTTGCTATTCCAGTTTCAATTACTTTCTAGATCTAAGAACATTCCCTGCACACTTAAGGACACAGCACATCACACAAACATGGAAAACTGTCAGAAACCATTATTAGTCCTAGACTATAACAGCAACAGCGAATGAGTGCTTCACTGCAGGAAATGGCGTAGTTGACAACACAAAGCAGTGAAAGTATGGGCTGGAAAAAGTAGATATGAAAAAGAAATAGAACCACTAACACCAGTCAACTTACTTAACATTAAAATAGAAGGGAACATATAAGTTCTCTACTTCTTAGCAAATAACAACAACTCAACCCTAAATTTGGGATAAATCTTTATTTTATATATAATCTTTATTTTATATATAACTCTCTCTCTCTCTCTCTCTCTATATATATATACACATACATATATATATTTACACATATACATACACACATACGAATACATATATTCAATCACTGTATATAATTATAGCATGCAAAATGAATTTTCCCAGCATGAATGCACTATTAATCCAGTTAAAGTAAAGATATCATCATACACAAAGAAATGTGATACTATCTGTTGAAGATATTTTGTAGTTTTATCAACTGTACTAGGGAAAAATGTTCACCTGTTGAAATATGCATCTTGTAAGCCAAATAATGTGATTGAATGTATAAAAGAAAATAAAATTTAAAAAAAAAGAAAAAGCAATGTAACACACTGTAAAGTTATATGCAATTCAATGTAATATAAACAAGATTATGATGATAATAAATAAATTTTTAAAAAAGATATTATCATACACATCATCAACAGGTACTTTTCCATTTTTGTGTCCCTTAAATGATTCTTTTCCTCTTCATGCCCTTCCTCTCACCCTCCCACATTCCTTACCCTCCTCCCACACTGTCTCTGGTATCCACAATTCCTCTCCATTCTTTTTTTTTTAAAGAATTATTTATTTAACTTTATTTATTTTAATTTGACCTGAGAGGAACAGAGTGAGAGAAAGGGAGAGAGAGAGAGAACATGAGAAAGCAAGCTGCCAAGTCTGGCACTCAAACTGCAGGTGGCCATGTGAGAGTCCAGTGCCCTTAACCACCACGCCAACTCTCCATTCTTTCATACCTTTCAATCTTTCAGTTTCTGCCATAAAGTACAGACATTTGGTATATATTGAGTGGGGACACAGCATGCCTCTCTTTCATAGTCTGGCTTGCTTCATTTAGCAGTAAATCCTATATATTCATCCACTTCTTATCAGATGCCAGGGTTTCATTGTTTCTTATGATTAAGTTTTTTTATGACCATGGGGGAAATACGTCAATTCATGGAAATGTTGGTATGAAAGAGATTCTATTAGCCACTGTAAATCCCATTATATATTTTTCTATTTAAGAAAAGATTTAATTACTTTTTGAACAATGATGATATTTGTGCTTAATATGCTAACATTAGCAGGGAGCTAAAGGTAATAGAAATATGCAGCCTGGGAAGTAAATTCAAAGAGTTTTTATATACTTATTTCAAATATACCCTTTATTTACTACTTAACATTTTTTGCCATAGGGCATCTACACTTACCATAGAACAGAGAGAGGGAAAGTGAGAAATCACCCACTGGGAGGATGGCCACACCACAATCTCTTCTCCTCTATTCTTCCCTCAGGATTTTGGGCATGCACACACATGTGCCTGGTATGATTTTCAAGCCACTGCATCTGGGACTCGAACCATGGTAGACCGCATGGGAATTCAGCACCTGAACCATGCCACCTGCTAACCCCAATATTAATTTAAAATGTGCTATGGCTTCTCTCTTTATGATGACGGGAAATGATGTACAATCATAGCCTTTATAAGTTGGAGATAAAGACAATAAACAAGATTTCCCTTCAAACTTATTATTTTATAAATAAGAAAACAGTAGCCAACAGAGATTTCCTGATCATACAGTAAATGAGTGGCATGTATTCAATCATTTTATTTAGCCATCACATATTAGAGTACCTACTTTAGGGAACTGCCTTAAGGACTGTGGAGAGTATCAAGATGATAAAGATTCAGCCTAGCTGTGTAGAAACTTAACTACAAGAAGTAGAAATAAGGTGAGTGTCCACACACAATAACGTTAATTGTTATAGTGTATTATCAGCTAAAATGAATATAATATCTTAAAGGACATTCAAGCTATAGGCTATCAGAGGCAAGAACAAAGAATTCAGAAAGAACACATTTGGAACTGAGCAGAGAAGGCTGGAGAAGCTAGGAGCATTAATTTGGCTTAGTTTGGTGGGATCAGCAAGGCACACAAAAAAGCTACAAAGACTAGGTCATATCATAAAAAACCTAGAGTCTCCTGCAGAGAAATATTGACTTATTTTGTTTAAAAAAAAAAAAAAAGTGGGACCAGCAGTTAGCGTAATGGCTATGTCACTGCACTCCCATGTAGTCGACCGCAGTTCGTGTCCCGGACCCAGTGGCTTAAAAGTGGCTTAAAACTCACACCAGATGCGTGTGCGTGCGTGCCCAAGAACCTGAGAGGAGAACGGAGAAGAAGGAATTGTGGCATGGCCATTCCCCCTAGGGGGTGAACTCTCGCTTTCTGTCTCTCTGTCTTTCTCTGTCTGGCTGGCTAGAGCACGCACCCTATAGCAAAAACCTCTCCAAAAGAAAAAAAAATAGAAAAAAAAGAAAGAAAGAAAGAAAGGACCTATAAAACATCACAAGCAAAAAAAAAAATATATATATATAATCATAAATTTTTTTTAATTAATTCAATAGCAAAAAAAATAGAAAAAAAAGAAAGAAAGAAAGAAAGGACCTATAAAACATCACAAGCAAAAAAAAAAATATATATATATAATCATAAATTTTTTTTAATTAATTCAATAGCAGAACATCAGTTCAAATAGTAAAGATCAAGATTGGAAAGTTATTGCAAAAACCCAAGTCAAGTGAAATAGCACATAAGAACAAGGCAGGTTGAGGAAGGTGACAGTGAAGGTCCCCATGTGGTACTTATCTCCACCTGGCAAAGGCTGAATTCAGGAAGGGGTGGGGCGATGTGTGTCACAGTTGATTCCAGAAAATGTTGGTGTCATTTATTGAAAGCTCTATGGAGAATAAAGTAGGTCTGGGAGAGAAGAGAAAGACTTTAGTCTGGAATATACCAACGGCAGCCTTCTAATTTCCACTGAGATGTTTGGTTTCTCAAGCCCAGTTCCTTTATATCATTATACTTTCTAAGAGTTCAATAAGAAAAAGTGAATTAATTGCCTAATACTTAACCACAATTAATTTGCTCTCAGTTGTACTCTTCCTGTATAGTTCATGGTTTTTAATAAACAGTAATTTTTATATTTTTACTTAATAGTAATTTCATTTTATTAACAGTAATTTTAATATTACTTTCCATTAATACAAGAAATATTTATGTAGTGTTTACAATGTCCCATGTGTTATTCTATGCACTTTAATGTTCACAGCAATCTATTATCATCCTCATTTCGTGGACAACTAAACTGAAGCTCAGGAAATCTTAATGATCTCCTTCGAGACATACAACTAGTACCTGAGAGAGCCTAGTTTATGGCCTGACATAGTCTAGATTCAGACTTGATGCTTTTTACTAATGACTGCGCTGCCAGTCAGAGCCACCTCCAGATTCTGTTTCCGGCTCCATTCCAGGCCTGCCACCTTCTCTAGTGGCCTGAGCAGGTGATAATTTCCAATCGCAACACCATGGTGACTTTGAATCTCACACTCCCCTCTTCCAACAGTATCCCAAAAGATCTTTCCTTAAAAGCAATAGTGCCAAGTGCATTTAATTAATTACATACCAGCTTTGGAGTGAGCACTATATATTTCAATTTTATTATGTTCCCTTGTGGTTTGCAGAGGAAAGGTGTGGCTACTAAGCACAGCAAGCTCATTAACAAAGATATATTATTTAAAATCTTTTGAAAACCATACCAACATGATTGACTGTGGGTTATTCAATTTTCCATACTGTATATGTCAGATAGCTTCTTAAATCATCTCTAGAGCTGGCTATAATTCCTTAATGGGCAAAAACCTGATCTTCCAGGGACAGGAGTAATTACTTTTCTAAACTCAAATATCCATGCGACAACAGGAGATTAAATTGAATTTTTGAAGCAAGTAGCCTGTAACACTGATCAGCCATAGTTGAGCTTTATTTCTAGCGTGTGTGTGTGTGTGTTTCCTATACAACACAAGCTCACAGTACTTATGTTGATATGGTGATTCATGATTAATAGTGTGAACCATTTGCTAATCTGGTGTTTCTAATCTTCCTTTTCTCCTGAAAAGGTTTCTTTAGCTATCTTGCCCTATTTTTCTCAGATACTGAAGTTTAAGAAGTTGCAATGGTAGATTGCATTTGTAAATGCTATAAAATGCCCAACCCTATCCATGATATGATTATAAACGCTCACAGGAAGTAGCGATAAGTGAGCATGATCATCCTCCTCCTCCTTCTGCCTAGTGATAGATTCACTGACTGCAGATCTTCTACAAAGTATACCCACAAAGCATAATAATTAGCAGCTTAGAGCACTTTACATTCACTAATTATTTAATCCAATCACCTCCCTATGGAGAATATTTAATAACTCGCTGACCTTAACATAAGAAGATTGTCCTGCTGAGCCCCTCATCCCTGGTGTGTGCCATGAGTTGTTTTGTTAGTAGCTAGAAGCAAGCTGATCCTTTTCTCGCCCTATCTCCCTGTGAGCAACAATAAACATCATCACTGGCTGATGAGGGGGAAGACCACAGATGCAAGCCCTGGTTACTGATAAGGCCATGACAATGGACAGCCCTAGGAGGGACACGATGCTGTTGGTTTCCTTAACTCCATGCATTAATGAGCTTAGCTTCTACTACAGGAGATAAGTGTGGATGTTTTCCTGTAATAAGTCAAGCTACAAAATTAGCACCTCACATTTAGAATACGGTGAAGCGTCATGTGCCTGCTAATCTTACCTTCCCAAATTCTAGCACTGACTGAATGTTAAGAAACTAACTGGCATCAGCACACATGAAATTCCTGGCATCAGACTAGAGTTCACAGAGCCGACCACACGAGTAGGTATATGGAGGACAACAGAAGGAAGGAAAGTCAGTTCACAAGTACAAACAGAAGAGGGGCCAGGTGCAATGTACTCAGACGAGAGAAGACAAAACTTCGAAGGTAAGAAGAGGTATATTGGTACAATCACTTGGAGAAGAAAATGAGAAAACTATTGTGAGTAAGATAATGTGAAAAACAGCTTAAATCTTAAAAACCCCTGTATAGGTACAGACCATCTAAACTTTGGAAGAAATAAAAAAAGAGAAAGGCATTATTAATGATTAGTCAGGACAACAAGCATTACCAAATATATTAATATTATCCTGATCAATAATCAAGGATAAGTATTGATCCCACATACAGCTGTGAGACATGGTTTAGCACAGAAATAAAAAAGCATTACCAATAAATATAAGACAGTTAAATAATGTCTGAAGTCATTTTTGCAAGATCGTTCCTTCTATGGAGAATTTTTTCCCTTCTACCTTCAGTGAAGAAAAGCTTTACAAGAACCTGGATTCAACTAAGAGATATAGAGAAAAACAGTTAAAATCATGTTCTCAAATGATTACCTCCTATGCATCATACTTTCTTTTGGATCATTGTGATGGACTAAATTGTGCCCCCTCCGAATTCATAGTCTGAAACCTTAGCTCTCAATGTGACTGTACTTGTAAACAGGGTCTTTAAAGAGATAATTAAGGTTATGTGAGACCACAGGGTACAACTCTAACCTAACAGGACTGGTGTGTTGTTAGAAGATGATACAACAGACATCTATCCAAGCACAAAGAAAAATCCAAGGGAGAACAAGGAAAAAGGCACATCTGCAAGCCACTGAGAGGGTCCTCCGAAGAAACCAACTCTACTGGCACCTTTATCCTGGACTTCCAGCCTCCAAAACTGTGAGAAAATAAATTTCCGTTGTTTAAGCTACCCAGTCTGTGATATCTTGTTATGGTAGCTGGGGCAGACAAAGACAATCATAAAGTGTTAGTTTTGCCAGTAAGAATGAAAATTATTCAAAGTATCTTTCATGTTTTGAGTAACAGTCTTTGCTACATTTCAGAACTGCACCTGGTCTTGCAAGACAGATGAAAGTGTGAACTCAAATGAGGAGCAGAATCTAAGCCTGGGTTATCCCAGGAGGGCAGAAAGCTGAGGAGAGAGAAAGAAATGTGCACCAGGAAGGAGCTAAAACTTCAAAATGAAGACTTGCTACAAATCCACAGGAAGGCTAAGGCAGAGGTAAATAGCCATGAGTTAGCACTCAAGTCAAGGCAGCTTTTCAAGGAGGCTGGGGCTAGATGGACTGCCCTTTATTTTAAGTTTTTTGTCATGGGGTGCATGTTCTGACCAGAGAAACAGAAAGAAGGAGAGTGAGAAATCACACGCCACACCAGCAGAGATGGCAATGACACAATCCCTTCTCTATTCTCCTCTTGGAATTTTGGGTGCACATGCACACAAGCCTGGGCATGATTTTCAAGCTGCCAGGTCTGGGACTTGAACCATGGTTGACCATGTGGGATTCCGACGCCTGAACTACCATACCACCTGCTGGCCCCTAGATGGACTGCTTTTGTGTGCTGGCAGAGGAAAAGTGAGTATATAATATAAATTAATAATAAATGAAAAACAAAGACCAGGAACTCTTTGTCATCTTCCTACATAAAGGAGACTGGGAGGTAACAGCGCTCAGCGTTCAACAGCCTAGGATTTAACTGGATCTGGGTACAAATTCTTGTTCCGCAACTTCTTAACCATGTGATCTTAAGTGGTTTGGTCTACCCTCAACTTTAGCTCTCTAACATGCAAAATGGATATGACATTAGTTATCATTTGATTCTTGTGAGGAAAACATTGCCTTTTCTCTTTAGAAGGTCACTATTCCTGGGAAGGATGAGAAGGAATTGATGTCACTTTGTGTTAATAACCCCATAGGTTTACTTTAGGCTTCTATTCTACCATAGTGAGACCAGGAAAGACAGGTGTAATGGTGCATAGAGAGAGAGGTGGATTAAAAGAAAAGAACCATGTAGAGAGGAACACTAATTTTACCTATTACTAACCTAAGTAATTTTTCCCCTGGAGCCAAGACTTTTGCCAAAGCACCCTGTGGGCAATGAACATTGACTGACCGACTTGAAGAAAACGAGCAAAACCTTCTGTGGTCAAAGAGTCTTTGCTGGAGTTCAGGGCAATGTTTCTGACCAAGGAACAAATAAACTTGATGGTGAACTGCCAACCCCTGGAACTTCTTGTCTGGGGTCTCCTTCATGCAGTCCTGCAGCTGAGATAACCCGCCACTTTGATGCACTCAGCAATCCTCATCAATGGCACAGAGCCATCCATGACTAGAATTCTGGATATCCTCCTTCCTAGGGAACATTTTACTATTGATTATCATTATCATATTTTATCATGTGCCAGTGGGGATGACAACCTTTAAAATCAATTTGCACTCTTTAGTTCTTAATAGAGATTTTTATTTACAGTAATACCCTTCAGATTTTGGCACACTCACCTCTTTATTGAAAGGCCAATCTGAATCTATTATTTTATGACTATAAGTGGTTTCATTTCCCTGAAGCGGAATGCCTCTTGCTTTAAATGTAGAGTTGAATATGCAAGGTACTTGGAAAATTTAATTGAAAAGCCTTAGGTAAATGGTCTCTGGAATGAGTTATCTGTATCTTGAACAGTCATTAAAGACAACCTGTCCTAGGTTCATCCAATATTTCATGTTATATACAAGTTTCATTAAATGTACATAAGAAACCAATAAGCTCTGCTAATGTCACATCCCTTTCAAAAGTGTACCTAAGCCACAAGCAATGTTTTCTTGAGTTCTACTCAAGAGTAGATTCTGAATCTGAGTCAGTCATGACAGCCATGACTGTTTATCAATCTAAATAAAAAAGTAGCAGAAAAGTTGCCTCACCAGGTAAGGACCTTGGACCATCCTACTTAATACCCAATATGGATAATCAAGCCAAATGGTGGTTACTTCAGGAAGACCTCACCTGACTGCTGTAAAATGCTTTCCAAAAGCCTGAACTCAGTAAAGTATTCACTGAGCAAGTTTTTTTAATTCTTTTTTGTTCAAGAATAGGATAAATGAGACTGAAAATCCAAACAACTCCAATAAAGCACAGCTCAGAGGTATAACATGGGATAAACTCACATGCATTCTGCAGAGGTCAGGCAGATGGTAATTCTACAGCATTCATAGCTTCAACCCCATGCTCCTCGCTGCATGTTCCTCGGCTATACTATATTCCGCCTTCTGCCATCACCCCAAAGCCATCCCATGATGAACTTAGCCAGGCCTTTTAAAGACTTTCAAAGGGTCTACACCTGAGCTGGGAAAGTATTTGCCCTTAAACTCCAGAATCAACCCATCTAAACAACAACCAGCTGCAGGAGGGAGGAAAAGCAGATTGTTATCCTAAATGGCCATAGTATGGGTGGGAGAAATGGAGGACAAACAAGATGTCATCAGTCTTTCAAAAAATGGACTAGGCAGCCATACGGATACACTTTTATTTGTCATACACTTTCTGTAATAGAGTTTCAAGAACTGCCTATAGTAGTAGTAGCATGCTCTTTGGCAAGTGTTTCTATAAAGCCATCCATTCAATTCCTTAATCATACTCCCAATCCATCCCTGTCCATTGTGGTTATATTTTAAGGTGAAATTATAACATGCGCTGATCAACTATTAGTGTTATTTGTATAAGCCACTATGTAAATTTTTAATTAATAATTTTATTAATATGACAATTTCAAAAATGAGTACATGGATACAAGGCATAATTATTAAATCGTATAATGATTAAGTTGGCATAATTAGTATACCAACTACATTAGCCATTTGAAACAATATATACAGTAAGTCGTCGTTAACCATATCCTCGCACTGTGGTTTATAGCACTAGACATTATTCCATCTATCTGTAATTTTGTTCTCATTTATCAACATCACTCTATTTTTTTCTCCATCCTTCTAGTGTCCAGTAGTCATTATCTCTCAACTTCTATGAGATCATTTTTTCTAATTTCCATAAATGAGGGAAAACATGTGATATTTCTCTTTCTCTACCTGGCTTATTTTACTTAAAATAACGTCCTCCTTGGGACCAGCAGTTAGTGTAATGGCTATGTCACTGGACTCCCATGTAGTCGACCGCGGTTCGCGTCCTGGACCCTGTGGCTTAAAACTCACGCCGGGCGCATGTGCATGCATGCCCAAGATCCCGAGAGGAGAATGGAGGAGAAGGGATTGCGGCATGGCCATCCCCCTGGAGGGTGATTTCTCGCTTTCTGTCTCTGTCTCTCTCTGTTTGGTGAGTGCACGTGTCCTATAGCAAAAACCTCTCCAAAAAAACTAAAATAAAATAACGTCCTCCAGCTTTATCCACTTATTCTCAAAGTAGTGGATTTAGTCCTTTTTAATGGCTAAATAGTATTTCATTGGGCATACATGTCACATTTTCTTTATCCATTCATCACCAACGCTCAGGTTGCTTCCATTATCTTTTTTTTTTATTTTTATTTTTTTGAGAGGTTTTTGCTATAAGGCACGTGCACTCTCCAGACAGACAGAGAGACAGAAAGCGAGAAATCACCCTCCAGGGGGATGGCCATGCCGCAATCCCTTCTCCTCCATTCTCCTCTCAGGATCTTCGGCATGCATGCACACATGCCCGGCGTAAGTTTTAAGCCACCGGGTCCGGGACGCGAACTGCGGTCGACTACATGGAAGTCCAGCGACATAGCTATTACACTAACTGCTAGTCCCAGGTTGCTTCCATTATCTTGACTGCACTGGGGTGCAGATATCTTTGTGATATACTGATTTCCTTTTTTTTTTTTTTTTGTTATTCGACTAATAGTAGGAATGCTGAATAATATGGTAGTCCTAGTTTCAGTTTCTTGAGGAGTCTCCATACTGTTTTCCATAATGACTATACTAATTTACATTCCCACCACCAGTGTAAAACAGTGCCCTATTCTCTGCATTCATTCCAGCATTTGTTATGTTTTGTCTTTTTGGTAATAATCATTCTAACTGAAGTGAAATAATATCTTGTTGTGGTTTTGATTTGCATTTCTTTAGTGATTAGCAATGCTGAACATTTTTTATGTTTGTTGGTCATTTGTATGTCTTTATTTTAATTTTATTATTTACATTCATTCACTGTACATCATTACACCATACAAAATGAGATTTTTCATCCAAAATACACTGTATATTGGCTCAATCAAGCACATCAACATATGTATTATCGTCAACAAATACTTTTCCATTTCTAGTTTCCTGTATATTTTGCTTTATTTCCCATCCTCGATTCCCTATCTCTCACTCTCTGCCATCTCCCACCCTCCTCCCACACTGTCTCTGGTATCTATGGTTGCTTTCTATGCCTTCCCCCCAGACACATTTTATTGATTCACTAAAGATCTTAATTAATCTAAATATTTTGAATACCAAGCACAGCTGATAAATACATATCCATGAACACAAGTCTGACTGACTTTAGGCATAAACCTCAGTGAGTAGAATAAACATATTATAAAGTAGCTCCTAGCTGGGGCTATATATCTTACTGCAGTCATCGAATAGGTATTTTTAATGCTTTCTTTTTTTTTTTTAGTTTCAAGAAAAACAATTTTACTTTTTTTTGAAACATTTTTTAAAACTTAGTTTACATTCAATCCCTAAGCATCGTCACAGCATACAAAATGTGATTTCCCATCAAAAATATACTGCATAAGTTAACGTAATGGCTATGTCACTGGACTCCCATGTAGTTGACCA
>NW_006159736.1:1050198-1050667 GCF_000334495.1 Tupaia belangeri chinensis
ACCCCCTAAAAAAAAAAAAAAAAAAAAAAACCTCTCAAAAAAAAAAAAAAAATGGTAGGTACATGAACCTATCGACATCTCAAGACAGGTCACAAATCCTTAAAACCAGACAACAAAGCCTAGAAGAAATTCAGCAAGGTTTTAGTCAAGTCACAAAATAATATTCCACCAATGTAGTCTCATGTACTTTAACTTCTGTTGTAGTTCAATCTTCCCAATTAAATTCTGGGATATAATATTCAACTCCAGGCTTGTCCTTATTATTAAGTTGGCCATTTTCTTAGTTTTTGAGCTCTTAGTTCTAGCATCTGTATTAAATTTTCATGATATAGCACTCCCTTGAGAGCTTCTTAGAGATCTGGTCTGGTGCTGGTAAACTCTTTTAGATTTTGTTTATCTGAGAATGTTGTTCTCTTTTCTTCCCACATGAAGGATAATCTTGCCGGGTACAGTATTCTTGGTTGAAATT
>NW_006159736.1:1050904-1056838 GCF_000334495.1 Tupaia belangeri chinensis
ATTTCTTTGGACTGGATCTTTGAGTGCCTCTCTAGGTTTGGAAAGTTTTCTTGCAGGATTTCATGGAATAGATTACCAATGCCCTTATGAGACTCTTCGCCTTCTGGAATACGAATTTTCCACATGTTTGGATGTTTGATGGTATCTAGTATTTCTCATATATTATTCTCATTTTGGGGGCCATTTTCTCAGTCTTCATGGTGGATTTTTCTAGGCCAGCAATTTTCTCTTCTACATCTGAGATTCTATTTTCTGTATGATCTAATCTGCTTTTAATACTTTCAAGGGAGATTTTTGACTTCCTGTATTATAGTCTTCGTCGCTAACAGGTCCCTTTGATTCTTTTTTAAAGTGTTTAATTTCTCTTTTAGATCTTGCAAGAATTTCCTCACCTCCTGGAACTCATCAGCTCCTTTCTCCTTACTCTTCTAGCGCATTGTCTCTCTTCTCTTCCATCTTTGTTAGCTTCACCATTATGAATATTCTAAATTCTTTATCAGACATTTCCATAATTTCCATTGAACTGTCTGTGGATGAAGAGGAATTATTCTTTTCCCTGGGAGGAGAGGTATGCTCTTGCTTTCCCATATTTCTTGTGGTCTCACTGTGATTTCTAGTCATCTGATGGATGATGTGTTTCTTCCTAATGTTTGAAGTTCAATCTGAACATTCGAGAGCGTGCAGAAAGAGGTGATCTATAATCTTCTTTGCTGTTCCGTAGTGATCCTTTTGTGCAGCAGATTCAGTAGATATTGAGGAATATGTTAACCCTAATAGTATTTGGATGTTTGGATATAGTTCCCTTAGATCCCTCTAGGAGCACAGTAAATGGAGATTGAGGAGTGGAGAGATGAGATAAAAGAAAAAGAAAATAAAACAGAGAGAGAGAAACAACAACAAAGAAACAGAAAAAAAATTTCAAACAACTAAAAAAAATTTTTTTTTTTAAAAAAAGCACAAAATAGAAAACCGTGTTGCGTGAAATCACTAGCTCTCAAGAGCCATGAGGAATCATCTTCTGAAGGCCTGCCTTTTGGCTCTTCTGCCTGGGTGGGAGCTGGAGAGGGTATTATTAACAAGACAAAAGAGGGGCTGAACACAAGAGAATACTTTGCCTTAAAATTTTTTAAAAAGGAAAAATTATGAAAAAATGAGAAGACAGAAGTAGACAGAGACAGAGTCACAGAGACACAGAGACAAAAATACAGAGAAGGCTAGAGGAGCTCCCTACCACTCAAGTTCGTGGGCTGGAGGCTGAATTATCACTAGGAAATCTTCATTTCTCTTTTTTCCACTGAAATTACTAGTTCTCAGGAGCCATGAGGACTTGTCTTCTCTAGCTGTATGTCTTCTTTAGAGGATTATTTTTTCAGATCATTTGCTCCATTTTTAACCAGGTTTATAACCCCTGCTTTGTTGTTTGAATTCCTCGTATATTATGATTATTAATACCTTTTCAGATGGATAGGATGCAAATATTTTCTCCCACCCTGTAGGTTGCACTTCACTTTTTTGACTGTGTTAATAATTTCCTCTATTATTCAAAAGCTTTTCTATTTGATACAGTTCACTATTTTTGTTTTGTTGCCTGTGCTTGAGGTATTTTAAGAATACTGCCTATGCCAATGTCCTGAAGTGTTTCCCCTATGTTTTTGTCTAGTATCTTTATAGTTTCATATTTTATGTTTAAGGCTCATTTGAAATTGATTTTTTTTTGAGAGGTTTTTCGCTATAGGGTGTGTGCGGTCACCAGACAGACAGAGAAAGACAGAGAGACAGAAAGTGAGAAATCACCCCCCAGGGGGGATGGTCATGCCGCAATCCCTTCTCCTCCATTCTCCTCTTGGGATCTTGGGCATGCACGCACACGCGCCCAGCGTGAGTTTTAAGCCACCGGGTCCAGGACGCAAACCACAGTCGACTACGTGGGAGTCCAGCTACATAGCCATTACACTAACTGCTGGTTCCCGAAATTGATTTTTTTTAATATGGTGAGAGTTACTAGTCTAGTTTCACTTTCTGCATATGAATGTCTAGTTTTCCTGTCACTATTTATTGAAGAGACTATCTTTTCCCCAATAGATGTTCTTGGTCCCTTTGTCAAAAATTAGCAGGCTGTATAAATATGGACTTATTTCTGGGTTCTCTTTTCTGTTTCATTAGTCTATGTATCTGTTTTATCTGAAGCTACCATTTTGTTTTAGCTCCCATGCCTTTGTAGCATATTTGAAATACAATAATAATCATACTATTGTAAACTACCATACTATGGTTCCAGCTTCATTTATTTTGCTCAGGATTACTTTGGCTATTTGAGGTCTTTGATGATTCTATACAAATTTTATAATTTTTTTCTATTTCTGAGAAAAATGTCATTGGTATTTTAATAGGTATCACATTGAATCTGTAGATTGTCTTTGGCAGTATAGACATCTTAACAATATTGATTCTTCTAATGCATGAACATAAGATTTGGTTTTATTATTTTGTGTGTTTTATTCAATTTCTTTCATAAGTGCCTTAAAATTTTCATTTATAGAGATTACTTCATCTTCTTGACTAAATTTATTCTTAGGTATTTTATTTTCTTCATAGTTATAGTAAATAGGATATTTTAGTATTATTTCTCTTGCAGCTATTTCATTATTGGTGTGTAAATATGCTAATGAATTTTTATGTCACTTTTATTCTGCAACTTTACTGAATTCATTTACTAGATTAAATAGTATTTTTATGGAATATTTAAGGTGTTCTGCATATAAGATTATATCTTTTGCCAACAGGGACGATTTAACTTCCTTTCTTTTTCGGATGTCCTTTATTTCTTTCTCTTGCCTAACTGCTCTGGCTAGGAATTCTAGTACTATGTTGAATAAGAGTGGTGAAAGTAAGAATCTTTGTTTTGCTTCAGTTTCTAGAAAAAAAGCTTTCAGCTTTTGCCCATTTAGTTTCCCTGTGATAAAGCCCAGCTGTTTTTGATGTACAGTTGAGAGTAGATTTGCAAGTATTATGTTGAGGATATTTGTGTCTGTGTTCATTGGGGATATTGGTTTGTAGTTGCCTTTTTTTGTTGTGTCTTTATCTGGTTTTATAGAATGAGCTTAGGAGGGTTCCGCTTCTTGACCTTGAATAGCTTAAAGAACATTGATAGAAGCTCTTTAAATCTTTAAAAGTTTTGTAGAATTCAGCAGTAAAATCATCTGGTCCTGGATTTTTCTTTTCTTCAGATTTTTTTTTTTTTTAATGTTTTTGCCTTAGAGCAGGTATGCTTGCCAGAAAGACACAGAGACAGCGAGAGGGAAAGTGAGAAATCATTACCCATTACCCAGAGTGTCTAAGGCCATTCTTCAATCCCTTTTCCTTCATTCTTCTTTTAAGATTTTGGGCACAGGGACCAGCCTTTAGCATAATGGCTATGTTGCTGGACTCCCATGTAGTCGCCCGCGGTTGGCGTCCCAGACCGGTGGCTTAAAACTCACACTGGGCATGTGTGTGAGCATGCCCAAGATCCCGAGAGGAGAATGGAGGAGAAGGGATTGAGGCGTGGCCTTCCCCCTTGGGGGTGATTTCTCGCTTTCTCTCTCTCTGTGTGTCTCTCTCTCTCTGTCTGGCGAGCGCACGCGCCCTATAGCAAAAAAAACTCTAAAAAAAAAAAAAAGAAAGATTTTGGACACACATGCACCTGTGCCCAGCATGAGTTTCAAATCTCTGGGTCTGGAACTTGAACCACAGTCACTTTTGTAGGAGTCCAGTGATTTAACTGCTATTACATCTGCTGGTCCCTTTTTTCATTAGATTTTTAATTACCAATTCAACCTCATTGGTCGTTATTGGTCTATTCAGGTTTTCTATTTCTTCCTGGATCACTCTTGTTGTATTTTTCTAGGATGTATTGATTACATCTAAATTTTTCAGTTCATTTGTGTATAAGTTTTTTTTGTTTTTTTTTTGGGGGGGGGGATTGTTTGTTTGTTATTTTAAAGAGAGATTTTTGGTAAGGGCACACGCACTTGCCAAAGAGACAGAGAGGGACTGAGAGACAGAAAGTGAGAAATAACCCCCCAGGGGATGGCCATTCCACAATCCCTTCTCTTCCATTCTCCTCCCAGGATCTTGGGCATGCACACATACATTCCCAGCATAAGTTTAAGCCTCCAGGTCCAGGACTCAAACCATGACTGACTGCATGAGAGTCCAGCAATGTAACTATTATGCCATCTGCTGGTCCCACGTGTAGAGTTATTTATAATAGTCTCCAAGTTTTGTATTTCTGTGGTATCACTTGTAATGTTTTCTACCTCATTTCCAATTTTATGTATTTAAGTTCTCTTTCTCTTCTTCTTAATCTAGATAATGATTTGCCACTTTTACCTTTTCAAAACAATCTTTTTGTTTCATTGACTTCTTTTGGTCATAAGTTTGTTTATTTCTTCTCTGACTTTTATCATTTGCTATTTTCTGCCAAACTGTGATTACTTTGTTTTTGTTTTTCTATCCCCTGAGGTACGTTATCATTGGGTGGTTGGAAAAGTCATGAAGCGTGAGTTTTAAGCCACTGGGTCTGGGACTCGAACTGCGGTCGACTACATGGGAATCCAGTGACATAGCCATTATGCTAACTGCTGGTCCCAACAAAAGCAGTTCTAAGAGGGAAATTTATAGCAATAAAAGCCTAGATAAAAAAAAAAAAAATGGGACCAGCAGTTAGCGTGTGCGTACATGCCCAAGATCCGAGAGGAGAATGGAGAAGAAGGGATTGCAGCATGGCCATCCCCCTTGGGGAATGATTTCTCGCTTTCTGTCTCTCTGTCTCTCTCTGTCTATCCAGCAAGCACACACGCCCTATAGTAAGAACCTCTAAAAATAACAAGGAAAAAAAAGAACTGCTTTTGTTGTACCCTTTAGGTTTTGTATTTTCTTTTTCGTTTCTTTCCATAAATTTTTAATTTCCATCTTGATTTGTTCTTTGACTCAGTCATCATTCAGAGGCATTTTACTTAGTTTGAATGGATTTGTATGATTTACGGTGTGCTTGTTAATGATTTCTAGTTTTATTCCATTATAGTCAGCAAATATACTTGATACAAGTTTTTTTTGAGTTTTTAAATGTTGTCATGGTCTATGCTGGAAAACAATCCATATACTCATGAGAATAATGTTTGTTCTGAAATCATTTGGTAGAATGTTCTATAAATGTGCATTAAGTCCATTTGCTCTGTAGTTCACCTTAAGTCCAATGTTTCTTTGTTTATTTTTTGTGTCAATGCGAAGACAGGGTGGGGGGGGCATTGAAGTCTTGAACAATAATTACATTAGAGCTTATCTCTCCATTTAACTGTAGTAATAATTGTTTTATGTATTTAGATGCTCTCATGTTGTGTGTTTTTATATTTACAATTATATCGTTTTGCTTATCTGTTCCTTTTATCACTATGTTATGGTTTTCTTTATGTCTTGCGACATAAAGAAAGACATCTTACCTAAACTTCCTCTAAAACCTGAAAGAAGAGATGGCCCTGAAGTGCGGTGGCTAGGTGCTACACAGAAGAAGCCAGATCCCACATGGCACACCAGGGTTCAAGTCCTGACCCCAGATCCTGACAGGATAGAAAATTGGAGGAAAAGAAGCTGCATCATGGCCAGGCCCTGTTGATGGGCATTTTCTCTCTCTATCTCTCTCTCATACACATGTATGAATGCATATGCACTCTGGAATAATAAAACTAAATAATAAATAAGTATAATTTTAAAAATTTAAAACCTAAGAGAAATATAATGTATTTCATCTCTAGCAATGATTCGGACCTTACAGAATATCAAATCTGGTCACCCAATTGTGTTCATATAGAGTGGGGATCTATGTGGAACTAAACAAAGAAACAACCTCTGTAACCACAATTAGCTTATTTGAACTCAAGGAAATGGCTCATTTTT
>NW_006159736.1:1056859-1066803 GCF_000334495.1 Tupaia belangeri chinensis
AAATAGTCTTTATGAAGACCACTTTTTCCTGGGAAATCTATGTTCATAAACAGTATAGGTATTTAGGAGCTTGCATATGGATTCTACACATGATATAACTTCTTTTCTTCTTTGTAAAGAATTATTTTATTTAACTTTATTTGTTTATTTTAATTTCCCCATAGAGGGACAGAATGAGAGAGAAAGAGAGAGAGAAAGAAAGAAAGCCACCAGGTCTGGCACTCGAACCACAGTAGGCCATGCACCCTTAACTACCACACCACTTGCTGGCCCTGATATGACTTCTTAATAAAGATCTGGGCTAGAATACTGCTTGGCTCAGTGTCATAAATGTCCAAGGTATGTATGTAAGTGGATTCAGTAAAATAAAAAGTATATTTTGCCAAAAATATAAATGGATAGAAATTATTTTATTTTCTTTGATCTATTTTGATTTAAACTCAGTTTTTTTTAATGCATGGAATAAAATTAACAAATATAAATGATTAGAACATTTTCCTCCATAAGTAAAGGAAAAAAATATTTTAAAATCCTACTTTCCTTGAAATACGATGAAAAGTCTTAAACATTTAACTAAACTTTCACATAAGCGATTCTTATTAACTCTATTTAATACTCATGCAATAAGTTTTGTTGTTTAGATCTTCAGTAAGATGTTAAGATCTCCAATACGATGACCTTGTTTTCTACCAAGAGTACAAAACTTACTCAAATAAATCCTTAAATTACTAACACAACGCTTTATGTAAATTTCTGAAGTTTCCTAGGACTTATTCAAACGGCTTTTACTCTAAGGTCCCTAAATTCAAAACTTTCAATATTAAGATATATTGTGTATTTGTGTGTATATGTGTGTGTGTGTGTGTGTGTGTGTGTTATTATTTACATTTATTCATAAACTCTTTTTTTATTAATTTATTTTACATTCATTCACTGAGCATCATCACACCATACAAAATGAGATTTCCCACCCAGAATACACTGCATAGTGGCTTAATCATACATGTTATCATCGACAAATAATTTTCCATTTATATATACTTCCTCCTATTTCTCACCCTCTGCCATTTCCAACCCTCCTCCCACACTGTCTCTGTTGTCTACAGTTGTTTTCTATTCCTTTTTCCTCCCACATTTTATTGATTCAAAAAATATCTTAATTAGCTACTTTCAATAGCAAGTTCAGCTGATATAAACATATCTGTGAACACATGTCTGACTTTAGGCATGAAGCTCTGAGTAAAATAAACACACTATAAAGTAGCACCTAGCTGATGCTACATAGCTTATGTAGTCATTAAATAGGTATTTTTTAATATATTTTTTAATTTCAAGAAAAGCAGTTTTAGTTTTAATAAATCAAAATTTTAAAATGCTGAGAGAGCTTTGCTTAAAACTTAAAGCTAGGAAACAGGTTAGGATGTTGTTCAAATAGTAGGTACAGGAACCTATTGACAGCTCAAAATAAGAGAAAAATCCTTAAATCTGGAAAAGAAAGCATAGAAAAAAATCAGTAATGTTTTAGTCAAAAGCCATAAGATTCTATTTCACCAGTTCAGTCTCATGTACTTAATCTATCTTCTGTTGTGGTCTGATCTTGTTTAAATTCTGGAACATAACATTTAACTCCAGACTTGTCTCTACCATTAAGTTGGCCATTTCTTAGTTGTTATTGAACTCTTATTTCTGTGTGTCTTTATTTAGCTTTTGAAAGGGCTTTTAATGATTTTTTTAAGCTTGAACCCTTTATAGATTCTTAGTAAAAATATTTTCACAGTATTAAAGATCAATATTTTTGTGTAATATAGTGACTTCTTTAAAAATTAAAAATATGATATATACAATGAAAGGTAGATACATTGAAACAGTGATTATAAGATAAGAATCTTGATTTATGAATATAAAATGGTGAACTAGAGAGAAAACATATTTTCTTTTGGAATTTTTTGCTTCAATATTTTCATATATATATATACACACACATATTTTTAAAATACATAGAGAGAGTATATTTCATAAATATGTATACATGAGTTTAATGGGGAGAGAGAATATATAAAGAACTTGGGGTTGAAAAATAGGTGGTACTATTCTATGGAATATTACTCAGCCATAAAAAAAGGATCCTGGCATTTGATAGAAAGTAGATGAATATGGGGGATTTACTGCTAAGTGAAGCAAGCCTGACTATGAAAGAGAAGTATCATATGTCCCTAATCAATATATACTGAATGTCTGTACTCTATGGCAAAAACTGAAAGATTGAAATATATAAAAGCAAGGAGAACAGTTGTGGATATTAGAGGCAATGTGCGAGGAGGGTGAGAAATGGGGGAGGGTGAGAGGAAGGAAGTCAAAGGGATAAAGAAAGAAGCAAAACACTTAAGGGACATAAAAATGGAAAATTACCTGTTGATAACATGTATGATAATATCTTTAACTGGATTAATATGCAGTTTATTCACACTAGGGAAACTTATTTCGCATACTGTAACAAAATGCAGTCATCAAATGTACAAAATATAATAAAAAATAAAGAAGAAGATTAAAAAATAAAATAAAAAGAACCTGGTTGAATATTACTTATGTTATCATACTAAAATAAGCAAAAAGAAAGGCTACCATTACACTGAAGTCAAGCACAACACCTGAGAAACAGAAATACATTCAAACATTTGGACTTTCACCCTGTATTGACTCAATGGGGCTAAGACAAGCCACATTGAATGAATTCTTTGGAGGAAAGAGGAGGAAGAAAGATATGGGACTCAGGGATTTCACAAAGTATATTTCACACTGTAGAAAAGTAAGCAAAGACTGTTAATCCCAGAGAACTCCTTTGGGAAGTTCTTTGACCATACATGTTATTCTTAACTTGAGCTGCTCCTTTTTCTCCCCATTGAGAGGTTTAATTTTTCAATTTGAGTCACTATTGGTATAAAGCATGCCTCATTAACTTGTGGGAGGTAGCTGGTATTCATTAATTCAGTTCTCACTTCATTTGCTTTGCACACAGTCATAATTAGCATCCAAATAACTTAGGTAACTTCAATAGATTTATGACTATGATTTGACTCTACATTTGCTTTTTTTACTTTTTCTCCCTTTTCTGTGACTCTATAGAAGCTAAAATTTAAAAGGACAAAACTACTTCTGGGCATGATAAGTTGTTAAATTTTTTGGTATCCAATTGTCTTACATGATTAATGCACGGAGATTTTAGTACTTCTCTTACCTTGCAAATTTCGATTTTAAAAAAGCAAAACAATTGATTGCTTTAAAACTATAGAAAAATATTTTGAACCATAAATTCAAAGAGGATATCCAAGCTCATGCCATTTCAGCATCCTGTTTTTATTACTTCAATCTATGTAGAATGTATTATATTTCTGAAATACTGTTTTCATATGGGAATTACACTACATCAACAAAAAAACCAAGACCACGAATTGGAATAAATGTTGTGGTGGGATGCAAAGAAAAAATAATCACAATAGCTTGCAGCTCTTTCCACGTAGAGCTAGACAGCATTTTTCTTTTTCCTGAAACTAAGGTAAGCTGTGTGTCTTCTTTGGCCAAAGGACCTTGGCGAACATGAATAAGCAGAGGCATAAAGATATGAAGATGCTGGCACACTGGAGCATGCCTTTACCTGTTGCTTTTGGAACTTGATGAAGAAGCCTAGACTAGCCTGTGGGAGGATGGAGATCACCAATGTAATCAATGTGATCACCAACATGACCAATCACCCTGGTCACCCAAGCCAAGAGAGTCTGGAATCAACCTGCATCTGACTGTAGCCACAGGAATGAGCCCAGGTGAGACTATCAGAACTGCCCAGTTGAGTTGAGCCCAAAGATAAACCACAAAAGTATGAGCAAATGAGCCACTAAGTTTTGCAATTATTTATAACCTAGTAAGTCTTATTGATATAGTTGATATTTTTTAATGTAACAAAAATAAATCAAAAGGTCTCTCTTCAATATCACCATGATCTTGGAACCAGCAGGTGGCGTAATGGCTATGTCACTGGACTCCCATGTAGTCGACTACAGTTCGAGTCCCAGACCCGGTGGCTTAAACTCATGCTGGGTGTGCATATGCGTGTGTGCCCAAGATCCTGAGAGGAGAATGGAGGAGAAGGGATTGTGGCATGGCCATCACCCCTGGGGGGTGATTTCTCATTTTCTGTCTGTCTGTCTCTCTCTCTCTTTCTGGCAAGCGCACACACCCTATAGCAAAAATCTCTCCAAAAAAAAAGTGTATATATATATAATCACCATGATTTTAAAATCAATTAATCAATTTTTTTAAAACCTGATTAAAACAGTCATAAGAGAATATAGAAACTTTCTGAGATATAACTTGAATAAACCTATCAAAAAGCAACTTAATATAATCACCAAATATCCATTAGCTATTAAATATGATAAAAATAGTAAGACATAGAGGCAGATAAATAATCAAATATGGCTGCTACCCTTGAAAAGCTTACACTGTAAACCTCATTTCTCCAGAACAAGACCATGAAGAAATCTCACCTAGGTCCCCCAGAAAGAAACAAAAGTAAACAATATATTTGACATCATGAACCTCAAATAGTAAAGCCTCTACCCCCTCACCCATAGCTGAGTCCCTTAGGCCTTCCTGAGAGTTTACTTAGTAAAACTTCATGTATAGCTCTAACATTGGATCATCTGCTTTCTAAGAAAAAAAATCAGATTAAGGCATCAAGGCTTCCAGTCTGGCACTCTGAGAAGAGATTTTAAACAAAGGAATTGACAGAAAACTACACCCAATAACTCAAGAAGGAAGACATCTCAAACCATTGAAAACTTGTATCTTCCTCAATGGTTCCCAGTGCATCATTAGTTTATGTCCCTTGAGATGACTTAAATCTTCAAGCACCTACTAAACGGTGTGTAAATATATGCAGTTTAAAGGTCAGGGGTCCTCAAGGACAAAAAGAAGGACTTGAATAGACTTTTCTCCAAAGGAGATAGAAAAGTGGCCAAGTAGCATTTTTAAAGATATTCAACCTTGAGACCAGGAGCTGATGTAATCACTGGACTCCCACATGGTCAACCACAGTTCGAATCCCGGACTTACTGGAGTTAGAAATAAACATATGTATCCCATATCATTGAGAAACCATCTAAGTATAGAATTAATACATGAAGACAATATAATGATAAGCCTGGAACACTGGGTAGGAAAAAGCCCACAGACCAGAATTTAAAGCCAAGACTTTGCTGTTTATAAGAATCGCATCCCGGGAACCAGCAGTTAGCGTAATGGCTATGTTGCTGGACTCCCACGTAGTCGACCGTGGTTCGTGTCCCGGACCCAGTGGCTTAAAACTCACGCCGGGCGCGTGTGCGTGCGTGCCCAAGATCCCAAGAGGAGAATAGAGGAGAAGGGATTGCGGCGTGACCATCCCCCCTGGGGGGTGATTTCTCGCTTTCTGTCTCTATGTCTTTCTCTGTCTGTCTGGCGAGCGCACGCGCCCTACAGTGAAAATCTCTCCAAAAAAAAAAAAAGAATCGCATCCCATGAAGGAAGTAGAGAGTGCTTGACAGTCAGAAGCTCTAACCACTATACCTCAGTTCCTCAAAACATTACTGTTAGGCTTTTTTTTTTTTTTTTGGAGAGATTTTCACTGTAGGGCGCGTGCGCTCGCCAGACAGACAGAGAGAGACAGAGAGACAGAAAGCAAGGAATCACCCCCCCAGAGGGGATGGCCACACTGCAATCTTTTCTCTTTGATTCTCCTTTCATAATCCCTTCTCTTTGATTCTCCTCTTGTGATCTTGGGCACGCACACACATGTGCCCTGCTTGAGATTAAGCCACTGGGTGTGGGACTCAAACCACAGTCAACTATATGGAAGTTCAGCGACATAGACATTACTCTAACTGCTGGTCCCAACTGTTAGGCCTTTTTTATCTCCATTTTACAGATAACAAACCTAAAGCTGAAACGAATAAATTACATGTTAACTATATCTAAGTAAAGGAACATGCTGCTACTTAAGTATGAAAATAGTGCAAGTGAAATAAACAGCTCTTTTTTTTTTTTGGTAGAATGGAAATTTTTCTTACCTATCACACCCCTAATCACTACAAAATAGAAAAAAAAAAAAGAGCATTAAACCAAAAACTAAATATTCTCTCTTTTCTTTCCCTCTTTTGAAGAAATGAATAAATTTTTTTTTTTTTTTTTGGAGAGATTTTCACTGTAGGGAGCGTGCGCTCGCCAGACAGACAGAGAGAGACATAGAGACAGAAAGCAAGAAATCACCCCCCAGGGGGGATGGTCACGCCGCAATCCCTTCTCCTCCATTCTCCTCTCGGGATCTTGGGCACGCACGCACACGTGCCCGGCGTGAGTTTTAAGCCACCGGGTCCGGGACACAAACCGCGGTCGACTACGGGGGAGTCCAGCGACATAGCCATTACGCTAACTGCTGGTTCCCGAGAAATGAATGAATTTTAAAATTAATTATTCACGTTAATATTGACACAACATCACAAAGTATACTTCACTTCATAGTGTTCCCCCAGTGTAAACTGCTTTTCAGGATTTTAAGTAAAATGACAAAACACAGAGTATGTTGAAAATTAGCCATTGTCTAGTTAAAATATCTCCAATTCTCGGGATAGCATGCAAAATTAAAATGTGCTTTAGTTTAGTGCATGTTCTAGCACTAGTTAAATAAGAATAGAATTATAATCCCAATTTACTTTCAAATTAAATTATCCACTAATATGTAATTCTGAAACTGTGAATGTAATCTTTCTAAATAAATACAGATACAATTTATTAGTTCAGTTCTAAGAATGTTGACAAATTGCTCCAGAACTACATTTTCTTCCTCATTTCCTCATTTTCTCATCTAATTATTAAACTAATTAACATGTGCTACAACAATCCATTTTATAATGAACTCAAACTGAAAACAAAACTGTGTTAGTGACTATTGGTTAATGCTTGTATTTTTTTTTTTTTTGTATTTAGATGCATACTTCTTTTAAAAAGGTGAATCACAGTCCTACTGAAACTCTGTAGACAGCGCGGATATCTCCAGACCTCAACAGCCTCTGGAAAAAAAGGAAGCTGTATTAACATGCACATACATAATTTACTTGGAGGAAGAAGTCCAATGCTCAGAAGAGCTCCCTGCCCAAGTATTAGTCCCTGAAAGAGGAAGAATAACCTACTGTTTTCTCTACCCCAATTCCTCCTTCTCAGAGTTGCTTTCCTGCAGAAAAACTACCAGTAACTGTCTTAGTATCTCACTACCTCTGTGAAATCCCTGTGACCATGTCAAGAGGTCACCACCATGTTGCCAAAGCAGCCAGAAGTAGGAGCCAGAGCTATGCCAGTTGCTAAGGCTGGAACTAAATCCCTCTCCCATACTCTGTGCAGTGTCCCATCATTCATGGAGCACCCCAGCTTGTTTCACGGATCTGATGGCATTTCTCATGAAAGCATCTCCCTACACCTCCTTCAGCGTGTTCCCTTTCCTTATTCAATCAGGGCTCAAAAATCCCAACAGGCCACAGCCATTCTTCCCCCTCCATTGTTTATCCTCTCTCCCACTCTCAGGTATCCTTGCAGTTTTTCAAAAATTATTTTTGTGCTTTAACCTGAGACCAACTTTCTTACACATGGCAACGTACACTCACAGACATCCTTATAGACCATCAGCGCACTAGTTCAGCAAATGCTCACTCTCAATAGCATCTGAGAAATTAGGATCTACTAGATACGGTCACAGGCTGAAATTATTTTTATACATTTAAATGTAACAAAACAAATGTTTGATCCATGAAACAGAAGCATAGTTATAAAACATGCTGACACATGCCCACATCAAGGGATTAAATATGAGCAGAAAGACTTCTTTCTCTATTTATCTCTTCCTATTACCTAAAAGAAAATGAACCACTGTCTGAAATCACCTGAAGGAGGGCCAGTAGCTATTTCAAAAGCACAGTCTGGAAATTGATGAGCCGACATATTTTAATAAACCCTTTTTCATTCTCTGAATTTGGAATTCACTCCCCGCTTGGTTAGCTGGTCTCATATAAATCCTCTTTTCTTTGGATTTACTTTCTAAGTAAATGCTCACTACTTTGTGTGTGAATCCTAAAGCTTTTGGATGTGCTTTGGTTATAAAATACAAAGAAAGTCATTATTTCGCTTATATCCTTTTTAAAAAGACTAAGGTAATTTGTTTAAAATAGAAAGAGGTATTTTACTATGAGGCAAATTTTAAAATAACCGAAGCAAGTTACAGTGTAAATATGCATAAATACATATGTAGAAACTGAAATAGTAAGAGCCTAAATATAAATTTACCAAAAAAGTTCATAGCTTTGTATGTATAGGTATACATATATGTATGTAGAGATATGCATATCTACATATATACAAACTGAGACATATATGTGTGTATTGGTGCAAACACAGTAAGAATCTTTTTGTTGTTGTTGATTTTTGTCTTTCAACCTGAGGCTTGAAACACATGCCAGGCACATGTGTGTGTCTACCTGAAATTCTGAGAAGAGAGTGGAGGAGAGGGGATTGTGGTATGGCCACCCTCGCCAGTGAATGATTTCCACTTTCTCTCTCTGTCTCTCCATTGAGCACACATGCTCCTAGCAAAATCTAATACACATCAAATCATATTTATCAGTCCTCTCACTGTCATTGTCCTATTCAGACACTTCAAACAACACTGGCTTCCTGGGATCCTTTCCCACTCTGAGCATCTAATACTCTAATGGCCCAAGGTGTTCTCACCACATCTTTCCCCTTCACTTCATTCCCTCCATCCTCACACCTTTCACATGACCTCCCTTCCAACATAACCACTGGAGTTTCCATTGTTGTCCACTGGGCTAAAGCTACCAGGGAAACCTGGAAGCTTCCTTACCTCCATCTACCGTCCCTTCCTGCTCATGGAGAGGAGCTTATAGAGAAGCTTAAGGAATTGAGTTGTTCTCTTTCTTTGCCCTCCTTGTGAGAAAAGTCTCATGAAACTGATGCAGGTTCAATTTCTCACCTCAGAATCAGACTCCTGTACCACGTTTTAGAAGAAAGAAACCACCACCATTCGGTTGCAGGGGACCACTTACTCTTCTCTCCTTCATCTCCTTAAAATGATGATGATGTCTGAAATCAAGGTGGAGGGAAGAGGTATTTCTTTTTATAACCAAAAGAAAAACTATTATATAATTAAAAGTAAAAGAAAGAAAATACCTTTTTATAATTAAAATTAGACGCATGTGCTTTGTTCACTGAAGCTGATGTGAAGTCAGGTAGTCAGCAAGCATCTATGACAAGTGTCAGAACCTCACTAACTTTTTTAAGGAATGGTGTAGGAGATGATTTGCCACAAGAAAGCTTGAATATATCACATGCCTGGAATGAAGAAATATCTCTACAAAAGTAGAAAGGAATTCAGAAAATATGTTACTGGAGAGCCGAAAACAAATTCTGCAGGATTCATAAACCAGTCTGGAAAAGTTGATGTTACCTGGAATCTCTTTAGGGAAAAAGAAGCTGTGTCAAGCTGTTACCTACTATATTCACTGGGTGATATATGTGACTATTTGCATGATTTATGAAGATTTGTTGTTGCTATTTTTAAACAGACTGTTATAAAGAAGGTTGTTTTTAAAAGAATTTGTTGATCAGAGTATCACCATATTTAACATACACACAAACATGCACACAGACTTTTTAATCAAGTCTTAATCTCTACAAGCCTGAAACCTAGGGGTGAGAATGGCAATGAAATGTACAGACTCTGATGAAGCATAATGACAAATTGGAACTGTGAAAGAGACAAATTGCTGCCATACAACTCATCCATAAATTTCCTAGTGACTGAGCGACAGATGTACCATCTGAGTCATTCATTAAGAAGATGATGT
>NW_006159736.1:1067191-1068117 GCF_000334495.1 Tupaia belangeri chinensis
TCCCTACAACAAAGAATTATCCAAACCAGATGTTAATAGTTCAAGTCTGAGAAACCCTGTTCTGAAGCATGTATGCTAATATGTGAATATTATTTCCCTTTTTTATTTCTCCACGTTCTCATCTTTACTCAGCACACAATAGTTCATATGACTTAACATCATGCATTATGCTATTTCAGCCTGCAGGGTCATTTTGTGGCTCCATATCACCATACAGAGCAAGCACTCTCAATACTCAAAGGTCTGGACATAGACATCAGGAGGATCTTTGCAAAGAGCAACTGCAGAAACTGAAATGTCAAGAGGACAGCCATGGGTAAATGGCTCACACAATGCACGAGGAAACTTGTACACAAGGAATGATGAAGTTCTATTTAAACATTTAGTTCAAGTAGAAGTTAACCAAAATCAAAAGTCTTTACTAACAATTTTTGTGCAAAATATTTTTTTACTGCCAGATAGCATATGTATCTATCAGAAAGAAAGATAGAAAGGGAAAGTACTTCTCAATAGGGCATGGTCATGCCACATCCTTTTACTCCATCTCATCAAGATTTGGGGCACACGTGCATGCACCCAGCATGATTTTCAAGTTGCTAGGACTGGGATTCAAACCGTGTTGACCATGTGGGATCCAACTCCCAATGCACAGTGCTTAACCACTGTACTGGATTTACATTTATCTTTAACTATCAAAATATTAATGAAAATTATTTGGTAAAGAACAGTCTTTAAAAGTGGAATAGAGGGCCAGTAGGTGCTGTGGTAGTTGAGGTGCTAGACTTTCACATGACTGACCACGGTTCAAGTCCCTGACCTGATAGTTTGCTATCTCACAGTCTCTCTCTCTTTTTTTTTTTTTTTTTTTTTTTCGGGGGAGGTTTTTTTTTTTTTTTTTTTTTTTTTTTTTTTTTATAAAGTCCTCC
>NW_006159736.1:1068228-1069281 GCF_000334495.1 Tupaia belangeri chinensis
GCCACCGGGTCCGGGACATGAACCGCGGTCGACTACGTGGGAGTCCAGCGACATAGCCATTACACTAACTGCTGGTTCCCTCTCTCACTTTTTCTCTGGTGAGCACACATGCTCTCTTGGAAATTTGAAAATAACAATAATAATAATTAATTAAGTAAGTCTTTAAAAAAGTATAATAGAACAATCCATTTGTTCATATCTTGGCCAAAGTATTCATCAAGTAATAATGTATTCATTTGTTTTCTTTCCTGTTTCTTCATATAAACCACAATATATAAAAACCATGTATAATATGTTTGTGAATTACCATTATCAACTATGGTGAATGGCCTATAGAAGACTCTTAGAAACTATTTAATAAATAGGTTAATTAGGACTGAATGATCAGGAAACAAGGTTTGAGTTATACTTTAGTAATTTTTTAATTTAAATTTATTTATATTCATTCACTATACATCATTATAGCAAACAAAATGAGATTTCCCATCCAGAATACACTGTATATTGGCTTAATCAAGCACATCAACATACATGTTATCATCAACAAATAATTTTCCATTTCTTGTTTCCTGTATATTTTGTTATTTTGCCATCCTTGATTCCCTATCTTTCACCCTCTGCCGTGTCCCACCCTCCTCCCACACTCTCTCTGGTATCCACAGTTGCTTTCTATGCCTTTTCCCCCCATTTTATTGATTCGCTTATGAACTTAATCTAAATACTTCCAGTAGCAAGCACAGCTGATATACACATATCCATGAACACAAGTCTGATTTTAGACATAAACTTCAGTGAGTAGAATGAACATACTATAAAGTAGTACCTAGCTGGGGCTATATAGCTTACTGCAGTCATCAAATATGCATTTTTTTTAATTTCAAGAAAACCAGTTTTCATGTTTTTTTCTACCTGAAACTTTTTTTTAATTAATTAATTTACATTCATCCCCTAATCATCATCACAACATACAAAATGTGGTTTCCCATCCAGAATATACTGCATAGTGGCTTAATCATGTATGTTATCATCAATAATTTTCCATTTCTAGTTTCA
>NW_006159736.1:1071141-1107959 GCF_000334495.1 Tupaia belangeri chinensis
CCTGACCTGTTAGTTTGTTTTCTCACAGTCCTTTTCTCTTTTTTTTTTTTTTTTTTTTTTTGAGAGATTTTTTTTCTCTATAGGGCACATGCGCTCACCAGACAGAGAGAGACATAGAAACAGAAAGCGAGAAATCACCCCCAAGGGGGGATGGTCATGCCGCAATCCTTTCTCCTCCATTCTCCTCTCGGGATCTTGGACACGCAAGCACAAGGGCCCAGCATGCGTTTTCCCTCTCTCACTTTTTCTCTGGTGAGCACACATGCTCTCTTGGAAATTTGAAAATAACAATAATAATAATTAATTAAGTAAGTCTTTAAAAAAGTATAATAGAACAATCCATTTGTTCATATCTTGGCCAAAGTATTCATCAAGTAATAATGTATTCATTTGTTTTCTTTCCTGTTTCTTCATATAAACCACAATATATAAAAACCATGTATAATATGTTTGTGAATTACCATTATCAACTATGGTGAATGGCCTATAGAAGACTCTTAGAAACTATTTAATAAATAGGTTAATTAGGACTGAATGATCAGGAAACAAGGTTTGAGTTATACTTTAGTAATTTTTTAATTTAAATTTATTTATATTCATTCACTATACATCATTATAGCAAACAAAATGAGATTTCCCATCCAGAATACACTGTATATTGGCTTAATCAAGCACATCAACATACATGTTATCATCAACAAATAATTTTCCATTTCTTGTTTCCTGTATATTTTGTTATTTTGCCATCCTTGATTCCCTATCTTTCACCCTCTGCCGTGTCCCACCCTCCTCCCACACTCTCTCTGGTATCCACAGTTGCTTTCTATGCCTTTTCCCCCCATTTTATTGATTCGCTTATGAACTTAATCTAAATACTTCCAGTAGCAAGCACAGCTGATATACACATATCCATGAACACAAGTCTGATTTTAGACATAAACTTCAGTGAGTAGAATGAACATACTATAAAGTAGTACAATTAAGTTCCATTCATGCCCTAATCATCATCACAACATACAAAATGTGGTTTCCCATCCAGAATATACTGCATATTGGCTTAATCATGTATGTTATCATCAATAATTTTCCATTTCTAGTTTCATATATATATATATATTTAAAGTTATATATATTTACCCCTATGTCTGTCCTTTCCCACCCTCTTCTCACACTATCTCTGATGTCTACAGTTGTCTTCCATTCCTTTTCCCCTCCACATTTTATTGATCACACAATTTCCTAAATAATATAACTACTTTCAATAGCAAGTTCAGCTGGTAATTTCAAGAAAAGTAGTTTTGAATTGGTAAGGAACTTTGCTTAAAACTTAAAGCCTGGAGACAGGTTAGTATTCTGTTTAAATAGTAGGTACATGAACCTATAAACAGCTCAGGACAGGACAAAAACTCTTAAAACTGGACAACAAAGCCTAGAAGAAAAGCAGCAATATTTTAGTCAAAACTCACAGAATGATATTTCACCAGTTCAGTCTCATGTACTTTATCTTCTGTTGGGTTTGATCTTCCCGATTGAATTCTGGATATATAATATTCAACTCCAGGCCATTTTATTAGTTTTTGAACTTTTATTTCTGTGGGTCTACATTTAATTTTTCTGACATAGCACTCCCTTGAGAACTTCTCAGAGATCTGATCTGGTGCTGGTTAATTCTTTCAGGTTTTGTTTATCTGGGAATGTTCGTGTCTTTTCTTCCGATATGAAGGATAATCTTGCCGGGTACTGTATTCTCAGTCGAAATTGCTTTTCCCTTAACATTTTGAATATATTTTCTCATTCTTTCCTTGCTTGCATTGTTTTTGATGAGAGGTCTGCTGTTAGTCTGATGGGATATCCTTTGTAGGTAACTTGCTGTTTCTCTCTTTTGTTTTCCTGATATAGTCTTCTCCTCAGTACTTCAAAAGCTAGTTTACTGTTTATGACTTCTTCCAGTTTTTGTTTGCAAATTATTTTATTCATTCTTCCTATTTGAAGGATAGTCTTGCCAAATATAGTATTCTTGGTTGAAATTGCTTTTCTTTTAGTATTTTAAATATGTCTTCCCATTCTTTTCTTTTCTGCATTGTCCAGTAGAGAGGTCTGATGTTAGCCTAATACGATTACCTTTGTAAGTGACTTGACATTTGTCTCTTGCCATTTTTAAAACATTATCTTTATGCTTTTTAATAATTTATGATGTTCCATGGAGAGGATTTTCTTAGGTTGATTTTATTTGGGGTCCTATATATTTCTTGGGTCTGGATGTTTCAATGCTTGTCTAGGTTTGGGAAATTTTCTGCAAGTATTTCATGGAATAGATCTTCCATTCCCTAGTTTGAGTCTTTGCTTTCTGGACTACCTTTCATTCAAATATTTGGGTGTTTTATAGTGTCTAGTATTTCCCATATGTTCTCCTCATTTTTTAAAATTATTTTTGGTGATTTTATCTAAGTTAAAGGTTTTGTCTTCCAGCTCAGAAATTCTGTCTTCTGCATGGTCTTATGTACTATTAATACTTTCAAGGATAGTCTTGATTTCATATATCACTATCTCCATCTCTAATAGTTCTGTTTTTATAATGGTGTCTATCTCCTTTTTCAAATACTGGAAAGACTTCTTCATCTCTGTCACCATGAATATTCTGAACTCTATTTCTGATATACCTGTAAATTATTTTGTACTGTCCATAGATGAAGAAGAGTTGCTCTGTTCCACTAAGGAATAGGTATTTCCTTGTTTCCCATACTTTTTGTGCCTCTCCACTGCTTTCTAGTCATCTGATGGATTACATGCTACTTTTTTTAAAAAAAAAAGAATTATTTTATTTAACATTATTTACTTTTAAATTTACCAGAGAGGGACAGAATGGGAGAGAGAGAGAAAGTTGGAAAACAAGCCACCAAGTCTCAGACTCAAACAGTAGTCAACCATGTGAGAGTCCAGTGCCTTTAACTACCACACTACCTGCTGGCTCCTATACACTACCCTGCTTTTCTGGTGTCAGTTCTATAGTGTCAACGGGAAGAAGAGCTGTATTTCTCAGACGTGTTCTTGGTAAAGGGTCTTCTCTTCCCGTCCAAGAAGTGCATATATAACCACCTTTAGGTGGGGTCATGCTGAGCTGCATTGTTCAGAAAACTATGAAGTCTCAACATATTCCAGTGTGGGCAGAAGGTAGCTACAGGTCAGAGCCAGTCTTCCTGTTTCAGTTGCCTTCACTGGCTGCCACTACTTCTTGGTCCAAAGCAGTGCAGACTCTGGGGATAACGGTGGCACATGAATGTACCTGAGATGGGCTGAGAAGCAGGAAGAGGCCTGAAGTAGTCTCCTGCCTCAGTTGCTCTCACTTGGTGCTGCTAGTCACCAGTTCACAGCAGCATGGGCTCCCAGGGTAATGATGGCAGACTGATGTACCTGGGATGGGTTGGGAAGCAGGAAATACCCTGAAGTGGTCTCCTGCTCAGTTACCCTCATTAAATACTTCTGCTTTGATTTTTTATTTTACCAACAATTTTAAAATCAGTTTATTTATTAAAGATATATCCAAGTCACATGAACTAGAAAAGCATTTGTGTTAAATACCATGTACATTAACAATTTTCACTTAAATGTTCACATATGTGTAGGTGTAGGTCAAATTGAACAGAATTCCTTAAATAATTTTATCATGTAGAAACATTTACCATATTACATGTGAAAACACACATAAGCATGCATGCACGTGCATGCATACATGCACACACACACACACACACACACAGATCTCACAGCTTTGGGGCCAAGTGGTGGGTATATGGCAGTTGCAAGTGTCCCTAATGGGAAAGGTTATAGATTCATATTCCAGGACCTCCTTAAGCAGGCAGGATGTACACGTGTGCCCGTGTTCTGGGTCAGCTGAGAGTGAGCAGCATCACAGGGTTGGCTGTCTCTTTGCCTCTCTGTCTCTTATGGAAGAAATAAACTTAAGCTTTTATTTATTCATTTTTTTTATTTTATTTAGGTAATCTCAGGAAGGCTGGAGGTCCAAATTGTGGTTTAAGTTATTTTTATACGACTTTGATTTAAAAAAAAAAAAACCTCTTTTTCCTCCTTTCTTCAATTTCAGATGAGTTGGGAGTTAACTTTTAGATGTTTATATTTTAGCTAGGACTAGTTAGATTGTATTTTTTAAAAAACAAACAAGAAAATCTTCAGGCAACATTGACTTTTTATCTTACTACAAGTGAAAGAAGCCAGCAGGTTCAAAGTAGGCAAGAAAAGAGAGAACTAGAAGCTTCTGCATGTTAACCCTAGGGGTACAGTTTTCTGAATGAGTCTCATAATGGCCATAAATTATCTAGCAATTTATATTATAACAATATATATTGGATAGTTTATAATATAAATGGAGTATAACATAATCAATAGTTTATTAATTAAAAAGAACGTGCACAAGAATTAACCATGTTCCTGTTTGAAAGATGTTCAGAAAAAAGTTAAAAAGCCAAATCATTTGCAGATGCACATAACCAAAAATGTCAATTCACCAGAGCTCTGAAGTCTTCAGAGACAGAATACAAGTTCAGTAGAAACCAAAGAGTACTCACCATAAGGATAATGTCATGACACCACAATGGACCTTCCAGAAAAGACAGAAGGTCTGCTGTCTTTCCAGAAAATATGTAAGTCCCTTTATTTAAACTGTTTAAATCGAATCCCAGTATAATCAAAAGAACTCACCAAAGAGAAACAGTCCAAGAATCAGAGGGGAGATTTACCAGGGCAGAAAGTGCTGTGAAAGCAGAGCTCAAAGGGCCCAGTGAACATATGTTCTGGGTTTCAGGGCTGCCAAACTGTCTGAGGTGAGCTCACTACTGCTGAACTTCAGATATGTCATCCTCTATATAACAGGCAGAGAGAGACTCCCTAAAAGGAAAAAGATGTTTTTTTAGGAAGCAGCATTACAAGGATACAGCTGCCTTAATAAACCACAGCCACATTCAAGACAGGAATTATGAAAGAAAAATGAAGAGGGATTATGCAAATTGTTTGGGACAATTATCTTTGGCTCCCAGGATCAATGACAAGATGGGCACCAATCACTGATTGGACCAGCATCAGTCATAGGTTGGACAGGCAGTTGTCTTCACAGAGGTGTAACGATGTAGTGGTCTTCATGCAAGATTCTGCTTCTAGCAGAGTCCTTATAACCATGCTTTTTCAGGCCTATTTATACGAGAATCACCTTCACAGCCTTCCTGGCTCAGTTTAGTCAGGGTTTTAACACAAGTTGACACAAATGGCTTTCTTTTGTTTCTGACAACTTTCACAGTACGAATGGATTTCAAGACTTACTACTGTGGTGTTTTATAAAATACCGTAAGAGCCAAAGAGGTTCTCAAACTTGGGTCAGTAACAGAATCACCCAAGGGACTTGGTAAAGCAACAAGGTCAAAGCCTATCATATCTGTCCAAGTGAAAATACATTGGAAGCTTTGAAAAAACAAGTATAAATTTTATTAAAGCTATTGCAGTAGGAAAAAAAAAACTTCAATAGAGGACTGAGTTCAACGCCACTGAAGCAAAAGGAGAGCCCAGGGCAAACTAGTGAAAAAAGTACCAGAGAACCTTAGTTAAAGGTCCTTAGTTGGGGGATGCTTATAAATGTGATTAGGTTTTGTATCTGCTAATTTCTAATGAAATTAGCCTCCTACCCTCCCACAGGGATCTAGGGAAGGGGGCCTAGGGATTAGGCACATTATATCCTTTGATTACTTTTCAAAATGATGGTTTCCAGGTCCTTGTGAAAGACATTAGTGGGCTGTAAAAAGCGGCTAGAGGCTGAGAAAGGATTTACATCTCAAAGTGACAAAGAAGAATAGTTCTCTAGAAAAGACAGGTCAGCACCAAACTTGGGAGCCAATGCTTTGAGATATTTAGAAAAATTCTCAAAACTGCCCCAGACAACATAATATAATTGTACTTCATTTGTATTGTGTTTTTTTTTTTTTCATTTCTCCCTTCCTCACTGTATGTGGTAGTAAAATAAGAATAACTTTTATGTGGGATAAAAACAAATAGAACTCAAATGCAGGGTTTCCCAATAAAATGTGGAATATTTAGTACATGCTTGTTTTCTGATATTCAGATTTTACTGAGTGTCATGTATTTTTATTCACTAAATCTAGTTTTTAAATTGGAGATTATACTTTTGCTTTCCCTAACAGCACAAAGAAAATTTCTCATCCAACATCCTAAAGCTATTGCTGCAGTCTTTTTGTGAAGAATTTTTTTTAAATGAGTCAAGACAGACAGGAGTCTTAAGCCGATAAGTACAATAACCTTTTAGGAATTGCCTTTTCCTGAACATCCATTCTCCACAATGCAGGGGCCTAACAATGCAGCCTCTTGATGTGCCCAAGGCCAGGTGTCTCTCTCAGCCATTGTTTGTGAGGCAAACCTTTTCTGCCTGGGGTGCCTTGATTTGTGGAAGCCACTTATTCTCTTTTAAATGTTAGGAGCTCAGCAGGTCAAAATTTAAACATTTTTTCAAGCAGGTTCAAAGAACATGAACAATCTACAAAGGACATAATCAAATGCCATCCAAATTGCAAAGCCATGGGTTCCAGACCCCGCCAGATTTCAGTTTTGTGAATATTTTATCAACCATTTGAACAATAGGGAGAGGCTGACCTACTTGGCTTAGTTATCAAAGGGATCTGTTGTTATCCTGTAATGACAAAAGTGGGTCCCCACGACAATTTAACAGCAAAAGCCATTTCTTTCAATTTTATTCTTTTAAAAACTGCCAGGTAATTAACTTCACAGCAGTTTTGTTGGCAAAGTAATACTACAGATAAAATGAAACATTCATTAATAATTGACCGTGAAAACTGTAGTTAAGTACTGTTGAGCTAATATAATCACCCACAGAAGACAGAGCAGAATGACTGAGAGGTTGGACAGCAGAAACGATCACGTCGGGGTGTTCCAGCTCTGAAGGGCTGAAAAATGAAAGAAAGTGGAAGATCAAAAACAAGAGGCAAAAGCATTATTCACAATACCTGTATGTTCATATACGTACGAACTAAACGATGATGATGTTCAAAGTCCAACACAATATCTCCTTCTTAAACCACTTTTGCAGAAATCTTTCATTTGTGTGAAGACTCATATAGGTAAAGAACACACAAACATGATTAATAACCAAAAGCCCATCACAGCATATGATGAAATACTCAATTAAGCCAGTGATAACTACGCATCGGATCAAGCACTTCATTTCTCTTTAAAGCCTATCTCGTGTCCATTTTATAATGCTTTAACTACATGCTGCTGACAACTTTACTAACCCATTATAGTGTGAGTGTTATTTTTTCCTGTGGATCATCTTCTAAGTAATTTTTGACCAAAAAATTATATAAGTTCAAAAGAGTCCCTGGGTAAATAAAACCTTTCATCTATAAAATATCTGTGATTTTTTTTATGCAGCCAACAAAATAAAAGGCAAAGGAAATAATTTTCTCTCTCAAATGAATGCTTTTTGTGTGTATCAGCTTCAGTATCTAGGTTACCCATGCATTCTGAGAAAAAAAAAAAAGAAAGAGGATGAAGACCATTCTTAGCTTTTGTACTTGTATATTGTTAAAATGATGCATGTTTAAATTGCTTTGATCTGAGAATCACTAAATAGCATCAAGTCTTTCCTACTGATAATTAAGTATCTTTGAGAATAAATAGTAATTAAACTTCTATTCTTTTGTGAAGAAGTAAGACCCAGAAACTGGACCGGCTATGAAATTGCTGTGGGCAAGGCTCAAAAATAGAACTTAGAATTTTCCATTTTTATTCTCTTGTTCTAAGCAGCATATCACACTACATCCCTGGGAATTATTTTTAAGAACTTTCTTAAGTGAAAATGCAATGAAGTTGCAGAAAAGTATAGAGAGCAAGGATACAGTCATAAACAAAAATCTCCACTGCCAAAGATTTTTGTTGCACCTACGGTGACATTAGAACATCGACAATCTGCTTTGAAGTGGTCTATAATTTCTAGTGCAATTCAGAAATAATTGCTAATGTGCTTTTTAACTTGCAATTTTCAGAGCCATAAACCTTAAAATTCACTCTGGAAATGTTAGGGCTCTTTAATTTAAAATTTGAGAAGAGAAATGCTTGATGTCTAATATAAGTTCTTACTCAAAGACAAACAGCTCTCTGGCTCCGTGTAGGGCCTTCCAAAAGCTCATGGAAAATATATATTATGAAAATATTATCACAGATGTCAAAATTATTTTGTACCAAAATATACTTGAACTTTAATGTCACTTTCCCATAAACTTTGTGATGTACTCTCATATATAAGAAAGTTATGATTTGATTCATTGCATAAGAAAAATCTTGAGATTTATGACCAGGTGTCTTAAGTTAACCATAAGACTCCGATAGACCAGGGTCTCTCTGATGAGTGTGACCCTATCTCACTATTCCCTACAAGCTCAGATCTACCCAAAAACAGCCTTTGATGACATGTTTGTTTCTAACTAGATACTTACATTATAGAAAGGGTCATATATATGACCATTGCCTAGTGTAAGTCTGAAAAGTAATGTCTCCAGGTTTCTTTACCATTTCAACGAAGACCATTTCTTAGCTTTTGTACTTGTATATTGTTAAAATGATGCATGTTTAAATTGCTTTGATCTGAGAATCACTAAATAGCATCAAGTCTTTCCTACTGATAATTAAGTATCTTTGAGAATAAATAGTAATTAAACTTCTATTCTTTTGTGAAGAAGTAAGACCCAGAAACTGGACCGGCTATGAAATTGCTGTGGGCAAGGCTCAAAAATAGAACTTAGAATTTTCCATTTTTATTCTCTTGTTCTAAGCAGCATATCACACTACATCCCTGGGAATTATTTTTAAGAACTTTCTTAAGTGAAAATGCAATGAAGTTGCAGAAAAGTATAGAGAGCAAGGATACAGTCATAAACAAAAATCTCCACTGCCAAAGATTTTTGTTGCACCTACGGTGACATTAGAACATCGACAATCTGCTTTGAAGTGGTCTATAATTTCTAGTGCAATTCAGAAATAATTGCTAATGTGCTTTTTAACTTGCAATTTTCAGAGCCATAAACCTTAAAATTCACTCTGGAAATGTTAGGGCTCTTTAATTTAAAATTTGAGAAGAGAAATGCTTGATGTCTAATATAAGTTCTTACTCAAAGACAAACAGCTCTCTGGCTCCGTGTAGGGCCTTCCAAAAGCTCATGGAAAATATATATTATGAAAATATTATCACAGATGTCAAAATTATTTTGTACCAAAATATACTTGAACTTTAATGTCACTTTCCCATAAACTTTGTGATGTACTCTCATATATAAGAAAGTTATGATTTGATTCATTGCATAAGAAAAATCTTGAGATTTATGACCAGGTGTCTTAAGTTAACCATAAGACTCCGATAGACCAGGGTCTCTCTGATGAGTGTGACCCTATCTCACTATTCCCTACAAGCTCAGATCTACCCAAAAACAGCCTTTGATGACATGTTTGTTTCTAACTAGATACTTACATTATAGAAAGGGTCATATATATGACCATTGCCTAGTGTAAGTCTGAAAAGTAATGTCTCCAGGTTTCTTTACCATTTCAACAATATACAGAATTTTAGGGCAGCTGCAGTGGCACAGCAGTGATGCAATGCTCTGCAAACTGAGGTCACATGGGAGGGTCTTGTGTTCAAGCTACAAGAACTTTCTCAGCATGTCAGGTACAGGGTATTCCTGTGATCCTGGCTGGCTGAGGCCTGTGGTGACCATGGTGGGAGGACACCGTGGTGGCGAGTGGGAGAGTTGCCACTCCTCTCTATCTCAGATAAATAAGCTTTATTAAAAATATTTACTTTAGCTTATAAGTTATTCCCTTGAAAAATGTTTTATTTTCAAATATTGCTTTACTTTGGGCCTACTTTGCTCATTCAAGACCAAATAATATTGGTTAAAAAAGATTACTCAAATGGTTACATTCCTAAAAATATTTATTTTCAATTATGCCTATTTTTCACACAGGCAAACCCTTGAGATCAATTTATACCTAGAAAATATATTACGTATTTGTGATTCTAAAAGTTAGCCTTTATTATAAACAAGTGAACATACATGTCAAACTCAAATAATGTCTGTATCTTTTTTAGGTAATTACAACTGAGTTATAGGTTGCGCATTGGTTTCTACAAAACTAGCTTACAAAACATGATAAAGCTCTTGAAAGTTTTCATGAGATTAAAATAATCTATAAAATGAGTTTCCATTCTGTTGAATTAGATCTTAAGATGTGACCTAGATCAAATCACTATAGAAGTACTTTGGATTCATTATTGGGTTTAATAAGGTAAGATCCTAAATTAGTAAATATGTTTTCCACCATAATATGACCTCCATTAGGCTACCATTGCTTTTTTTTCAAGTGATTTATCATTCTGAGAAATAGGGAAAGGCCTGATGACTGTTCCTAGAACATTAAGGTATTTTTAACTTACCAAGAAAAACAACCATATTTCCTGGCTGAATCAGGATAAAAGGATAAAGATAAAAGGGAATAATTCTTATCTCCTCACCTCTCCAGAGTACTGTATAATTTACCTTCACATAGCCCAATTGTAAACTCATGCTGCTTCTGTAGAAGCTTAATGAAAATTAGAGCTTTGCTTTTTTTTTAAGATCTAAAAATACTGTGACCTGATGAGCATACTAAATATTTTAACTAGAATTATGTACTGTGGGTTTACAAACAAATTACATATGCACTCAGGGACCATGCTATATTTATTTCTGTATCCCCAACACCTACAATGTTTATGATGTAGCAGGTTGCTCAGCGGATGTATATTTAATTGAAATTATATCAGGAAGTAGGAAGAAGAAAAAGAATGAAAGGGGAAAAAAAAAGGGAACAACGCTTGCAGATTGTATGTACTCATACGCCAAATACTCAAAATATGCATGGAGAAGTATATTGTTATGTACAAGAGATGAAATGTTTCTAAAGTTTCCAAAAAGCCAAAAATTAAATAAATTTCAAACATTCACATAGACGGTCTGTTTTAGGGAGTACATACAGCCTCATCACGCTGGGGGAGGGAGGTGGAATGAGAGGAGGACAGAGCCCAGGGTGCTGATTTACTGCTCTCTTAGGTGCCTCTCCTTGATGATTTATGGAGGTGCCATGGAAATGCCTTTGCAAGAAGCCTGTTCCCTTTTTCAGGGAATAGTTACTGCTCTGACACTCAGCCATGAAGAAAAAAGAACAAATAAAATATAGAAATTAAGAAGAAAATAATTTCTTTTAGTAAAACACATATTTTCCTCACGTTTCTTCAGTTTTTATCAGTCATTAATATTTGAACAATAGCAGTTTATATGAAATTATACTATATGCTCTCATTTGCCAAAAATATTACTAATCAGTGTTTGGAATAACATTAGATTTTTGACATTAGATAAATTCAAAGTGACAAAATCCGTAAAACAACTTTAGTAATGAATAGAAGAAAGATTTGAAAGGGTAAACTAGATCTACTTTTTTTTTGGGGGGGGGGCTTTGAGTGGTCAACGATTCTCAACATAATTTTTCTTATTTCTTCTATGAGAGAGTAGAAATATCCTATGCTAAGATTATATGAAATTCTAAGGAAGTGGAAGCTCCCTTTTTCCTTTTCGTCTGTACTTCAACGTAGCTATTTTCTTCAATCCCCTGAGGAAAGCAGCTGCTGTTTTCTTCCCCTCTACTCGCACAGTGCCCGTAACACACTCCAGAAGCCAAAAAGAAGCTAAATAAACTCACCACCTTGTAAAACAACTGCCAGGGGAAACATGATGACTGGACAAAAAACAATAAGCAGACAATAGAAAGTTGAAATTCAGTATGACAAAACTTTCTAAAAATAACATAATTTTCAAATTAAAAATTCAGTAAACAAATTTAACAATAAGGTATTTTTTGTTTTTAAATTTTTCTTATCCTGTAGCCCACTAACTCAGGTTCCAAAAGGACGAATAGTTTAAAGAGATAAAGGGATTCAAGGTCAGCTCACTAAAGACAGCAAGTTGAAAGAGGGAAAATAAAATGTGATCATGACGTAGACAATAGGTTGAATTTTTCTTGCTGAAGAAAAAGTTGAGTCCCCTTATAAAAAGTGAGCACTAAATCAGATAGTCTTGATATACACCCTGGTAAAATTACTGATTTTTAAGAATGAAGAAAAAAAATCTTATAACCATTGAGGTAGACAATATGTGTTACCTTACAGTACAGAGTAAATAATACTCAAATCACAACAAAGGCTACCACGAAAGAGGAAAGAAAGAGGAAGAAATACTAAGTGAAAGCAAAACAAAAACAGAAACCCCAAACCCAAATAAAAAACTTTCGTATAATCAAATAGTAAGACAAATGTTATATAATCAATTCAAAAGACAAATAGTAAGGCACTGAAATACTTAGGAACCACATTAATTCTAGAGTTAGGTTTCATATGTGCAAGTAAATCTCTTTCTAAAATCTATGATATGTTGATGTGCTCTGAGGTTTTACCAGATTCAGGGATTTATCCTAATACTAATATAATCTGTGATCCTTCATCCAGCTTTGGGATCTGTTCACTCTGAATCATTGGTCTTTGGAGAACTGAACATAATGACTCATGCCAAGATAGGCTATTATGGATGAAGAATGAAAGAAATACAAACCCCACCTTCTCTATACTCTCTGAGCTAGTGTAACTATTATACATATCTTCCTTGGACTAAACCTAATATTTCACTGTAACATATGCTGTATTGTCATTGACCAATTGGAACATTGGTTTGGCTATATATTTGGCCATCAGAAAAGTCATGACTGATTTTTCTATGATTTTTCTATGCAAAAACCACATCACGGGTTTTTGATGACCAATATAGAGCCAACATATATTTTTGTCTTATTTTTATAAGAAGAAGACTATATATATATAAATATATGTGTGTGTGTAGGCATATATATATATATGTATATGTGTGTATATGGTAAGGTGCCACTGCAAAACTGGAACCACATGGAAGGCTGTGGTTTAGATCCTGGGTCAATATGAAACATGTTGGTCATTCATGCCCCATGATTCTGGCTGGATGGAAAACTAGTGGGAGGAAGTTATGATGGAGTGAAAGCCTGTTGAGGGTGACTGTCTCTCTCTCTCTCTGTCTTTCTCTCATACAAGAAAGAAAGAAGCTTAAAAATTTTTAAATAATTATTCAAATAAGCAAATAAAATATTTGGCAACAAAATAAAAAGATGAGTGTGCCACAGGGGGAAAAAAACATGCATCTTCTTTGTGTCCTCAATTAAAAAGAAATTTAAATGACTCTACAAAAAAGAGGAGGTCAAAGATGAGCTAATATAAGGCAAGAACAACCTAAGCTAAAAGGCTATACTTGCTGACAGGTGGAAAGAGCTGGATAAGGCAAAGAAAAGTTTTAAAGACACTAAACCATATTGACTTAGTTTAAACTGAAGATCTTAGAAATACTGAAGATCAATATCAACACTGAGGAAAATTTTCTTGGAAAAACCCTTCATAATTTTACCTATAATGCAAAGAGAATAATTAATAAATAAAATTAATGAGAAAATACATAGGAAAGTGATTCACAATCACATGTAATTGGAAATAATAAAGATAAATTTTTAAAAATGGAAAAAATATAAAAAGTTATGATAAAATAAAATTTTCCTGAACTTGAAGAATACATATAAATCTAAATATTAAAAATAACTCTTTATTAAAGCCAAAATTATAAAAATAGGTCAAAATCTTAAATAGCTTGGTAAATTTTTCAATTTTAAGAATAATGATTCAGGGACCAACAGATGGCATAATGGCTACATCGCTGGACTCCCATGGAGTTGACCACAGTTCAAGTCCCAGCTTAAAGTCATGCTGGGCGTGTGTGCATGTGTGCCCAAGATCCCAAGAGGAGAATGGAGGAGAAGGGATTGCGGCGTGGCCATCCCCCCTGGGGGGTGATTTCTCGCTTTCAGTCTCTCTGTCTCTCTCTGTCTTTCTGGCCAACGTACGTGCCCTATAGCAAAAACCTCTCAAAAAACAAAAAACAAACAAAGCAAAACAAAATAAAACAAAAACAAGAACAAAAAGAAGAAAAAATTATATGCAGAAGAAGAAAAATCAAATCATCTTTATTAAATAGGAAGACACAATACAGAAAAGTCAACAGAATTTTGAGTGAAGAAGGATAGACCCAAGAGGCCTGGATGAGGGGTCTTCAAAAAGTTCAAAACAAATGCATATTATGGAAAACTACAGGCCCAGCCTGAGAAGCACAGCCCATAGCATATGCAGTGCTGATAGTCTATGACCAACTGTGAGTCTAGATTTCCAGGTCAGCCTGAAAACATGCTGAGCATACCCACAGGCACCTAAAACCTTGAGGAGCTGGAAACTAAAGAAAGGGCATTGTAGCATGACATGATCTTGTGGACGAGGCTTCTCTCTCTCTCATATACATACATTCATTGTATATCATTTCTAAAAAAGGGTTGGAGGGACAGCAGATGGCATGGTGGTTAAGGTGCTGGACTCCCACACGGATGACAGGAGTCTGAGTTCTGGACTCAGTGACTTGAAAATCATGCCAGGCATGTGTGCTTACATGCCCCAAGTTCCAGGAAGAGAATGGAGGGGAAGGGATTGTGGCATGGCCACCACCCCTGAAGATGATTTCTCTCTTCCCCTCTCACTGTCTCTCTGGTGAGTGCACATGCCCCGTGGCAAAAAACAACAAAAAGCCAAAGCAAATACACTGGAATAATTAAGCCAATGTCTAACTAAGGAGAGGACTATACAGCAGTGTAAATAATAACCCACTTTTAAAAGGACCAGAAATATGACTTTATATATGTACACACACACACACACATACGTGATCCATAGACATACTTAGAGACTTATTATGGAAATTGTTTCATGCAATTATGTGAACTCCTACCATCTGCCATGTCCAGGCAGGAGAATCAAAGAAGCCAGTGGTGTAATTCAGTTTGAGTTCCAACTTCTGAGACCAATGGGCCACTGGGATAAGACCAAAAACTAGAAAATCAGGAGCTCCAGCATCGCAGGACAAGAAACGGTGGATGTCCCAGCTCATGAAGAAAGAGAGAATTCATCCGTATCTTTTTGTTCTATTTGGACCCTCAGCAAATTGATCGATGCCTATCCACAATGGTGAAGGCAGAATATATTACTCAGGTTAGTGCTTCAAATGCTCATCACTTCTGGAACCACCCTCACAGAAAAACCCAGAATATGTTCCAGCTATCTGGGACTCTTTTTTCCCAGTCAAGCTGACACAAAAAATTAAGTATCACACCGATGTAATAAGAAAAAAGCGAAAAGATTTTATGTAAAACACTTGGCAAAGAGTAAGAGATCAATAAATTACAGCTATTTAAAAACATTAACTATAGGTCCAGCAACTGGCGTGGTGGTTAAGACAGTTAGATCCCACATGGCCAACTCTGCGGTTCAAGTTCCAGACCCAGCAGCATGGAAAACACACTGGGCACGTGTGTATATGCCCAAAACCCCAAAAGGAGAATGCAGAAGAGACTGTGGCATAGCCGTCTGATTTCTCACTTTCCCTCTCCCTCTCTCTCTGTTTCTGTCAAGCAACTACACGTGTCCTATGGCATAAATCTGTTTTAAAAATTAAATGTATTTAAATTAAGTATTTTTTTCCTCCTTTAATGAAAAGTAACTCAATCTAGAGGCAAAGACAACCAATATTAAGACAAATATTTATTGAGCACCTGCTTGTTATATTAAAACCCACAATATTACTTTAGAGTCTTTTTCCTCTTATATAAATGATTACATTACAGATGAGAATCATTGGTGCCCAATACTGGAAAATACCATTCTAGAGTTTTGTAAGCGCTTGAATGCCAGCTCATTTACTGGAATATTTCTGGGGCATGTCACAGTATCTCTGGTACATGATGTATCAGGGTGATCAATGGATGTTATTTAAACAGAAATGATCTAATGAGCTAAATAGATCATAATCATATGATAGCACAAGAATTTGTTTTACATAAATTATCGCCTTAATGCAAAGAGGCGAATGAAGATTTTTAAGAATTTTTTTAAAAACTGCAATCAGAGATCAGGAGAGAAGTGGAGCAAACTTCCCTCTCCTCTATGAACTGCTAAATACCCTTAAAATTCATGCTTTCTGTAGACAACAATCATTTCTTCACTAGACATAAACTATTCATTTTCTAAAGGTAAGACTGCAGTTCTATCATTCATGTGTGTTCTGCAGCTTGTAATACAACTTCCTAGACAGAACGGGTATAAAAATAATTAGTTTTACAGAGCAAGGAAGATCTAGCATTAAAATTATACGGTGGCAATAACAACAATCATAGTGATCACAAAAGCAAGCATACATCAGCCACAGCATGCAACGAAAAATCAACCACCGCCTTGACAGATTTATCTAAATTTCACAGACAAGACAAATGAAAGGAAGAGTAAGGAAAAGTTATAAGGGGAAACTGAAAATCCATCAAAGAAAAATATCTACAAATAGGTACATGAGGTTAAAATAAGAAGATAATGGTCTTTCAGTGCCACAAAAACATCCCTTATCTTGCTCATTCATGAGCTCATACCATTACATCAAAACTGATATTATCTGTGTTTTCCCATCCAGGGTTGAGGTCTATACATACTGTACTAAGCCTGGAGACACTGGAAGAATTGAGGGAATGTCAGACTGGATGGATGTGTCTGTTAAGAATGAAAAAATATCTGTTTCTCCCTGTCTCCTAAGCTTTAAAATAAGTGGATTTCTTTACTTATCGGTGTTCGAAACACCCAATTGTACATACTGCATTATCTTATGATGAGTATGCTTACAGATAAAGAGTTCAGATACAACCTCTGACCTGAGCTAATGACATATGAGCAATTTTTTTTTAAATAACAATCAAAATAACAATGTGGGCACATCATATAAAAATTGAGGATATTTACACTTACTTTTCTACTATAAATTATGAACATTCTATGAAAACAAGTAGAAAAAGTAAAATTTATGAAAAGTGTATGTTAAAATCCATCTAAGAAAAAAGCTGAAGTAGTTTTATTTTACTTAAAATAAATGATGTGATTTTATTAAATGTAATAAGCATTATTATCCATAGCTTTGTCAATTTTCACATAAAAATTTTAATTATTCACTTCTTCCATGAGTGAGACAGAGAAAGAGAACACCCCCAATAGAGCTTTGATGCTGTGATTCACTCTCAACCTCAGTAAACCCCAAATCATAGGGATGTATAAGCCCAACATAGTCACAGAGGTCTCTGGATATGAACCTGGAACCTTCCCACATGGGTCAGCCTTGTAGAGCATTGTCTCTTACTACTGCATCACCATCTGGTGCCCTAACATGGAAAGTTTAATATCATTATAATATTGAGTTGTCAGAAAAGTCATGATGCATTTTTGCATAGAAAAACAGAAAAAAAAATCCATCATGATTTTTTGATGACCTAATATATTATTTTTTTCTGTGTACCATGAATGAAATATACTTTTTAAAATTATACTTAAAATTTTTAAATTATACTTTAATCATGTAAAATTATTACTTAGGTAACATGGGTTTTGTATTTGTAAGACTTTTTTTGCTACTATGATGTTAGAATTAGCAATATAAAAGTGTATTCATGTTGGGTAATTCATTTTACAAGCTGTAGTGATATACAGTGATTGAATATATGAAATAAGTTTTAAAAAAGAAAAAAGTATGTATTCAATTAAAAATAGAAACAAATAATCCCCCCAATAGTTAATATGCATAAGTAATGGAATTGTAGTCAGTTTGTTCAGTTTGCCATATTTGATTTGCTGTTATCGTAATATTTTGTGAATAGGAATAACAATAATAATAACTCATGTAACTGTGAACAATGTAGGAGACAGAAATAGCTAGAAGTGCCAATAGTGTGGTTAAAAAGAGTACCGAAAACGACCATCCTCAAAACAAGGAAGATGAAATTTGATGCAAAGCAGATGGAAAATGTTTTATCTAGTCCAACAATGAATAAATTTAGGATTTAACAAAATGATTTTTAAACTTATTGAAAAAATTAAATGGTCCAGAATAAAATATCCAAGAATAAATTAAACACATAAGTAATGAGAGGAAATATTAACTACCAGATACTAAAGTATACTATGAAATCCTGAGAAAATAAATAACATGAGTCTGTTTCCTACCTCATGAAGTATTCAACTGAGAGATATAATAGAAAGGGTACAATAGCGAGAATCTTCTTATTGGGCCATAAACCATAAAATTTTCAAGGTTCCCATAACTAAAATTCTATGCTTCTATGCATTAACAGTGGTGATACAAAAGGTATCTCTGAAACACATCTTGTTTTATAGTGAGACCTTCATGTTTTACCTCAAGTTATAATATGCAGATCCCTGCTAAGCCTGCCTGTCTGTAACTTGAGTGGCCCCAGAAGCACAAATTACAACCTACACATCCCCAAAGGGTACCCCACCTGCTGGTAATAAACAGAAGACCAGAAGCTCTGTCTATCCCTCCAACTCCCACTGCAATTGCTCCTACCCAGCAATGCTCTGAGTCTCTCTCTTTTTATAGTCCAGTGGTGCCTAGCTGCTCATAAAGATCTTGGTGAGGGAATAGGAGGCAGGCCTCCCCAGTTCAATTCAGTTCCTTTCTGACTAAATAAGCTGAGTGATAGGAAGGAGCAAAGCAAATCCTATCTGAAGCACGGAACCTAGGCAAAGTCCTTCACTCATTAAGCAGGTAAAGGTACTGAGATTTTGGCCATCCTCACAATGGTGAGTCTTTGAGAACAGATATCCAAGCCCCTATTACCACAGTTTACTCAATTCTGTCACCTAACAAGTGTAAGTTGTCAGCTATAGTGGCTTCAGTGGAAAACACAGGACTTGTGGAAGTGAGGTTCCTGAAGGTTGGGCCAAACACGCAGTGATGGGAGCTGTATTCCCTGCTCTGGAGCCCCTCTGGATCATAGAACAGAGCCCATCAACAGCACCTGAGGCAAAGGTACATGTTTGCATGAACACATATAACATACACACATACACACACACAATATTGTGCTCAGAAATGGGCCCCTCTCACTGTCTCAGACTGATTCATAAAGTGTTAGACTTTCAGTTTATCCCCCAAAAGACATACTCAGGGATCCACATTAGCACCCAGGTCCTAGGTCAAGATATCTTCCGGTATCATTCATGTTGGGAACCAAAACCTCATAGCCCCTGACTTGTCAGGTAAGGCATATTTCACTCCAGGTCTGGGAACTCCTTTCTCCCAAGGAAGTCAAGGGAACTTTCTTCTGCCTGTAAGTGATTGCGAGGTTTCCTACACCCATCACCTTTAAGGACATAGCACTGTATGATTCCAGCACAGTTTTAGATCCTCAACTCTATTCCGACACACAGGCAACTTCCTCACTGAAGAAAAGAAAACTAAAGTGAATTTCATCTCTGGGAGATATTCTTTCGTCTCCTATCAGATTCCACCAGAATACCTCATTCCAGGGGACCTTGTTACAATTTCAATTTTCTAGACCCCAAATCATATCTACTAAATCAAACTCCAGAGATGGAGTCCAGAAACAGCTTTTAAAGAAAGCTTCTCATGAAACAAATATTAAAGTTTGAGAATCACTGTCCTAGGCTTTAATTGCTTTATCATTGTCTCTTTTTGTAGTCCATCAGCATAAAACAATATTACATTATCTCTATTATACTTCCCATTTCTGAGACTTTAGCAAGAACACATTGTGCAATCTGGAAGAAGGGGTACACAGAAAGACAAACAGCCACAATGATGGCAGTGGTGGAGATAGCCATCAGAAATAGGAACGGTCAATTACGGACTTTCTTGCATCAAAAGAAAGCAAAAGAGAAGACGGATCCATAAACTGCAGAGCAAAGGCAAACTATCATCTTGTTTGCCACTTCCTTCTCCCACTTGTACCTTCTACGTATCCTTTCTTCATTAATACATCTATTTACGGGCCAGCAGGTGGTGTGCTTGTTAAAGTAGTGAAGTCCCACACGACCAACAGTAGTCTGAGTCCCGGATCTGGTGGTTTGCCTTCTCAGTTTCTCTCTCTGTCTCTCTCTATTTGCCTCTCTCTGGTGGGCACATGTTCCCTATAGCAAATTAAACAATAACAATAATAATAAAATTAAATAATAATTGTTTTTAAAAATATATCAACTTAGTAGGTTATGTCAGGCACCATTTCATGTTCAGCCTATTTAATAGAAGGCACAGAGGGTTATTATTATGGTCACTACTGGAACTCATTATCTGGGGTAAGGGAGAGAGGTAATAAATAAGCAAACACAGCATTTTAAATTTTTTTTTTTTTGAGAGAGATTTTCGCTATAGGGCGCATGCGCTCACCAGACAGACAGAGAGAGACATAGAGACAGAAAGTGAGAAATCACCCCCCAGGGGGGATGGTCACGCCGCAATCCCTTCTCCTCCATTCTCCTCTCGGGATCTTGGGCACGCACGCACACGCGCCCGGCGTGAGTTTTAAGTCACCGGGTCCGGGACGTGAACCGCAGTCGACTACGTGGGAGTCCAGCGACATAGCCATTACGCTAACTGCTGGTTCCCAGCATTTTAAATTTTAAAGTACAACAAATTCTAAAAGATAGATGTAAGAATGATGAGAGAGAATGGGATAGTATAAGAGAAGATCTCTGTGAAAAAGCAGCATTCAAACAGATGTGTTAATAAGAGTGCACTGCTAGGTGCAGTGTGTAGAGGGAGGACTTCAGGGGGTTGGAGAAGATAGCCACAGACAGAATGTCAAGCAAGGCCCTGAGGTAGAAATGAGCTTAATGCCTTCATGTCTGAGAAATGGACAGAGTAGAGAAAATGAATAAGATGAAGTATGAGTATAGATGATACAGAATAAATACTTCGACACGATATAGAATAAATACTTAGCACATTCTCAAGTGTATTTACAGCTGTTGTCAAGCTTTTTGAACTTTATTTAAAGTACCTGAGAAGTCACTAAAAGCTTTTAGGCCAGGATGGCTAATTCTTTTCTTTGTTAAAGGTCACTCCAATAGCTGGATAGAAGTAGAAAAGGAACAAAGTGAGTATTCTAGACAAAGAATGATGGTAGTTTAGTTATTTATGTGAGAGGCTTGGTAGTGAGATGATACCAATTAAAGAATGAAAATAATATAAGAGTAGGTGAGTAGGTTCAGGGATGGAATTTGAGAATTCAGTCTTGGACACATTATATTTGGGGTGCTTTTGAAAAATACAAAAATATATGCAGCCAGTGTAATATAGGCATCAGGAGCATAGACTGCGTTTGGCTGGAGATATGAATTTGAATTGTTCACCAAAAAATCCTACTGAAATCCATGGGAATACATGAAATTACCAAATGAAAGTGTGTAGTTGAAGGGAAAAAAAAGAAAGGAAAGTAGGAAGAAAGAAAAAGAGAGAGAAGAAGAAGAAAGAAAAAAAAAAGAAAGAAGAAGGAAAGAGGAAGAAAGGAAGAAAAAGAAAGGGACAGAAAGCAAGCAAGAAAGAAGACAGGGACCAGCAGGTGGCATGGTGGTTAAAGCACTGGACACTCCCACATGGCCAAACACAGTTCAAGACCCAGTCCTGGTGGCTTCTTTCTCACTTTCTCTCTCTCTTTCTTTGTCTCTGTTTCTCTCTGGTCAAATCAAAATAAATAAATGAATAAACTAAATTAAAGAAAAAAAGAAGGAGGGAGGGAAGGAAGGAAAGGAGAAAGAAAGTGAGAAAAAAATGAAAGAGAAAAAGGAGAGAAAGAAAGAAAAAGAAAGAAGAAAGAAAGAGAAAGAAGAGAGAAAAAGAAGGAAAAGAAAACTGAGACCCTAGTAAATCCAATATTAGAGGAGTAAGGAAAAAAGCAACTGCTACTATTCCAGAAAGTTTATATTAGCGAGCCATGCCAAGTACAATCAACCAATAGATGAGAAGATTTGGAGCTTCTACTCAAGGACAAACTATAAATCCTCTAGAAGATACTAGCTTTTGACTAATAGGTTAGAAAAGTACTCAAATGAGATACAATTCTAAGTGTACCCAAAGCTGACAGAATGGGTCATATGGTCGAAATATATAAGACGGGTATTAAATTAGTTTACCTAATAGGGTACAACCTAAAAACTCTTCCCCCCTTCTCACTGCTATCTTTCCCATTTGTTTAAAAATATATCCCATCCCTTTGGTGGACTGCAATGGGGGCAAGCTTCTATTTCACAAAGAGTGGGACGAAAGAGAGTTTCCTAATGACCAGGGTTGACATGCAAAAGGCAAAACCATCTTAACAGGACTCTCTCCAAGGTCTGTCTGCAGGAGTGAGGACACAGCCCTGGGGAGAAGCTGTGTGGGATGTAATAAAACAGGAAATCAGGGCCATGGCTTCTGAGCTAACAAAGTTTTTCAAATAAATCCTCTTTCTGATCAGTCTAATCCACAGGTATTCTTTTTATATGTAGCCTTCATATCTCAAAACAGCTTAGGCTATTTCTTAACAAGTCATTTCCTTTAGCATGTTTGGGATATTGCCACCTATTGTTTTCAGAACTGAGGTTTCCTCCGGAATTCCTGGACAAGATTAAGCAAATTCTTCGTCATAGACGATATCAGCTCCATTTTTAAATGAGAAAAACTGAGATTCTTAGGTGAAGCAGGTAGTAAGGTTACTGATGCTGAAGATCATATGGGAAGTTTCCCGATTTACACCTTTGCCTAAAGCACATCTGGCATTCCAGGGGCATGCCCACAATGCTGGCTGGCTACAGGGCTTGGTGGAAGATCATACACGAAGATCCCACTGAGGGTGCCCCCTTCCTCTCTGGAAATAAGTTAATTGAAAGAAAGGAAGGGAGGAAAGAAGGGAACTGGGGCTCAGAGAGACTGACTTGCCCCAGGCACAAGTTTTACATGTGACAGAGGAAGACTGGTACCAAGCTCTACTGAACCCCTAAATTGTTTTAGCTGCATTGCAGTGATCCATGTTTAAGAAATCAAGTCAGATCAAATATAATTTAGAATCTACCCACCATATTAATTTATTTGTCCATTAATTTGTATGGAACAGATTAAAGTGGTAATACATTTTTTTCAACCAGGTATATGGATCAGACTCACTTTTTAAAACTTGAGATGTCAGGACCAGCAGTTAGGGTAATGGTTATGTCACTGGACTCCCATGTAGTTGACTATGGTTCAAGTCTCAGACCCGGTGGCTTAAACTCATGCCAGGCACATGTGCTTACGTGCCCAAGATCCAGAGAGGAGAATGGAGGAGAAGGGATTGTAGTGCGGCCATCCACCCTGGAGGGGGGAGGGGTGATTTCTCACTTTCTGTCTCTTTGTCTTTCTGGTGAGCACACATACCCTGTTCAAAAGACTGACGTGAGTGGGAACCAGCAGTTAGCGTAATGGCTATGTCGCTGGACTACCACGTAGTCAACTGCAGTTCGGGTCCGGACCTGGTGGCTTAAAGCTCACGCCGGGTGCGTGTGCGTGTGTGCCCAAGATCCCGAGAGGAGAATGGAGGAGGAGGGATTGTGGCGTGACCATCCCCCTTGGGGGTGATTTCTCGCTTTCTCTCTCTCTATGTCTCTCTCTCTCTCTGTCTGGCGAGCACACGTGCCCTATAGCGAAAAACGTCTCCAAAAAAAAAAAAAAGACTGACATGAGTTTGTTAATCTACATATCTATTTTAATTTTTAATGTGGAAATTCCTGAATTAAACTTTCAACTCATATTTAGCATGTTATTTGGAATTCTTAGAGTCTACTGAAGCTTTAAATGAATAAATCTGGAAGGAAATCTGCAAACCCAGGCAGGGAACCAAACAAAAGATAGCTGTTTAAGGTAAAATGGGAGACGGAAATTATATTGTGAGAGTATAAGTCACTCAGGCACACAAAGAATAAAGAGCGTTTTCTGTAGGCAAATTAGAAAAATACCACAGCAACAAGTAAAGCTGTGATTATGGACTTCAACTAACCTGACATCTGCCTGAATTTGATCAAAGTATAGTATAGGTAATTTACTCGTTCACATCTTCATCTCTTCAAAAGTAAAGGAAGAACTAGCAGGGTCTCTTATTTAAAATGGCACTCGTTAACATTCCTTCACACTGCTTCTCCTACATTCTCACTAAAGTACTTATAAACACACAGAAAAAGATGAAAACACACTACTACCACAAAATCAAGATTGGCATACAACTTAGAGCAAGCTCTTAAAAAGAATCTTGTCTTGGTCCATATGTGTTGCAAACAGAAATACCTGAGACTGGTTTATTTACAAAGAATAGAGATATATTCTATGTATTCTATGTATAATTCTGGTGACTGGAAAGTTCAAGGACATGAGCCTGCCATCATGGCTGACAGAAATAGAGAGCCTGGTGGAGAGAGGGCAAGGTCTGTATTCCATGTTTGTCTCTCTCTCATTTTCTTTCCATATAAAGGCACCAGGACTCAGTCACTGGGATTCTGTCCCAGCCGCCCAATCACTAATCTTCCCAAAGACCCACCCTTCAACATAATAACTAGATTAAGTTTTCACTCTCTTAATTCTATTATAATGACTAAACACATTAATTTATGAGGGACATCATCAAACTACAGCAAATCTCCACAAAGCACAGTAGAGATAAATGCAGGTTTCCCTCAGATAGAAGCCTGAATACACTTTCTTTTTCTACCCAATCTCTAAGTATAAATCTGGGAAGTGGATTCAGTCATGGCTCAAATGCACAGAGACTGAAAAGGACAATCTAACATCATGACTATGTAAAATACAGTTTACTAGACAGCACCTCTTCCAAAGATGAGTAAGTAGAAGAGCCAACATATGGTGTATAAAATAATATTTTATTTAATAAATATTAAATTAATTCTTAATGAACATAAAATTATAGATATTTTTCTAAATATCACATTACCTGCATCCCATGCTTTTTTTTTTTTTCATTTTATTTATTTCCTCCATGAGAAAGAGAGACAGAGAGATACAGGACCCTGAAAAGGACCCAAACACCTTGCCGCTCCTACCCCCAGTCTCAGCCAGGATAACAGGGGGGGTGTGCATGCCCAGCATACAGAGGGAGACCTCAAGATGTGAACTCAGTGCTTTCCAAATGGCGCCAGCATCACACAGCATAGCATTACCACTGTGTGTCCACAGCTGCCCTGCTTTCCACAAATTTTGCTCTGTATTTTTATCATTATTCAATTCTAAAAAGTTTGCAAAGTATTAAGCTATTTGGGATTGTGTTTCTCGGTTTCCAAATACTATGCAATGATCTCCCTCCCCCTTCTATGGGGATACATTCTAAGACCCCAGAAGATGGAAGACGCCTGAAATCATGGGTAGTACTGAACCTTATGGATACTATGTTTTTCAACGAGAACCAAGATAGCTACTAAGAGACTAGTGGACAGATAGTGCATATAGGGAGGATACATTGGACAAAAGGGTAATTCACATACTAGGCAGGATGGATGTTTATTTCTGGAATTTTCCATTTCATATTTTCAGAACACGGAAAATAAAACCACAAATAAAGGAGGACTATTGTGTTTTTTATTCTATTCCCCTTTTATTGTTAATTGTAATGAAATTGTTTTCAGATGAGGGAAAACATTACATATAATGTCTATGTTTTTGGAATTTGTTTAGACTACATCTGAGCTAATGTGTAGTCAATGTATACTTGAAAAGAATATGTTTCATCTTATGTGGATGATTTTTATGATATATCTTTAAATCAATATTATTGGCTTACAGCCAGTACAAATATAACATAAAGTAGAAAAATGGCAAAAGTCTCACATTATCAAAGTGAGCAAGAAAGTGAGATCAGGGATAACACTCGGTTTCATATTTCTGGAGCATGATCCTGCCAACACCCTAATTTTAGACTTCTAGCATCCAGAACTGACACAGTAAATTTCTATTGCTCCAAGTCACCCTCAAGGTAGTTTTCTATGCCAGCCCTAGAAAAGTAACACAGAAATGTTCACAAAGGCAATTTCACAGTTCATAACAGCATCAAAATGGAGAAAATTTCAAAATAATATTTAAAAATGAAAAGTTAGATAAAGACCTAGCTGGAAATACTCAATGAATATCAAAATAAAACTAAGTGAAAAAATGGAGTTCATTTGAATTCATTATCAATGACAATCCTGAAAAGCCAAAGATGATTTAGAAGGATCCTTCAGCATTTTAAAATTCCTCCATTAAGTTTAATACAACTGGGTCCACCTGACTTAAACTTGTAAGGTTCAAGTCCTAGACCCAGTGGCTTGAAAAACATGCTGGGTCCATGTGTGTGCATGCCCCAAATCTCAAGGGGTGACTAGATAAGGGACTGTGGCATGGCCAACCCCCCTCAGGAGTACTTTCTCACTTTCCATCTCTTTATCTCTTTCTCTCTCTCTTTCTGTGTCTTTCTAGCAAGCACATGTGCCTTATAGCAAAAGTTTTAAAGGTATGATAGAATAAAAATTTAGTAAACAATTCATCTTTGTCTAACATACACCTTTTTTTGCTATCGGAAATTCCTAATCATCTATTAAGTATGCATTCCACCCTTATTAAATTTTGAATTATCTAGTAAGCAGGAAGACAATATATATGTGTATCTAACCACATAATCCATGAAGAAGGTTAGCCAAGCTACTCATTTTTATCAAATCTATGATTTGTTTTATTTCCTTTAATAATGAGATTTAGCAAGGGGCAATTACTAGTGTGTTAGATTTCAGTAATAACATTTTCAAAAGAAGAAAATACAATTTGAAAGTGGAAAATAACTATTATAATAAACTGAGCATTACATTCATTTTAAATAGTATATTAAAAATGCACACCATTAACCCTTGCTATGGTAACATTTGAATGAACTGACATTAGCTATTTCTTTGGACTACTTGGACTAATCTTTGAAGATTATGGACTGCTTACTATCAGCTCAGTGGCTTTTTAAACACAGTTACATGTGCTTATAACACATGAAAGAGTTCAAATGTTAGCAGTTTAGTCTTATTTTTGCTATCTTGTCTATTAAAGGGCAGGAAATGCACTTTTCTCATTTTCAAATAATTTTTTCTTTTATTCATGATAGAGTGCATGTCTGAACACATGAGAGTGAGAGAGAGAAGCACCTTCCACAAGTCCAGTCATAATGACTCTCCTTTCTCCAGAGTCCCAGCCCACAGGATCCCGGGCACTCACATTAATGCCCAGAATGTTTCAGGCCAGCCAGGCCAGGGATTCAGACTGGTTGCCATGTGAGATCTGCTTTCCCTTGATCAGTGCATGATTGCTGCACCATGGAGCCAGCCTCATATAAAAGATATTTTAATGGCACATTTTATTCTGTTCTTAAGTGTATTTATTTGTCTCATGAGTGAGAGAGATAAAAGGGGAGAGAAGCCTCTTAGGTTCTTCTCACACTGTGAACCTCCCAAAGCTATCTAACCAACCAGCACCATAGGCATGCCTGCTATGTTCAGATTGATGCAGGATCTGAACTCTAGACCTTTCCACATGGTTCCAACATCACACAGCTGCATCCAACTTCTTGCACCAGTAAAGCCGAGCCATATATCATTCTTTATAGTAAAAAATTCATGAAAGTCAAAATGCTTCATAATACAAAAAGAGATCAAAATGGCACGATATGTCTTTGTAAAATCAGTTGTGTCCCTACATTTGGCACTCTGAAAGAACTCCCGATGGAACATCTATTTGGCCCTTTTTCTTTTTTTCCTTTTTTCAAAAGATGAGAAATAAATATGTTTAAGAAAAATCATATCAATATTTTCTCATAAGAAACTGTATATTTTTTAAGTTTAAGCTTTACTTTAAAAGGTTATTGTAGCAATACTATATAAAAATTACTTTTATATTTTAATATTTCAGAGCCTCAAACATATACATTTAAAAAATACTTCTGTATATCAATGAGTCATGAAAAAACAAGCTATGAAAATTCTGAATCCAAAAAGAAATTATTCGATAGAACTTATAAATTAAGATTTGGCTACAGCACAAAGAAATCTATGTTACACATGTGTATGATAAAAATAATCAGATAACTTATTTACATAGTTGATATATAGTGAAACTGGTCACTAGTCAGTATTCAGTTAAATTTCAAACTGTAGTATCATTTTCTTTAAACTGAAAGGCAAGGTATTATTAAATAGAAATCTTACTAGGATGCAACTATTAAAAGTCTTACTATTATAATTGTCTAATTTTATGTATCCTAGTCAATTAAACCAAGTATTCACTAGTTCTAAATTACCTGTGTATGTGGAAACTTTGTACTCACCACAAAAATTCTAGTAGTCAACAGCAACATTGAATTCATTCTGGTGTGAAACACTCTAAACAGATAATACATGACTGTAAGATATGCAATCACTCCTATAGTGTAAGAATGTCTTAATATGCTTAAATAGATGCATCACAGTATTCACTAATTGCCCATGAGAATTGTATGAATATTGATTAGAGGTGATTATTCCCCTGATAAGTTCTTTCATATACGATTGGGAACATTTTGGAATAACCTAATTAATATGTCATCCTCTTTGTTACCAGTTTGATGTAACAATAACACTCTTGCCTCTTTCTGACTCACAGTGTACTGTATAGCTCTGTCAACACAATATGATGATGTGGATTGATCTGTTGTTTTCCTGAGTCATCATTTATAGAATGGATATGTCCAGAAGGAAAAAATTTTTCTTCTGTCCTCTTGAGTATCTGGGGGCTTGCTAATTAATCTGACAAAAGGCAAATTAAGGGGAGAAAAAGGTTATTCATATGCAAATTGGAACTACTAAAAGAAAAAGCAAGCTAACAAAATGGATAACATTAGACACTTACACTGAACTGAACAGAGAAAAGGAAATAAGGAACCAGATACAGTCAACCAAATGACAGATATAAATCTGCGTGCATCAATAATAACATTGAATTTAAAAAGATAGACTCCCCAGTCAAAAGATGAAGACTGGTTAGATGGGCAAAGAAAACCAAGAACCTTCTACATACTACTTACAAGAAATTCACCACATCAATAAAGACATACACAGATTGCAAATGAGAGGTTAGAAGTCATTCCACCCAAATGGAAAAAAAGAAAAAGAAAAAAGAAAAGAAAGAAAGCAGAAATAGCTATCTTGACTACACACAAAATAGACTTCAAGATAAAATCTGTTAAAGACAAAGATCATGATATAATATTGTTAAAAGAAAAACTTAGTTCAGTTTGGCAGAGTGTAATTGAACAAAACAATTCGAATCAGGCAGACCCCCAGATTGGCTTCCAAGAAACTCTGGGTAGCCTTGTGGGAGAGGGAAAGTGATATAATCATGAAAGGGAAGATGACACACAAAAAATGGAAGGGTATGAGTTAGATAAATAATTGTATTGGTTATATCTTGATGTTTGCCTGTGTTAACACAGTTTAAAAGCTGGTCCTGTCTGTGATTGACTGAAGTGTAGCTGCTGTGATTGGCTATAACTTAGCAACTTACCATGGAACCAGACTTCTATATGAGTTGTGATTTGCTTATGGAAACTAAAGCAGTAGTATGGAGACCTTCTCAGGCCAGTATATTTTAACAGTATTAAAAGGATCAGTCCACCAAGAAGATATAACAATTATAAATATATACACACCCAACATTGGAGCACCCAGAGGTACTGAACAAAGACTGCTATACCTAAAGAGATAGTGATATAAGCAGGAAAGGAAAGATGACATGCAAAAATGGGAGTGAGGGAATGAAGTAGATAAATAATTGTATCAGATACATCTTGATGTTTGCCTTGCATCTAACATGTTAATTGTGAGGGATTGCAACACTCCACTCTGACCATTGGAAGGTCTTTTAAACAAAAAATAAACAAAGAGATTATGGAATTGAGTACTATCATAAGCCAAATGTTTCTGACAAGCATTTATAGAACACTTCATCCAACAACTGCAGAATACACATGCTTTTCAGCTGCACATGGAACATTCTCTAAGATTATCACATAATAAATAATAAAATACAGCTCTACAAAATTAAAATAATAGAAATTATATCTTGTCTCTTTTCTGAACAAAATGGAATGAAACTAGAAATTTACAACTAAAATAACTGTTGAAAATATACCAATACATGGAAATTAAACAACATGATTCTGACTAACTTTTGAAGCACTAAAGAATCTAAGGAAGAAATATAAAAAAAAAATTTAACTAAATAAGAATTTGACATACCAAAAAAGCACAGGACACTGTAAACACAGTTCTAAGAAAGAAATTTATATATTAAATTAAAAAAGTGCCAACGCCAAAATAAAAAAAAAAGTAAGAGAGAGAGAGAGAGAGAGAGAGAGAGAGAGAAAGAAAGAAAGAAAGAAGAAAAGAAAAGAAAAGAAAAGAAAAGAAAAGAAAAGAAAAGAAAAGAAAAGAAAAGAAAAGAAAAGAAAAGAAAAGAAAAGAAAAGAAAAGAAAAGAAAAGAAAAGAAAAGAAAAGAAGGAAGGAAGAAGAAAGAAAAAAAAGATGGCAAACTGGCAAAAAATTGAACAATGTATCTCAGAGAATTAGAAAAGGAAGGGTAAGTTAAACCCAACAGCAGCAGAGTAAGTGAAATAATAGACCAGGGAACCAGTAAATAAAATATAGACAAAAAGAGTAATTCAAAACAACAATGAGGGACCAGCAGATGGCATAACGGTTACATCATTGAACTCCCACATGGCCTACCACAGTTCGAGTCCTGGACTAGGTGGCCTAAAACTGATGCGAATGTTCATGTGTGCTCAAAATCCCGAGAGGAAAGTGGAGGAAAAGGGATCGTGGCATGGCCATCCTTCATAAGGAGGGTGATTTCTCACTTTCTTTCTTTCTGTCTCTCTAGAAAGCACACACGCCCTACAGCAAAAATCTGTCTCAAAACAAACAAACCAATGAAACAAAAAAGTATTTTTTGAGAGCCTAAACATTATTGACAACCCATTACACTAACTAAAAATAGAGAGAAGACTCAAATAAATAGAATCAGACATGAAAGAGGTAACATTACTACACATATTACAGAAATAAAAAGGATCATTAGGAATTACTGTAAAAGATGATGTGCCAAAACACTGGAAAATCTAGAGGATATAAAGAAAATTCTGGACATTTACAATACCTTCCAATAAACCGGGAAGAAATAAAAATCATGACAGAACAATAATAAATAGATCGAATCAGTAATAAATAGTCTCCTAACAAAGAAAAGCCCAGGTGTAGGTGGCTTTACTCCTGGATTCTAAACACTAGAGAAGAATTAACCAACAATCCTCAGGGCTATGCATGCCCAAGATCCTAGGAGAACGGAGGAGAAGGGATTGCAGCATGACCCACCGGTATGATTTCTCACTTTCCCTCACTGTCTCAGAATCTCTCAGGTATCCACACATGCCCTATGCCAAAAAACTTAAAAAAAAAAAAAAAAAAAGTGAACCAATTTTCTTAACTCTAACCTTTAGAGAAGAATAACCAATTCTCTTCAAACTATTTCAAAATATTCAAATTAAGGGAACCTTCCCAAACTCATGTTATAAGGCCACTGTCATGTCCCAAAGCAGCTAAGGACATAGTAAAAAAAGAGAAAAGTACAGACCAATTTTCCTACTTACTATAGATGCAAAAATCCTTAACAAATACAAGCAAACTGAGTCCAAAAACAAATCAGAAAGATTATACATCATGACTGACAAAGATCCATCTGAGAGATGCAAGGATTGTTCCATATTCACACAACAATAAATGTTATACATCACATCAACAGATGGAAATTGAAATTGGAAAAGAAGTTAAATTGTCCCTATTTACAGATAACATGGTAATAGTCATAGAAAATCCCAAATTACACACTAAAATACTCTTAGATGTGATCAATTATTTCAGTGCAAGATACAAATGAACATACAAAAATCAGTAGCATTTTTGTATACTAATAACAAACGGGTCAAGATAGAAAAATCAGAAAGCAATTTCATTTGCAACATAAAATAAAAATAAATGTAAACAATGATGTAAAATGTCTCTACAATGAAAACTAAAACAATACCAAAGGAAGAAACTGAAAATGACCCCAAAAAAGGAAATATACCTCTTATTCATAGATTAGAATCAACATAGTTAAAATGTGGCTGTTACCCAATGTGACCTACAAATTCTATGCTATCCATATCAAAATGCCAATGCTTTTCTTCAGAGGAAAAGAAACAATTGTAAAATGTGTTTGGAATCACGAAAACACTGAATAGCCAAAGCAATACTGGGCAAAATGAAGGGGTTGGAGGCATCATCCTATCAAATTTCAGAATATATAACAAAGCCATGATAACCAAACTGCATGGTAGTAGAATAAAAACAGATGAATAGACCAATGGAAAGGAACAGATAATCCAAAAATAAAGCCAAGAACATACAGCCAACTGATTTTTTTTTTTTGGAGTTTTTTGTTTTTGTTTTGTTTTGTTTTGTTTTGTTTTGCTATAGGGCACGTGCGCTTGCCAGACAGAGAGAGACAGAGAGACAGAAAGCGAGAAATCACCACCCAGGGGGATGGCCACGCCACAGTCCCTTCTCCTCCATTCTCCTCTTGGGATCTTGGGCACGCACGCACACACGCCCGGCGTGAGTTTTAAGCCACCAGGTTCAGGATGCGAACCGCGGTTGACTTCGTGGGAGTCCAGCGACATAGCCATTATGCTAACTGCTGGTCCCCAGCCAACTGATTTTTGATGTGATGTGAAAAATATTTAGTGGGGGAAAGACAGTTTTTTCAATAAATGGTGCTGGGAAAATCAGCTTTCCACCTGCAGAAGAATGAAATTAGTCGCCTATCTCTCACCATCTACAAAAATCAACTCACAGTGGTTTCAAGAATTAAATATAAAACCACTTGAAGAAAATAGTTGAAAACATAAAACTAGTTGAAGAAAGCATAGGATATAGACTCCAAAATAACAAGTTTCGAAAATGTTTCTTAAGTAAGATCCCTAAAGTATGAACAACACCCAAAATGGAAAAATGGGATTATATTCATCTAAATGATGTAAAGCAATGGAAACAATACACAGAGTAAAGAGATGACCTACAGATAAATATATTTTCAACCTATACTTCTGATAAGTGATTAGTAACAATATATAAGGCACACAACAAGGTTACCCACATCAAAACTAACAATCTCATTTTAAAATGGGCAATCAAGCTGTACAATTTTCAGAGGAACACTTAAGAATGGCCAAAAAACGTGGAAAAACTTTCATCATCACTAATCACAAGGGAAATGCAAATCAAAACCACAATGAGGTAACATTTAATCCCAGTCAGAATGCCTATGATAAAAACAAAACAAAAAAACCACAAGTAATGGCAGTGCTGGCAAAGCTGTAGAGAAAAAGAATCCTCGTGCACTTTTGGTGCTAATGTAAACTAGTACAGGGACCAGCAGATGGCACAATGGTCATGTCACTGGGCCACCACAGGGACTCGAGTCCAGACACAAACCACAGTCAGCTATGATTGAGTCCAGTGACGTAACCATTACACTACCTGCTGGTCCCTCTGCAAAGCTTATCTAAATAAAAGTGTTGTATAACTGATGTTATGTACACTATCATCAATATTATTTGAATTTTTTTAATTGAACAAACTATCTCTTAAATTAAAAAAAAAAGTACCATGCAGAGTTAAGAGACAGTAAAGAGGTCAACTTAATTTTTCCCATCTAGAATGGAGTGGGGCCAGCAGATGTCATAGCAATAATGTCACTGGACTCCCACATGGCCAACCCCAGTTCGAGTCCTGGACCTGGTGGCTTGAAACGCATACCAGGTTCCTTTATGTGCATGCCCAAAATCCTGATCCTGGTAAGAAAATGGAGGAGAAGGTATTGCAGCATGGCCATCCCTCCAGGGGGGTGAGTTATCACTCTACCTCTCAGTGTATTTCTCTCTCTCTCTCTCTCTCTCTCTCGTGAGTGCATGTACCTTGACGCAAAAACCTCTTTAAAAATAAATAAATAAATAAATAAATAAAGGGAAGGCCTGTACCATAGTCTTATGGTTCGGGAAGCTAGAAGCTAGACCCCTCATGGCCATCCACAGTTTGAATCTCAGCCTTGGTGGCTTGAAAAACATGCGAGACACATGTGCATGTATGCCCAAAATCCTGAAAGGCTGGAGGAACAGAAGACAGGGAAAACACATTTGGGATGCTTTCTTCCTCTCTACCTCTGTGTATCTTCTCCCTATCTGGCAAATGCATGCACCCTCTGGGATTTGGAGGAAAAAAAAAAAAAAAAGAAAGAAAGAAAGAGGGTAAAGGAAATGTTAAGATTGGTATCTTTGAATCCTAAGCACATCTGTATCAAAGCCTTATTGTCACTCATTTTCAGATAGAGGTTATTGAAACATAAATCCAATATTTTAACCAGGATATTCAAGGTTTTTAAATATCCCTTTGAAAGTACGTATCAGTGTTACAAGCCATTTTCTTATAGGATTTTCTGATATTAAGTTTCATCTATATTTGTTCCATGATGTTTAATGTTTACCAGGACTCAAGAGCCAGCCTATGGCCTGGTGGTTAAGAGGATCACATTCCATATGGCAAATGTGCAGTTTGAATCCTGGACCCAGTGGTTTTGAAATATATGCCAGGTACGTGTGCATGGGAGCACCAAATCTCAAAAGGATGAAGAAATGGAGGAGAAGGTATTATGGCATGACCATGACCCATTGAGGGGGTGCTTTCTCTCTCTTTCTGTCTCTCTTTCTGGCAAGGGCACGTGCTGTTAAGCAAATTTTAAAAGGAAAAAACTTAAAGCTGGTTAGAACCCAGCTGTACACCTCTATCCTTCTTCCTGGAATGATTCTGTTTCTCTGGAAAATCCTAACTCACCCCTTTAAGGATCTAACACAAATATCGATTTCATATAGCAATCCTTGTCTGTTTCTTATTCTAAGTGCTCTCTATTAAAGGAATTAATAAAATAGTCAATTACAAAAAACATGAAATATTATAAATTTATTTTTAAAAAATTAGTCAATATTAAGGGTAACAAAAAGAGACCCACAGTTTTAAAATATTTATTGCCGGGACCAGCAGTTGGCATAATGGCTATGTCGCTGGACTCCCATGTAATCTACAGCGGTTTGAGTGCTGGACCTGGTGGCTTAAACTCATGCCAGGCACATGCGTGTCTGTGCCCAAGATCCCGAGAAGAGAATGGAGGAGAAGGGATTGCAGTGTGGCCATCCCCCCTGGGGGGGGGGGGCGTGATTTCTTGTTTTCTGTCTCTCTCTGTATTTCTGGTGAGCATATGCACCTATAGCAAAAACCTATCCAAAAAAAAAAAAAAGTTTATTACCTTCATGTGAAGACTCTCAAAAGTATCTTCATTCCACAATTCTTTCCCATAACTCTGTAGCCAGTCAAAAATGTGGATGCATCATGTGTGTTTAGATAGACCTGAAACATGGACCTGAAGCTTTTCCGAGTGTCCTCTAGCATTGCACAGTGGTGTCACTACTGCCTGCACCACAGTGGCTGGGCCAAAACAATTTAATTTATATACATTTTTTAAAATAGCTGAACTATCTCTTTCATTCATGAATAAATGCATTGTAGACAGTAAAAAAAAACATACACAGGAAAAATATGTCAACTTCAGAAGAGTGGTAATCTAAGGGAACAAAGGAGCAAGAGACATGAATAAAAAATTTAGCCAATGTGGAAAAAAAATTTAAAGGAAAGAGAAAGAAAGAGGTAGAGAGGTAGAGAAGGTGAGACTAAGAGAGCGAAAAAGGAAGCGATAGAGGGAAGGAGTAAATTGTTGCTATATGCTGAGTTTCAGTGACATATACATAAGTGTCTCTAATATTATTTTCTCTAGATTTTATTATGATTTAAGCATTCTTCTTAAAGTTTTAAGTTAAAGGGTCATTATCATTTAAATCTCTCTGCTAAATTTTAAGAGAAAAATATCTTAATCTATGTATATATAATGGCACTATTTTAGTTTCTACTAGTGTTAGCAAATATCTACTAACAATGACATGATAAAAATAAATCGTCAAAACATACACTATATTTTTTCTTAGGTGTTTTTTTTTTTTTTAATATAAAAATCTCTATAGCAACCTGGGATGACCAAGGTAGATGGTTCTAAGATATCATTCTAATGAATAGGGTTAGAGTAGGAATAAGCAGAAATGGAGATTTAAAAGTGGAAGTAAAAATTCCTAGTAACAATATCTGGTAGGTAGACAGGTAGGGAAGTAAGTGGAAAGATAAATAAGTAGAGTTAATTCAAGGAAAAAATTATTATTATTATATCTTCCATAATATTCTGAGTAAGAATATACTTCCACATGTCTAGAAATAATTTTCATCTGAAAAATATAGGCTTACTTCATTTATTAAATAAGTCAGTCTGTAAAGTCTGCTTTTTAAAGGTCACTTCATAGTATCCAGAAATAATGTGAACCCCCTGCAGTTATATCTGTCAGTGCCTCGTTCCTTCTGTCATTCATTCATACTCTTGACCAATGCTTACTACAAGCTCGGATTATTCAT
>NW_006159736.1:1110404-1118791 GCF_000334495.1 Tupaia belangeri chinensis
TTTTTTTTTTTTAATATAAAAATCTCTATAGCAACCTGGGATGACCAAGGTAGATGGTTCTAAGATATCATTCTAATGAATAGGGTTAGAGTAGGAATAAGCAGAAATGGAGATTTAAAAGTGGAAGTAAAAATTCCTAGTAACAATATCTGGTAGGTAGACAGGTAGGGAAGTAAGTGGAAAGATAAATAAGTAGAGTTAATTCAAGGAAAAAATTATTATTATTATATCTTCCATAATATTCTGAGTAAGAATATACTTCCACATGTCTAGAAATAATTTTCATCTGAAAAATATAGGCTTACTTCATTTATTAAATAAGTCAGTCTGTAAAGTCTGCTTTTTAAAGGTCACTTCATAGTATCCAGAAATAATGTGAACTCCCTGCAGTTATATCTGTCAGTACCTCGTTCCTTCTGTCATTCATTCATGCTCTTGCCCAATGCTTACTACAAGCTCGGATTATTCATTAATTTTCAGCATAACCAGTTGCCAAACACAAAATTCAGTTCTACTCATGTCATTTAAGAAAGATTTATTGTGCCCAATGGTGAAATTCTTTTGGGAAAAAATATTTCTGCATCGTTTTACTGAAAAGGCTTACTCATTTCAGGTAGTGATGTGCTAAATGAAAAATATATTCATTTTATTATTTTTTAAAGAATTATTCACTTAATTTTTACTTATTATTATTATTATTATTATTATTATCATTTAATTTGCTACAGGACATACACACTCACCAGAGAGAGAGACAGAAAAAAAGAGAGAAACTGAGCAACAAGACACCAGGTCTGGGACTTGAACCCTGATTGGTCATGTGAGAGTCCAGCACCACAACCACCAAGCCACCTACTGGCCCCTGCAAAGAGTGCACTTGAACAGAAATAAGGGGGCTTGTGTACAGTCACAAGATACTGTCCCAAGGACAGGATATAGGAAGAGTCCTATTATCAATGAGCCAAATGATCTGTTAATGTTTGTGGGCATGACTTGCCCCAGGTTTTCTAAAAGGGATTTTAGAAATAGGAAAAAGAACACAGACTTTTATCCTCACTTCTAAGTATTTGGTTGGTTTCCCTCAAGTATATTCTTTTAAATATTTTTATACCTTATAATAGGATCTGAGTTGGACATTGGGAATACATGCCTGTAATCCCAGCTACTTGGGAGGGTGAGGCAGGAGGATCACAAGTTTGAGGCCAGCGTGGGCAATGCAGTGAAATTGTTTCCTAAAAAAAACAAACCATCACAACAGAAAACAGGGTCTCTGAAAGACAATCCTATCTAAACATTTGTTCAGGAAATACTCATTAAGAAACTAATATATAATGGTCTCTATGTTAGAAACTGAACTAAAAATAATTGAAACCAGTCCTCACCCTGAAAAAGGTGGCTATCACTTTGACCAAATCTAATTAATGGAATTTTTCATTTTGTCTTCAAACTAGAAGCCAGTAATAAGGTTAAAGAGATAATAGAATTTTGGGGCCAGCAGGTGACATGGTGGTTGAGGTGCTGGATCCCACATGGCCGATTTTGTAGTTTCAGACTTGAAAATCACACTGGGCACATGTGCATGTGTGCCCAAAATCCCAAGAGAAGAATGGAGGAGAAGGGGTTGTGGTGTGGTCCTCTCCCCTGAGGGGTGATTTCTCATTTTCCCTCTCTGTCACTGTCTCTCTCCAGTGAGTGTATGAGCCCATGGCACAACGATAAAAAAGAAAGAAAAAAGGATAACAGAATTTTTCATAATACAGTGATGCTAACGCAAATACCTTTGTTCTCAGAAAAGTTTCTATAGTACAGTCATTTTCACCTTTGTCTGTATATAGCAATCACCTGTGGAGTTTTAAAATACAGTCTTGCACTGTATGATAATGTTTTGGTCAACAAGGAACTTCACATATGACAGTGGTCCCATAGGATTATAAGGGAGCTGAAAAATGCTTACTGTCGGGAACCAGCAGTTAGCGTAATGGCTATGTCGCTGGACTCCCACATAGTCGACAGCGGTTCGCGTCCTGGACCCGGTGGCTTAAAACTCACGCCGGGAGCGTGTGCATGCGTGCCCAAGATCCCGAGAGGAGGATGGAGGAGAAGGGATTGCGGCGTGGCCATCCCCCAGGGGGTGATTTCTCGCTCTCTGTCTCTCTGTCTCTCTCTGTCTGGCGAGCGCACGCGCCCTATAGCAAAAAAACGCTCAAAAATAAAAAAAATGCCTATTGTCTAGTGGCACTGTAACTGTCCTAAAACTGTTGCACAATGCACTCATGCATTTGGTGATGCTGGGGCACACAAACCTACTGTACTGCCAGTCACATAAATTATAGCTCCTCCTTTAGGAGGTATTCAGAAGAAGGCATTGATACTACAGGAGATGACAGCTTCATGTGTGTTGCTGCCACTGAAGACCTCTCGGTGGGGAAGATGTGGAGGTTGAAGACAGTTATATTAATGATCCTGATCTTGTGTAGGTCTAGGCTAATGTATACATTTGTGTCTTAGTTTTTAACACAATGTCTTAAAAGTAAGTAAAATATAGTTTGTTTTTTTTTTTTTCCAAGAGATTTTTTGCTATAGGACGTATATGCTTACCAGAGCGACAGAAAGACAGAAATCATCCCCCCAGGGGGATAACCATGTGGCAAGTTTTAAGCCTCCAGGTCTGACACTCGAACCATGGTTGATACCTGGGAGTCCAGCAACATAAGCATTACACCATCTGATGGTCCCATAAAATGTAATTGTTTAGATAGAAAAAAATACAGAATAAGGTTATAAAGAAACAAAATATGCTGTACAGCTATACAACATTTGTTTTAAGCAATTACAAGAGTTAAAGATTTAAAAATTAAAATGTTTATAAAGTAAAAGTTACAGGAAACTGAAGCTGATTTATTATTAAAGAAAAACTTTAAATAGATTTAGTGTAGCCTAAGAATACAGTGTTATAGAGCCTACAGTAGTATACAGTATTGTCCTAGATTTTCATACTCACTCACTATTGACTCACTCAGAACAACTTTCAGTCCCATTTCTTATCTTTTGATATGTTTTCTATGTTTAGATATACATATACTACTATAAGTATTACCTACGATATTCAGTACAGTAACAGGCAAGACAGATTTGTAGTCTAGGAGCTATAGGCCAAATACAGCCTACATGCATATCTAAGTTTGTGTAAGTAATCTATCTCTATGATGTTAATACAATGAAATCAACAAATGATACATTTCTCTGAACATGTCCCATCATTAAGCAACATATGTCTATATACATAAAATGCATGGATCCAGCATTCACAGATGCTAAGTAAAACTTGGGTATTGGAATAAGAAGCTCCTGCATGATTCCATGTGTAGTCAAGGTTGAGTAAAAACCACCAACAAGACTCAATGTCCCAGTAGTCTTTAAGTCTTCTCTTCCTGCCAGAGGCCACAGACCTTTCTTTCATAATCATGGGGCTAAATGCAAATTACATCAAGAAAACATTAAGAGGATATTTACTAGACTTAATGTACTTAGATTTGTTTAATCCTTTCTATTCTTCTTTTTTTCTTTTTTTTTTTTTTAACTAAGGGAACGTGCACTTGCTGAGCAGAGAAGGAGATAAGAAAAGTGACAAATCACACCCCAACTCATGGAAGATGGTCACACTACAATTCTTTCTCCATTTCTCATCTCAGGATTGCATGCACACACACCTGGCAAGTTTCTCAAGCCACCGTATCCAGGACTTGAACTGCAGGGTCAGTCATGTGGGATCCAGCCATCTTAACCACCACTCTATTTGACCCTTGTTTCAGTCCTCCCTTTTTTTAACCCAATTCTAAAACAAGGGCTACTCCTTTTTATTTTTTATTTCTCACTCAGATACAATACTAATTCTAGTATGTACTGATAGTACATTTATCCTTTCATTGTCTCATCCAATCAACCCAACAGTCTAGAAACCTTGAATCTCTCACTTGAAAAAAATCTGGCATATTTTCCTCTTTCTCAATAGAACTAAACCATTTTAAAGACTGCTCTCTTTTTATATTTTTATTTTATTATCATTATTTTTTAATCATCTGGCTTGCAAAGAGAATTTACCTAACATGAAATATACCTCGGACTAGTTTAGTTGAGAATATGCGTTGACAATACACGTTCAAGACTGCTTTCTTTCCTTAGCATATCCATGTGCCAAAACAGGAAGAAGTAAGATGGTGCAAGTTTTGAACTGCTTCTAACTAGAGAGGGGAAGAAAAATGAAACTGGCCTCTGTGGGCATCAAGTTCTTGAAAAATTTACCCAAATCACAGTTCTTTGATTTCTGCCTCTGTAAGAATGAGTATTAGGTACGATAATAAGTATGTCAAGGTCATGTTTACCTAATTCTGATGAAGCAAAGCACAAGTCTCAAATTGTTAACTATCTGCAGGGAATGAGTGGGTCTTTTTTTTTTTTTTTTTTTTTTCAGAAGCCAAGTAATTAAAATGGAAAAATGTGTTTAGTATTAAAAGAAACTGGAGTGTTACTATATTAGATAAGGGAACAGTCCATGACCATATAATGTCATTAGAGGGATCGGAAATTATGTGGTCTTTTAAATTGCTTTATTTCCCTCAGTAGAATATTAATTTCAGGTGAGTAATTTAAATTGCATTAGCAGCAGACTCCTTAAGATGACACTTCATTTAGTTTGAAAGTTGCTGCTGTTTAAGATATCCCCCCAGTCTGCCATTTCACACTAGAGGTTCACTTATGCCAGATTGTATATTGTTTTTGAAAATACCATGGGAGTGTCAAATGCTTTATTGCAAACCTGATGCTTTATGGGACTATGCAATGTAAATAAACCAGGGAGACACTTCTGTAAATTGCCCTATTTTCGATGGAAAATGTTTCAATTAGATGTATGAAATCAACTGACAGTTTTATGAATCAAATCATTTTGGAAATATCTTTCACATGCACTAGATATCATCATATTTTCAGAGACCATATGGTATAAAGTAGATCCACAAGATCTTCAAGGACAGGCAAACTTATACTCAGCATGAACTTCGATCAAAGTGTTTGTGTCTCCTTCAGTAACAAATGTCCAGGTAAAACAACCTTCAGAGTGGCCAATTTGTTGGAAAAGAAGTATCATAATAATTCTTTTTAAAGGAAATAAATTATCATAGTTACTTTCACTATAAAAATAAGACAATGCACATTCCTTTATTCTTCCATGGAACATCAATCCAGTACTCCAGAGATAGACCATTAACACCTGAGCCAAATAGGTAACAAGTGCTACAGGTTAAGAACATATTTGTCTAAGCAAGGCTTCACAAGGAGCTTTAAACACCAACTCATAACATAGATAATCATTGGTGGGAGAATAAGAATTTCATGGGTGATTGCATGAGATTATTAAATCGTCCAAGAATCTTCGGTAGCAAATATATTATACAATTTAAATTTACCTGTGACCTCCCAAGTCTTTCTCAAATAAAGGGAAGGGTCTGTTCTTTTTTAAAGATAGGGTCTCGCTGTTCCCATCTTCTTGCCTCTACCTTCTGGGTGTGACAATAGGCATGCTTTACGACATCCACTCCTGGATCATCGTTAAACAGGGTCTCATTGTGGCCCAGGCCAAAACCAACTTGTGACCTCTCTGCCTCAGCCTTCCTGAGTCACTGGGATCACTGGTGCTAGCATGATCAGCTTCCAGATTGGACCAGGAATGGAATCAGAACTCCCATTTGGTCCCAGCCTGTAGAGCACAGTGTCTTAATACACACCACCATGGCGCAGGCCACAGAATAGGTTCTTAACTGGATATGATGAAATCTTTATTCAATCTTTATCAAATATCCCTGTTTTTTTTTTCTCTTTTATCCCTTCTTTTCCATATATTTCTTACAAGCACCTTTAGAAATACCAAACATTTTTGTTGTTTTTGTTGTTATTTTTAAAATACAGGGTCTTTGTTTTCCCAACCATAAATCCCTATAATTGCTTGCTTTTCTTTTCTCCTATAAGCTTTTAGTTCTCATCCATGACATCTCTCTCCTGTGACTTACACACTCCATGATTTCATTTTTTGGCTGCTACTTCCCTGGACTGCTATTGCTTCTTTCTTCCAAGCTATTCTCACTGTGTTCAACTCAGTTACCATGATACTCTGCTATCCCTGACTGTCAGCAGCCTCCTGAATCAAGCTCACATATTTCGAAGCTATCTTCCTTTCAGCATGGATTCCATCCCAGATGAGCACTGACTTGACCGAGCATACCTTTCTAATTCTCATTTACTGCAGGATGGAACAGATTCTCTCTCCAAAAATTCTAGATTTTGGAAAGAAGAAAATTCCAACTTCTCCAGGAAACCTTCAGCAGGGACGACATTCCCAAACCTTTATGCTCCTGTTTACTTACCTATGAACCATCACTGCCAGCTCTGTGAAAGCACCTAGCCACGTGAGGTAAAGCTGTTCACCACCCAAGGGACTGCAGAGGATAAGTGTGTTTAAATTTAACACAATCAAAGGGGAAAATTTGAAAACCTTTGAGGAAATGATAACAAAAAAGAACCTACATTACACAGTAGGAGCCCAATATCCAACAAAGAACATACAACTATATGGGATGTTGGGACTAAATATTGCTTAAATCACATGTAATTCAAAGTTCAACCCTGTTAAAAATGTAAGAAAAAGTAACCTAGAAAAAAAGACAGCACATTCCCTTTCTTACATTAATCACAAATATGATTAGCTTTTATCTTTCAACCAAAACTAGAAAAAGCTCCAGAAAGCTGGTCTGTCTCCTTCATATTAAAATGATGCAAGAAATAGCTGGAAATAATAACAGTTTTAAGATTGCCTTACCTGTGGCGACTTCACTGTTTCCTTCAATTATGTATGCTCTTTTCAGGTTATTCCTTTTCTCAAAAGATTATAGAGACAGAACTTATTCTAAATGAGAAAGTCTTCACCTCCAACCCCAGATAAATATCACAAGTCATCGGTCGCTGTTCCCTTGACACTCTGTATAGTGAAAAGCAGCAGGACTCTGAAGACCAGAGCTGCATGTACACGCTGAACAGACAACAGAAATAACACCACTTAGTCTCAGGAACTGAAGACAATTTACAGGCTTATTTCATTTTAGCCCATCTCTAAATGACACTATAATGTTGTGGGAAAGCAGATATTGTCATAATAGCACGACAAATACATGGAAGCCAACACTCCACAAGAACAGGTGAATAAGGCAATTTACAAGTCAAGTGGTCAGGAACTTACCTACCAACTTATGCACCAACAGGAGAGGCCGGGCTTTAGTATGAGCCCCGGGCTGGCAGGGTGAATTTCCGTGCCAACTTCTGAGATTTCTTTTCCAAGGAAATCTCCTTCTGCACTCTAGCATATGACACACATGCCTCTAGCCGGAGATGTTATCTAAAATGGTCTATGTTCATCTCTTCAGCTAGTCAGCCTACAATCCAGCCTTTCCGAGAATTCCCACTGCAAAGAAATACTCGTTTTCCCAGGGCATCTTCTGATGATTACAATACTCCTTTAGTTTAGTTACAGAAAACTGTTTGCCCCTCACAGATTCTATGTGATATGTCATATTGTTTTTCAAGTTTTTTTTCATTGTAGTAAAACAATCATAATATAAACTTTACTATTTAACCATTTCTCAGTATACAGCTTGAATGGCATTATTTTCACATAGTTCTACAATGATCATTTTCCATCTTCAGAACTTTTCCATCTTCCCCAGTGAAACAATGTACATATTAAACTATAACTCCCTATTCCCTTCTCCCTGGCTCTGAAAACCAGTATTCTACTGAGAGGATCAGATAATACCACCCAAAGATATGCCACTTTGGTACAAGAATTATTTTGAGTCTAAATCAATTGAGAAAGAACACAGGAAGAGTTCTCTGTCCTCCCTCTTCCTGCTTAAAAGCAGAGCATACATTTACCTTTGAAAAGTAGACTTAAGTTTCCATTTGTAAAGGTGTTTGTCTGCTCCATATCTGAAAGAACAGAGATCACATCAGTGAGATTACACAACAAATCTCACTACACAACCCTATCTACCATATATTTTCTAGTCATCTCCCCACAACTGACTACCTCTAAGAGCCTAATCCCCCCTTTACCTTCTCTAGTCATTCTCCACAATCTATCACCCTTATTAAAATGGAATATTTCACCTCTGGGTATAAACACTTCTTTGGAGTTTTATTTCTTTTCTGTGAAGTTCCCCATACATGTCAAAATTTTATATTTTGTATGCCTTTTCTTCTGTTAGTCTTTTGTAAACTTAATCTGCATGCTTAAGATAAAAAATAATGTAAGGGTGTAGCAGTAAAGTTTTTTTTCTTTC
>NW_006159736.1:1119123-1185138 GCF_000334495.1 Tupaia belangeri chinensis
TATACTACTTCCATTTTCTATGAATTAAATTATTCTAGGTAACTATTACAAATGGAGTCATACAGTATTTGTCTTTAGTGTCTGGCTTATTTTACTTAGCATAATGGCCTCAAGGTTTATCCATGTTGCAGCATATATTAGAATTTTATTCCTTTTTGAAGATCGAATAATATTCCATTGCATGTGTAAACCATGTTTTGCTAACTCACTCATCCTTCAATAGACTTTTTGATTGTTTCTATTTTCAGACTATTATGAATAGTGCTGCTGTAAAAATTGGTTCACAGGTACACATTCATGCTCAGGTTTTCAGTTCTTTTGTGTACATACCCATAAACAGAATTACTAGACAATATGGCAATTGTAAATTTGATTTCACCATAGTGTTTTCCATGGCAGCTGTGCCATTTTACATTCCCTCTAGCAATGAACAAGGGTTTTAATTTCTCTACATCCTCACTAACACTTCTTGGTTTTGGTTGTTTACTTGTTTATTTTTTAAAAAATAGTAGCTGTCCTAGTGGGTGTGCAAAGTGTCATATCATTGGAGTTTTCATTTGTATTTACTTAATTATTAGTGATGTGGCATGTTTGAAATATCACATTCATGGCTCTTTTATTCCTTTACCATTAATTGCATTACCTATTTTTTTTGCTTTTTAGGGCTTTTTTGATGTATAATTTATAAATGATGAAGCACACACATTTAAAGTATACCCTTTGATAAATTTTGTCATAAATATTCACCTTCAAAACTATTACCACACATTGGCGCGCAGGGAACAGCCTGGAAACCCTCCGGGGGGGCCCCCGTGGCCAGGGGCTTCCGCCCCTGCACAGCCGCACGCCAGGCCGGCCTGGCCCCCCTCTGGGGGCCCAGCCTCCCTGGCCTCTCTGGTGCTGGATGGCCCCGAGGCTGAAAACAAGGTTGAAGAACTTGCAACTTGAGAAGATGACAGCTACCAGCCCTGCATTACCTCAGGGGAAAACAAGAACTACTCTGCCATTCTTAAGGAAGCCAGATACCCAAGGACAACTCACACTGCAGATGCCCACAACACCATTCCTGGTAACTACAAGATGACTGCCGTGCCGCATCAGCTGATAATCATCCCTGCGTACCAGAACTGCTTTTCTGAAACTGCATTCCCTGGAGACTCACCTACACTTGTGGATCTGCAGGAGACCCTCCCTTAATCCAACCCTGAATAGAATCTATGCTCCCTATTGTCAAAAACTTTAAGAGCTGATCATTGGAACTGGTGGCCTCTCTCCCTTTACTTGTATGTATCACTTTTTCAATAACTCTTCTGGAAGACAACTGTATATAGCAGAGATATTGTAATGGGAGAGTGGGAAAGGGCAGAGGGACAAACATAGGGAAAAAAAAAAGAGGAAGAGAATGAATGTTAGGAAAAAAAAAAAAAACGAAAACAAAAAACAAACAAAAAAAAACGGTTAAACTATTCGTACCATTTAAAAAAAAAAATTGGATATTTGATGGCTGCAGTGAGCGGTATGGGCCCAGTTGGGTTCTACTTTATAGTATGCTCTTTTTACCCAATGGGGTTTAGGCCTAAAGTCAGACTTGAGTTCATGTAGAGGCATGTGTCAGCTGTGATAACTATTGGAGAGACTTAGACTAATTAAGATCACTGACAGATCATTTGGGGAGGGGTGAGGCACGGAGGGCAATCGGGGATGACAGGGACAATGTGGGAGGAGGATGGGTCATAACAGAGGGAGGGGGATGGGGAATCTAGGATGGTAAAACAAAAGGCAAGGTATGCAGGACACAAGAATTGGGAAATTATTTGCTGAGAACATATATGTTGACGTGCTTGATTGAGCCAATGCACAGTGTATTTTGGATGGAAAATTCATTTGTGTGTTGTGATGGGAAAAAAAGATTATAATAAAAAATAAACTATAAAAAAAAGAGAGAAGAGGATAGAGAAAGATAGCAAGTGAACAATAGAGAGGATGTTAGTGAGAAACAGATATGGTTTATTATCTGTTGATGATGACGTGTATAGTATTCTCAACTGGACTGGTCTGGGAAGTATTTCATGATGGGTGAAGTTTTTTAACAAGCAAAATGAGAAATAGTGATTGACTGTTTTAAAAAATTATAATAATAATTATTGGGAAATGCATGGAAAAGACATTGAATGATAAAGCGGGGGGATCGATGCCTCTGTATTGACTGACATGTGTGGCATTCCCTTTTGAAAAAGCAATGGAAGTCAATGTAAAGTTATATGTAATCCAATGTAATATAAAGAAGATTATGATGATAATATAAATAAAAAAGAAAAAAACTATTACCACACATTAAGACAATAAATGTATCCATCACCTGCTAGAGGCCTTTGTGGAAAATAATTGCCTTACGATGCAAAGTTTTTCTACAGGCATAGTTCATTTTATTGTATTTTACTACACTTTGCAGATACATTTTTTCATTTTTTTATTTTTTAACACATTGAAGGTTTGAGGCAACTTTGTCTCAAGCAAGTCTATCAGAGCCATTTTCCTAGTAACACGTGCTCACCACACGTCTCTGTGCCACATCATAGTAATTGCTGTAATATGTCAAACCTTCTTTTCATTTATTCTATCTGTTATGGTGATTCATAATCAGTAATTTTTGAAGTTACTACTGTCTTTGTTTTAGAGCACACAGACCACTCCTATGTTAGATAAAAACCTTAACTGATAAATGCTGTGTGTGTTCTCACTTCCATGAACCAGCCATCTCCCCGCTCACCCACACATGGTCTTTGCTGTCCCTGAGACACGACACTATTGAAAATATGCCAATGAATAGCCATACAGTGGCTTCTAAGTGTTCCAGTAAAAGAAATAGTTGCTTGTTTCTTACTTTGAATCAAAAGCTAGAAATGACTAAGCTTAGCACGTCAAAAGCTGAGCTAGGCTGGAAGCGAGGCTTCTGGTGCCAGTTAGGCAAGTTGTGAATGCAAACAAAAAGTTCTTATAAAAAATTAAAAGTGCTACCCTAGTGAACACAGGACTGATAAGAAACCAAAACAGTGCTATTGTTGATAGGGAGAACATTTTAGTGATCTGGACAGAAGATCAAACCAGCCACAACATTCCCTTAAGCCAAAGTCTATTGCAGAGTAAGGCCCTAATTCTTATTTTATTTATTTATTTATTTATTTATTTATTTATTTATTTATTGAGAGGTTTTTGTTATAGACACATATGCTCGCAAGAAAGACAGAGACAGACAGAGAGACAGAGAGGTAGAGAGCGAGAAATCACCCCTCAGGGGGGATGGCCACATCGCAATCCCTTCTCCTCCATTCTCCTCTAGGGATCTTGGGCACACACATACATGTACCCAATGTGAGTTTAAGCCACTGGGTCCGGGACTAGAACCATGGTCGACTACATGGGAGTACACCGACATAGCCATTATGCCAATTGCTGGTCCCAAGGTCCTAATTCTCTTCAATTCTGTGAATAGTGAAAGAGGTGAGGAAACTATAGGAGAAAAGTTTGAAGCTAGCAGAGGTTCATTCATGATATTAAGGGGGGAAAAAGCCATTTCTTTAAGATAAAAAGCAAAGTGAAGCAGCAAGTGCTGGTGTAGAGTTGTGACAAGTTGGGTAGATAATCTCGCTAAGATAACTGGTGAAGGTGGTTACACTGAACAACAGCTTTTCAGTTTTTTTTAGTTTTGTTGTAGGGGGCATGTGCACACCAGAGAGACAGTGAAAGAGGAAGTGAAAAATCATGTTCTGAGAGTATGACCATGCCACAATCTCCTCACTTTCAATCTCTTCTTGGGATTTTGGAAATGCAAAAAAACACACCCAGTATGTTTCTCAAGACACTGGGTCCAGTACTCAGTTGGCCATGTGGGATCCAACTGACCTAACCCTCACACCACCTGCTGGCCCCAACAATAGCTTTTCAATGTTGACTAAACTGCCTTCCATTGGGAAAAGATGCCATCTAAGACTTTTATAGATAGAAGTCAATGCCTGGCTCCAAAGCTCTTATATCTTAAAAAAAACCACTTCCTTTGCTCATTCATATGCTGCAATGTCTCATTTATTAAAGTTTTATCATGAGATTTCAGCAGTTCAGTCACATCTTTAGCTCCACTTTTATTTTAGTTCTTTAGCTAGATCTTCCACATCTGTAAATACTTTCTCTATTGAAATCTTGAACCCTCTTTATAATCCTTTCCTCCCACACCTCTCTCCTTAACACACTACCAAGAAGGCACTACACTTCTTTCAACACTTGGCATTTTCTATCATTTTATGCAACTAGATCTTAGAATATGTACTGCTGCTTGTCTCTCTTCACTCCAGACAATTAATTGAGGTTCATCCATGCTGTTGTGTGTATCAGGTATGTTCCTTTCTGTTGCTTATTGGTATTCTCTTGCATGGATACATCACATTCTGAACACATTTATCTGTGGATGGACATTTGAATAGTTTGTAGTTTTGGGCTTTTACCAATGAAGCTGGTATGAGTGGTCATGCACAAGTCCTTGAATGAACATATGCCTTTGCACTCTTGGGTCAATACTGAGAAAAAGTATGATAAGTATGTTTAAGTATTTAAGAAATTAAATACTGACAGTGCATTTGTATTAGGGTTCTTCAGAGAAGATGGGTGATTATTATGAGAATTGACTCATATGATTATGGTTGCCAAGAAGTCCATCTCTCTCTCTCTCTCTCTCTCTCATGTCCACATGGTCACTGAATAGCTCTCTCTGATTTAGCATTGTACACAGCAGATGATGGTTGCCTGACAACTGTCAAGTTTATTTATCTTTAAGAAAAGTGACTGACTTGGAGAGTCAAGGTGTTTCTCAGTCCCAAATCTAAATCTATAGGGGAAAAAAAATGACTTAGTTCTGTTCATTCAAAGCAACATGGCCCAAAAGACAGTCATATAGTCATGAGATACATACCTGGCTGTTAGAGTCTTCACTGTGTGTAAAGGGTGTGAACAAGAACGTTCTCATAAAATGGGGATGGGTCGACAGGCTAGGGAGACATCATGTAATGATAAATCACACACTCTACTGAGTGGTTTCAACCTTTAAACATAAAAAAGAGTATAATGGGATTTAAATAATATTGAACATACAATAACTGAGTAAAGATTGGTTCTACCTATTTACTTGACAAATATAACAATAAATTTAAAATATCCTAGAAAAGTTGGCAAGAGACAACTTTATATGGAGTTTAACAGGGGACTTCTGATTGAAGCTCTGATATGTACACCTTAGAAATTTTCACATTTATCCATATAACATGAAAAATCTAAGCACACTGAAAATCAGTCACTTTTATTGAACCCATAAAGAACCAACATCATAGAGCAAACCCCCACATATATCACAACTGAAAGAGCTACAGTTGGCATGCATGTATGCCAAAGCTGGAGAAGAAAATACTCTAAAGAAACAATGCAATCATCAAAACTGGATCCATATAAGATAAAGAGTTGGTCTTATCACAGTTGGACAAGGGATTTAAAATAATTATTAGTAATACGGTAACCGTTCTAATGGAAAAAAGCAGGCAAGCAAGAGCAGAGGAGTATTATAAGCAAAAAGGTAGAAACTAAGGAACAATCTAAAGAACTGCTAGAAAACAAAATCACAGTAACAAAAAGAAAAAAAATACCTTTCTTGAGTTCATCAGTGAACTTAACGTGGCAGAAGAAAGTATCACAGAATTTGCAGACAGGTTAATAAAAGCTTCCCAAACTTAAGTAATATAGAAAAGGAAAAGCAAGTACAAAACATAGAAGAAATATGACAGGCATGTGTGTGAGTACCCAAGATCTGACAGGTTGGAGGACTAGAGGAAGATGATCACAGTGTGATGAGACCCTGTGGGGGAGGCTCTCTCTGTCTCTCTCTCTCTCATGTATGTTCTCTTATGAATAAAGAACAATAAATTATACACACACACACATACACCTGGTATGTTTTTCAAGCCATTGGGTCTGGGACACAAACATGCAGTTGGCCATGTGGGGTCCAGGTGCCTTAACTTCCACGTCACTTGCTGGCCCAAATAATAATAATTTTGAAAATGCATGAACTGTGAGTCAATATCAAAAGGTTAAGTGTGTAAAATTGAAATACCAGAAAAAGAAGAAAGAGAATAAAGAAATATTTGAAGTAACAGTGGCTGAGAACTTACCAAAAATAATTGCGGCCACAAAACCACAGATCCAGAAGACTAGAGAACTCCAACCAGGATAAACACCACATAAAGTACAGCTAGGCAGAACATATTTCAACTTCAAAAAACAAAGACAAAAAGAAAATCATAAACTAAAAAGTAGGGAGCCAAGTAGAAGAGAAATAGAATCGTATCTACAAAGTAACAAGGGCAATCTCGGTTTCATATCCAGTAAAACAAAATCTTTTACTTTTCTTATTTTAAATCAATCTAAAAGATCTCTTCCTTTAAAGTAATAATAGTAACAATACATTGGGTGATTATAACATGGACAAGTGAAATGAATCAGGCAATGTCACAAGAGACAGAAGGCATATTGAGTATACTGGTATAAAGTCACATGTGACAAGGCATAGTATAATTCAATTTGAAAGTAGACTTAGGTAAGTTTAAAATATGCATTGTAAACCCTAAAGAAACTACTAAATATTCTTTTTTTTTTAAAGAGCTTTTTGCCTTAGGGTGCATGTGCCCGCTGGAGAGAGAGACAGAGACAGTGAAGGGGAAAATGAGAAATCACCCCCTGGGGGGCTGGGGGAGATGGTGGCCATGCCACAATCCCTTCTCTTCCATTCTCCTCCCAGGATCTTGGGCACGCACACACATGTGCCCAATGTGATTTTCAAGTTTCCAGGTCCAGGACTCAAACCAATGTCAGCAACATAACTATGTCATTAGCTAGCCCTCTAAAAACATTTTGAAAAGAAGTCATTAATATGTTAACAGAGCAGGTAAAATGGAGTTACACAAAATATTCAATGAACACCAGAGAAAATGGAGAGAGGAGGGACAAAAAGCAAATACAACAACCGGAAAACACTTTCAAACATGGTGTAGTGTGATCCAACTATATTAATAGTCAGTTTAATATGAATGGTTTAATGGGGCAGTGACTGATTCTCTCAATGACTTTTCGAAGAACTTTTAGATGTCAGTTATATGGGAAATCTCTGTGCTAACCTTTGCAATTTTTCTATAAATTTAAAAATAATAAATATTGGGGCTGGCAGGTGGTGTAGTAGTTAGGGCCACAGGACTCCCCCATGGCTGACTGTGGTTCAAGGTCTAGACCTGGCGGCTTGCTTTCTCATTGCCCCACCCCATCCCTCTTGATCAAATTAAAATAAATAAATAAATAAACAAGCTAAATAAAATCATTCTTAAAAATAATAATAATAATAAATACTATTTTATTTATTTATTGCCATAGGATGCATGCACTCACCAAGAGAAACAAAGAGAAGGAAAGTGAGAATTCACACTCCAGAGGCGATGGCCACACCATAGTCCCTTCTCCATTTTGTTCTCAGGATTGCATACATGCACACACATTTGCATGATTTCTAAACTATCAGGTCAGGGCTTGAACCGTGGTTGGCCATGTAGGAGTCCAGCACCCTCTCCATCATGGTACCTGCTTCCTCCTATTTTTATTTATTTTAAAATAAGAACGTTATTTTAAAAAGGAATCTATCTAAATTTTTAGAACTTATCATCTTAGTTTTAAATACTCCTCTATAAATGCAAGTCATCAGATCCTAAAAGGATTAGAGTTCATCAGCAAATGCAGATTTCAATACAGCATTACGTAGGGGCTGGAGAGTGGCACGGCAGTAAAGCAACACCCTGCACATATGACACAGGTGGGACAGGTGCCTTGGTTGACCTGTGGGTGTCCATGATCTGGGACTGGTGGGAGCTAGGAACAGAACCCTGTTGGGCATGCCTGTCTTTCTGTCAGTCTCTCCCTCTCTGTGTCTCTCATTCATGGAAGAAATAAAGTTTAAAAAAGACATTGTTGTCTAGAATAGCCATGTACAATAAAAATCTCTGCCAAAACAGAAATGTCCTATGTTTATGTTGTTCAAGATGGCCATCCCCAACCACATGTGGCTACCAAACACTTCAAATGTAGCTAACATGACTGAGGACTAAATTTTTTTTAATTTTGTATTAATTAATTAAATTTTAAATGTAAGTAACTATATATGGTTAGTAGGAATATATTAACAGGTCTCTTGTACAGGTCAAACTCAATTCTTTATTTAAACAAGTAGCTCGTTTTCCTAACCAGTTCTAGCATGAGGTTTGGGGGGGTTGGTATTTTTGTTTGTTTGTTTTAGGGTTTTGGGTTTTTTTCTCATAGATTTTTTTTTAAATTATTATTTATTTAATTTTATTTATTCATTCATTTATTTTAATTTGGCCAGAGAGAGACACAGAGCAAGAGAGAGAGAGGGAAAGGGAGAAAGGAAGCCGCCAGGTCTGAGACTCGAACCGTGGTCGGCCATGTGGGAGTCTCCAGCACCTTAACCACCATGCCACCTGCTGGTCCCTCTCATAGATTTTAAGATTACCACAGTTGGAATTCAATAACATCACAAACGTTTTTTTAAAACACTGTCAATCTGTATCAGATTATGAATGTACAATTTTGCAATTTAATATTTTAAAAGAAATAAATTCCAATTTCAGAAACATATATGTATTCTAAATTATATATGTCATTTTGTTAGATACTAATTTCTATTTTCATTTCAACAAGAATTATCTGTAAGCCAAATTGCGAGTGCAGAATGGCTTCCAACCTATTATTGTATCTTTAAAGCTTCTATCATGGCATTTAAAATGACTAGCTTTCAGTTAAAACAGTGTGGTTAAAAGCCCCTGAAATAGGATCATCTAAATTACCACTATAATACTTTGAAAGACAGAGACAAAGACTACTCAGATAGCGCTGAAAACAAGAACTGGCGTCATGGAGGAATCTTCATTAGTTACCAGGCCAATAGAACCGGTCTGAGAAGCACAGGCTTCATCTTATGCTGACTTAGCCATATTCTTATGGGACAACTTACCTGCCAAAATCAGGGTCAAAAAGCCTCCAGGAACTACCTTCCATTTAACAAAAAAGATCTATATTTATTTGAAAACTAGAGGACATTCCTCTGCCTCAAAAACAGTCCCAGGGATGTATGTCCCTTCAAATATGGAGGAAACAAAATTTTCAACAAAAAAATGGAGGTGGGATGCTACACACTAGCACTGTCCGCAAGCAGAAAGGCTACCAGCAGTGGCAGAAGCTAGGACACCTCTGATGACACACAGGGACTGGTCTTGTCCAATTCAGCCTGGGGTCTTGTGGGAAGAAGCCATTTCCATGTGGCACACTCCTGATGTCACAGGGAGCTGAACCAGGACAGGGACATGACCCACTTACTTCAAAGAGGAGTCAACAGACAGTGAACAGAAAGTGACTTGAAAGTATAGATTTGACCATACACATAATGTAAAAGGAGATGACCTGAAACTCCCCCCAAAATGATAAGAGATAAAATACAATGAAAATATGATGGATGTGGGGACCAGCAGTTAGCGTAATGGCTATGTCACTGGACTCCCACATAATCGACCACGGTTCGAGTCCCAGACCCGGTGGCTTAAACTCACACTGGGAGCGTGTGCATGCGTGCCCACGATCCAGAGAGGAGAATGGAGAAGAAGGGATTGCAGCGTGGCCATCCCCCCTGGGGGGTGATTTCTGGCTTTCTGTCTCTCTGTCTCTCTCTGTCTGGCGAGCGCACGCACCCTATAGCAAAAACCTCAAAAAAACAAAAAGAAAAAAAAAAAAAGATGGATGTGGAGCCTAGTGAATAAAGGAACCAAATTTAAAATTACAGTTACTCTCAAAGATGTAACCAGAAAACACCAGAAACAATGGTCAGGATAGAAATGAAGAAAACTGTCTAAGACTATGAAAGATCTTATAACTTAGAATAGAAGTCTAACTATGCCTCAAGTAAAACTCAATCAATAGATAAACATCTCCATATTGTATTTAACTGCTCGATTAATGGGCTAAAACAACATCTATAGGCTCTAGGCAAAAAAGCAAGCACGCTGACTTCTCCACCAAGGAGCAATATTTGGGTGGCTTGAGATTTTTATTTTTCAATCCCTAGTAACCACATAATGACATTTTTAGGGGTAAGAATGAAACCCTGCCAAGTTGCCACTTACAGGTAAAGATAGTAGAAAGACATTTCAACTACAGAGAGTTCAGAAAACACATCACTAATACACCATTCTTATTTGAAAGATCAAGGGCACTTATATGGTAGAACCCCTTTCCTTCATTTTTCACATTCCCATCTCAAACTATAAAAACCACACTTCTGTTTTACTCAAAATCTACCTTGATCAGGAAGCTGGGGGACAGTGTGCCTTGAACCTTCTCCCCCTCTCTTAGCAGGGAAGAGTTGATGAACTAAGTGGAAAGGTCGTGCCTTTCATTTGTTCTCATAGTTATGGGAATGGTCGTCATGCCTCAAAGAAATAGGCTCCACCCATTCTCTGTTGCCCTTTCTCTGACTACCATAGTTGGCCACTGCCTGTGCAGGTGGAATGTGCTGTCCTCTTCCTCCTGTCCTCAAGTAGCAGAGCCTGCACAGTGACTCCAGGCTTGGAGAAAGGAGAGCTGCAGCCCCTTCTCTGCTTGTCACTGAGTGGATAAATTCACTTGAGAGTGACGCATCCTCAGTTTTCTCAGCTTCAATATTGTGGAAGATTTGAGATCTGGCTCTGAAATCCATTCTATCGTACTTCTACAGAATATTCCTGTAAAATGGGACTGGAAAACTACACAACTCAATTCACTTGCTTCTTTGCAGTTAGAGCTTCAGGTATGATTTAGGTTGGATCCATCAAATACACTCGCAGATTTGGAAAAGCAATAGTGTTGCAGAAGGCACTTTCTCCAGCTGCTGCTTTTATTTCTGCTGGCAAGTATTTGGTTTTTCTGAGGAAACAGTAGCAATCCAGTCCCTAGCTTCATAGCTGTCCAAAGGCAGACCATGGGCCATCCATCTTAGCAGCACATTTTGTAACAAATGAGACATGGTCATGTGGCCAACAACAGAAGCAGCTTTCTGATTATGGTCATGACAGGATAGCTTAGAGCTGGAGGTTCCTGAGTACAGCCAAGGAATGAGCTTCCTAGGTAGCCTAGGCCTGGTTTGTGGCTTGGACAGGTCATTCCTCTAAGTCCAAACTTGAGTGTGTTTCTTTAGCCTGTCTGATAATTTTGTAAACTTTTCAATATCCTATGACTTTTTTTCCTGCTTCACCTGGCAGAAGGAATTCAGTTTACTGCTGTCGAATTCTTGGCAACTGAACTCTGCCCACTACAACCAGTCATTGACTTTAGGTGTTAATGATTTCACTCAGTCTCCCATATCTATTATCATTTCTTTAGAACTTGGAAGGGAGAAGGGATTGAGGGTAAGCTCTCCTAAACCTCTAAACGCAGTTCACTAAGAATGGCAAAAAAATTAAAAACTCAGCTTTTTACACACTATTGGCAGGTTAAACATCTGGCAGTAAGCATGTAAGTCAAACAATGGTTTCCAACAGGAAATTATTATACACATGATTACAAAACAGAATAGAAACTTTACAAGTATTACATAAAATAAACATAGTATTAGAAGTATCATTTAACCACTCAGATGACCTAAAACTCAGATAAAACTATAAAATTCAAGAATTTAGAGATTTGTGGGTCAAAAAGAAAACTAATATATACAGATTTCAAAAAGATATTAATTTTGCTAAAAGAAATATTTTAGGGACCAGCAGTTGGTGTAATGGTTATGTTGCTGGACTCCCACGTAGTTGACCACAGTTCGAGTCCCAGACTCAGTGGCTTAAACTCACACTGGGCGCGTGTGCGTGTGTACCCAAGATCCCGAGAGGAGAATGGAGGAGAAGGGATTGCAGCATGGCCATTCCTCCTGGGGGCTTATTTCTCCCTTTCTGTCTCTGTCTCTCTTTGTCTTTCTGGTGAGTGCACGTGCCCTATAGCAAAAAGTTCTCCAAAAAAAAAGGAAAAAAAGAAATATTTTAAATGTTGGCTGGAAAAGTATTTCTAAAAATAAAGTGAACTTATAGTATGTCTCTTAATCATTGAAGGAGGGGAATAAAGCAAAATGTGGACCATCTATAGAAAATTTTGTAAGAAAGTAGTAATTAACATATGGAAAGGGAAACCATAAATAAAATGACAACAAATCAAACATTTCAATTTTTTTCCCAATAAATGATAAATACACTATACCTACAGAAGAAACAATAAAAACAGAATGTTTAACAAGGGTTTAAGAAAAAGCCTTGGGCCAACCAGTGGCATAGTGATTAAGGAAGCTGCATCCCACAGGGCCAACTGGTTTGACTCACAGACCAGATTGCTTAAAAAACTCACCAGGCAAAGATGCACGTATGCCAAAAAAATTCTGAAAGGAGAGAAAGAGGAAAAAGAATTGCAGCCTGGCTGTCTCCCATAGGAGTGCTTTCTCACTTTCCCTCTCTCTCTCTGTCTCTTTCTGGCAGGTATAGGCACCCTCTAGCATACAAATATATTTTTAAAGCCTCTTGGAAATGATATTAAAATCAAGCCAAAAAAATAAAACTAAAAACAAAACGCTAAGGGCAGCAATATTAATTTTAGAACGAGTCATATTTAAGACACAAATTATTAAGTGAGTAAAAAAATGATTATTTTAAAATCTAATCAAAAAAGCATGGCTATATACATTTATTTGACAAAATATATGAAATAAAAACTGAGAAGTATCAGGAGAAATGTATAGGCACACAACTGTTTGAGAAGCTCATAACTTCAAGCTCTGGCAGATCATATTACTGTTAATATAGAAGAACCTAGATATTTTAAATAATACATGGAAGGAGAAAGAACATTTGTTCCTTACAAATCAGGAATATATTCTAAAAATACTTACCTGTCCCTGGTTATAGTGTAAAAAGTAAAACAAATACTTTTTTGAAAGAATCTTAGAAACTCGTGTTAAAATAAAATTTTTGTAATCTTAGGTGCAAATATTTATATACACATATATCAGTAACAGTAGCCATGTGTGTACCTGCTGTGTCCCAAGCATTAGAGTGGGACCCTTACATATATTTACATGCAACAATGACATGAATAATAAAAATGTCTTTATTAAAGAATGTTTGCTAGCATGGAATGAACACATGACATAATGTGAAGTGGGATGCCAAACTCAGTAAGAGTGAATGGACATGTGTACCCATGTATATACCTACAAAGAGTATGACCAACTTTAACATGCAAGAAGAGAAAAAAAAGTCTAAGATGAAATAAAAGCATAAAAATATTAACAGCATGTGCAAGCTTGTTCTATTGCTAAAAAAACAGAAAATATTTGAGTCTAGGTAGTTTAAGAGAATAAAGGTTTATGTAACTCACAGTTTGAAAGTTCAAGGTCCAGAGGTCACATCTGGTGGACATCTGGCAAGAGTTTTACTGTTGGTGGGTCCCAAAGCATTATGTGAGAGAATAGGTGCAGGCATCTCTGTGTGTTCATCAGTCTCTGTTCATCTTATTCCTTCTCCTTATGTGTGGGAGGTTGCACACCAGCCAATATCGCCGGTTTCTCAGAAAGCAAACAATTACACAATGCCAAAGGCCACAATTGGTTCCCTTCAAAAAACCTGACCTTCAAAACCATATTCTGATTGGCCACTTCCCATAGCAAATTGGTGAGCTTAGAATCCTTCAGATTTGCATAATCTGGCACCTCATGATTGGTCCACAGAAGCAACCAATCATAACCCACCTTTTACAATCCTTCATTCAACCAATCACTGCCCACCAGCATGTATATAACCATGACCCCTGGCCCACAACCTCTGGACGACCCTGAAGAGCTGTGACACCTTGTCGTCTTCAGATGACCCCGAAGAGCTGTGACACCGCGTCGTCTCCAGACGACCCTGAGGGGCTGAGGCACTGTGTCATCTCCATGTTGCCTGACTCTGCCAGACCCTGACTCTGCGTCGTCTCCGTGTTATAACATTGCACTGCTCGTCCCGGCTCTCACTCCTTCCCTCAGGAAACCTGTTCAACTGTCCCCCCCAAGTCGGGACACTTATGAACCCACCAGCAGTCAATCATGGGGATCCCACCCTAAAAACCCTAATCTTAATCTATTCTCAATGGCCCACCTTTCAATGTCACAGTCTGATTAAGCTTTTCATCTTAATCCCATCACAACAAAATTTCAGTACAGGAATTTTGGGGGGAACATACAAACTATAGCATGGCAATTTTCTCTGAATATTAATATTACAAGGGATATTTTTATATTTTGTATACTATATATATAGTACATACCACTATATATTTTGTAGTTTTCAAATACTATATATTTTGTAGATTCCAAAATTTCTTCTTGTCTTTTTTTTTCTATAGCATGCGTGCACTCTCTAGAAAGACAGAGACAGAGAGACAGTGAAAAATCACCCCCCAAGGGGGATGGCCACGCTCCTCCACTTCTCCATTCTTCTCTTGGGATCTTGGGCACACACATATGTGTGCCTGGTGTGAGTTTAAGCCCCTGGGTCTGGGACTCGAGCCTTAGTTGACTACATGGCTGTCCAGCAACATAGCCATTACACCAATTGCTGGTCATGATAAGTCAAGAAGAGATGATGAGGGACCAGCAGAGAGCATAATAGTTATGTTACTGCCCTCCCACATTGTCAACTGTAGTTTAAGTCCTGCACCCTGGTGGCTTAAAACTCATGCTGTGTGGGACCAGCAGTTGGCGTAATGGCTATGTCGCTGCCTTCCCATGTAGTCGACTGCAGTTCAAGTCCCAGGCCTGATGGCTTAAACTCATGCTGGGTGTGTGTGCATGTGTGCCCACGATCCCGAGGGGAGAATGGAGGAGAAGGAATTGTGGTATGGCCATCCCCTCAGGGGGTGATTTCTCACTTTCTGTCTTTCTTTCTCTCTCCATCTTTCTGGTGAGCACACATGCACTATAGCAAAATTGTCTCCAAAAAAAAAAAAAGAATATGCATTTTAAAATAATACATTTGGGGGGCGGCCAGCAGGTAGCATAGTGATTAAGGGCGTTGGAGCCCCACATGATTAACCACGGTTCTAGTTCTGGACCTGGTGGCTTGCTTTCTCACTTTCCCTCTCTCTCTCTCTTTCACACTCTGTCCCTCTCTGTTCAAATTAAAATAAATAAAGTTAAATAAAATAGTTCTTTAAAAAATAAGATTGATAGGGAAAGTCTTAGATGAATTAAACATCAACTCATCACAATAAAAAGCAAGGTCATTTTCTAACCCTTTATTCAGTATTTTACTTTGATAGTTTGAAATTGCAACCATATGAACTCAATATATGTCTGCCTCCTTTAGTGATGTTGATGACTTAACTTAGGACCTATAACTAGGAGCTGACTTGAGTAGATCTTTTAGCTAGTCATAGTGAAGAAAAAGAAATAACAGCAGCAGCTTAGCAGAGAATCTAATAATACCACCATGGTGTTTGCAGATATATCCTTTTCTTTTTTTTTTTTTTTTTGAGAGATTTTTGCTATAGGGCTTGTACACTTGCCAGAAAGACAGACAAAGACAAAGAGACAGAGAGCAAGAAATCATCCCCCAGAGGGGATGGCCACACCGCAATCCCTTCTTCTCCAATCTCCCCTTGGGATATTGGGCAGACACACACATGCACCCGGCGTGAGTTTAAGCCACCAGGTCTGGGACTTGAGCCATGGTCGACTACATGGGAGTCCAGCAACGTAGCCATTAGGCCAACTACTGGTCCCTGCAGATACATTCTTATCATACACTGTTACTAATGGTGGTCAAGGCAATTATAATTTATGTAACAGACGAATCAGAAACATTGTAGAAATGAAGTCCTATAAGATGACTATGAGTATCTGTGGGGAAGTATGGAAAAGGGAAAAATTTAATCAAACTGGTTGAAACTAGCTAAATGTTAACCTATCATACTTTAGAAAAGAATTAATTAGTAGCTTGTAAGTGAAAAGGGATAAAGATTTACTTGGAGAACATAAAATTCACAAGGATTTTGAATACACATACACATTTTTTCATGGAACCCAAAGTCAATAAGAAAAATCATCATAAAATTTAAAGAGTGTAGGAAAGTAGGACTGTGCTCAGAAGGAATCTATATTCAAACTAATTGGCATCTTTCTTGATCTCCTGTATAATATTTGACCGTTATTTATGTGAGTAATAAGAGGTACATGAATGAATGTACAGTAATATAACTCATGTATAATTGTGATTTTGCCATTTACTTTATTAAGTCCAACACATCTGTTTAATTATCTTTTCAGTCCCAGGTAATAGATATTATTAGTACCTCACTTTCACACAGGAAACTAAGAAAATTTTTAAAAGATTTTTTTAAATGATCCAACTTGAAAATGGAGAAGCCAGGTCTTAAACTTGGGTTCATCTGGCACTAAACCCTTGCACTTAACCATTATGCTATACTAGACAACTAGCTGTGTAACCGTAGGTATTTTTATAGGAATATGAAATAAGTTATTTGTCTCAACTTGTCCTCAGTGTGACTGCCTTTCGTATAACACTCCAATTAATTTAAATCTAAACTAATCCTAAATTAAAATGTCAAGAACAAATGGCAGCAAAGCTAGAACTTGGCTTCCCCAAATCTCTTTTTCCATAATGTTTCCACATTGCAATTGTCATAAAGAAACATTTTCATGAGTATTAGAAAGTGGAAGTGAAGGTCCAACCTTGACTTTCTGATCACAAGATCACAGTGCTTAGGTGCAAGACAGACTGACACAGAGCTGGCAGCAGGGTCCTGGCTGCTGGTCCTCTGCTCTGTGTCTACTACCTCTCCACAGCATCTCCAGGCCCACCCTAGATGCCTGGCAATGGATATGTAGAGCCACTAGATACCTACAGCTGGAGCTTCCCAAAGCCCTCTCCATGAACCCTCACCCAGCTGGACATCCTTGGCTTTTCATATTCACTGGCAGATGATTTTTCTCTGACCCTTCAAATTCCATTTTGGACCTTCTCTTTTGCAGCTTCTTGCACAACTGTGCAAGTCCTAATTCTCATGATAAATTCTTTATCCCATAACCCCTACTAAGTTATGCTTCTGTGATTCAACACGAACTAATGCAGCAAGTATAACCTTTTTAATTAAATAGGGGACCAGCAGATGACATAATGGTTACATGGACCATGGTTCGAGTCCCAGACTCAGCAGCTTGAAACTCATGCCAGGCATGTGTGCATGTGTCCTCATGATCTCAAGAGGACAGAGGAGAAGGGATTGTGGCAAGGCCATCCCTACTGGGGGGTGATTTCTTGCTTTCTGTCTCTCTATCTCTCCAGTGAGCACATGCACCCTATAGTAAAAATTTCTCTCAAAAAAAATAAAAATTCTATGTATATATATATGTATATTTTTAATTAAGAATATTTTTAAACACAAAATAAAGCATACAGGGTATATGTTCTAATAAATAATCTTTTCATCTAAGGATTAAGAAACCAATAAGAAAAGTAAATCAGGGGCCAGCAGGTGGCATAGTGGTTAAGTGTTGAACACTCACGTGGCAGACCACAGTACAAGTCCCAGACCCAGAAGCTTGAAACTCACACCAGGCACATGTGCTTTTATGCCCAAAATTCTGAGAGAGGTGAGTGCACAAATGCTATAGGAAAAAAAAGTGGATAATCTTTTATTCAGACCACAGCACAACTAGAAAAACATAGTTTGACAGTGCTGAAATTAAATCTTCTTTCAATAATAACATATTTATTCACAAACAGAAGAAAGTAAGACACATTTTTAACTAATAGGAAGAAATGAGTGATTTTTGATATATTTATAGATTGATTACTATTTGCGAGGTCATGATACTCCTTATGATAGGCCATAAAGGATATTGTGGTTTTGTCAGAGACCCAAAATAAAAACTATATCCTTACTCAAGTTACCAATTCTAAGCTCATAGAGAATGAAGACAAGTCTAGCATATCATTGCCAAGATACTTTATCATTTTTGCAAACAAGTGACACATACCCAAATACTCAGTCAAAATAATAAGATGCCTAATTGGAAACCTCGTAGTAAAACATATTCCCTTTACTTTCTGTTGTTTCGTTCGTTTGTTTGTGGTGGTTTTAATTTGCCAGAGGGCATGTGTGTTTACCTAAGAGAGACAAAACAGACAGAGAGAGAAAGGGATAAAGCACCCTCGAGCACAAGGGGAATGGTTACACCACAATTCCTTCTCCTCCATTTCTCCCTCCTGTCTTGCTTTCTAGGCATGCACACATATCACCTGCATGTTTTTCAAGCTGGTGTCTGGGACCTGAACTACACAGTTGGCCATGTGGAATCCAGCTCCCTTAACTACAGGCCACAGGTTGGATGAAAATACCCTTTCAATATGACCAGGATTGCACTATAAAATCCACTGGTAATGTCCACTGTAAATAGCTTTAGTGTTGAGTATAAGTCTTAGGTTAGTAAGGCAATAGAGATAAATTAAATTAAAAGTTATCTCCCCAGATCGGTCAGCATACTTTTTTTTTGTAAAGAACATAATATCAAAATAAAATCAGTTTTGGGGCGAGCAGTTAGCGTAATGGCTATGTCGCTGGACTCACATGTAGTCGACCGCAGTTCATGTCCCGGACCTGATGGCTTAAAACTCACGCCGAGCGCATATGCGTTCGTGCCCAAGATCCCAAGAGGAGAACGGAGGAGAAGGGATTGCGGTGTGGCCATCCCCGCTGGGGGTTGATTTTTCGCTTTCTGTCTCTCTGTCTCTCTCTGTCTGGTAAGTGCATGCGCGTTATAGCAAAAACCTCTCCGAAAGAAAGAAAGAGAGAGAAAGAAAGAAAGAAAGAAAGAAAGAAAGAAAGAAAGAAGAAAGAAAGAAAAAAGAAAATCAGTTTACAAAAAAACACAGTGGGCCATTTATTGGCTATGGAACATAACAGTCAAAAGGCAAGGATAATTTTGAGCACAGATAGAGCTAAGGATCAAACCATGTCACTAGGACCCAGTCCCTCCCCAGTCCTGGTTCTGCTTCCCTATGTTGGTTAAACCCCTGGAAAAACACTCTTATCATGGTGACAGTAAGAGAAAAAAATATTACTGTTAGCAGCCTCAGACTTATATTTCTTTTCTTCTCAATCAAAGGAGGCAAGAAGAGCTTCTCTCCCCTCACAGATTGAACAAAAGTTGTGGGCCTCACCAGCTGCAGGGGCACAGAAATACCAATGTTCCACAATGCTGAGGTCATGAGGGATGGTCCTGAGTTCATGCCCCAAGGTCTCCCTGAGCATGCCATGTCTTGCTTAGACTTGTGATGGACTGTACTATAAGAAAACTCTTTGGGGTGCCCATACCTCTTTCTCTCTCCATCTCTCTTTATCATGGAAGAAAAGAAGGAAAGAAGGGAGGGGATGGAGACAGGGACTTTATAAATCCTGAACCTTGATTTCATTGGCCCAAACTGTGTCTCATATCTGTCCCTAAATCAATTCCTATGGCCAGGAGAATACAAGCTATACTTTCTTGTTCAGTTTGCAAGCCAAGCTCAGTCTCAAACAGGTGGCATGGAAAAAAAAAAAAAAAGAAAGAAAGAAAGAAAGGGAAAGAAGAAGAAAGAAAAAAGAGAAGAGAAGAAATGAAAAAAGAAATAAAACAAAAGAAGACTAGCAGATCAACAAGAATGTCTACTAATGCCAAATTTTACACTTGGAAAATTACACAGGAAATAAACTGATGGAAAGAAATGAGTTTAGGGAAACATCATCCCAGCTTTGTTTCTTCTATCTTGGTACTTGCTAAATACTCTACTTTTTTTTTTTTTTTTTTTTTTTGCCAGGCAGCATTCACCAAAATCTGTCTGTGACTCTGAAGAACAAAGGTACCAGGAAATCTGTTACTGCTCAAAGAACACTGATTAGGTCTGGCCTTGTAGGATGTACTTTAAAATTTTTACTTTCACAAAAAGCCTTATAGTAATTCTCAAATTTCCAATCACGCTTCCAGAAAGATCAGCATTTGTGGCAGAAATTGTTCTCAGCTTTTATTAAAAACCTCATTGGCCAGTAGGCTCATGTATTTTTTAAATGTCTGACTTAATTTCTTTGAAATCTGAACATCTCACATATTTTTCTTGCCTATAATTAGTCACTGACACTTATTAGCATTCATAGTAGCTCTAAGAAACTCTAAATTCCAAGAGGGCAATAGTTTTTTGTTTTTTGTTTTTGTTTTTTTCTGTTTTTCTTGACTCTCTGCAGAAATGCTTGGTTTTTTTTTTTTTTCCTCCTAGAATAAGTCACCACATGAGATTTCCTCTTTTCACTCCTTGAGAATAACTATTATTATTAGAAGGGAGAATTAGTGTAAATTCTTAAAGAAACACATCAAAGAGATTAGACTGAGTGTAACCAGTCTCAACATTGTGACTATCGCATAGCAAACTTCCAGGTATCAGGAGAAAAGCAAGTTAAAACAAACCCTTTACCAGCTGCTACATGTGAGGTGGATCAATAACACTAACTGACAACTTTTCATATGAAATTCAAGCAGTCTGAAGTTTCCTTTTACTATTCCCTGAATATCTGTTCTCTCCACTTCAAAGGACTGTCTGCTGCAGCGCGAGGGGAGGTGGCTGATGCACAATGGCACTCCTCTTCTGTTTAAGTCGTAACATTTGGCAGCTCTGGGGCTGCCAGGCAATGATAAAAGGGCACAGGGCTTTGATTTGTTTATTCTTCATCAGCAAAGGCAGAGAAGCTCCCTGAACAAGGGCACAAGCTTAGATGAGCATGGCTGGGTTCCAGCCACAGCTCTGCCACCTATCAGTCTTAGGTATGACCTTGAACAAATTATTTAACTGTGGAGCTCCTCCTTTTCTCATTTATAAAATGAATGCAATCATAACACTTGGTTGAGAGAATTAAGCTGTTCATTGTAGTGCTTAACCTAGAACTTGACACTCCAAACTAACAGCTAACATTTACTGAGCATTTATTATGTGCTAGATACAGGAAGCAATCAATTCACTTATTTATCCACTCAACCAATATTTATTGAGTACTTACTATATGCTAGGCACTGTTCCAGCCACTGTCCTAGGATATATTGGTGAACAAAGCAAAGATTCCTTCCTGAAGCTTACACACATGTTGAATAGCTATTAGGATCCTAATATACAATGATTGGTAAACATAATATAAACAATAATAACAGTGAAAATTGGATTCTTCGAAGTTCATTGGTATGATAAAGGTTTGCCTGAAATCCTTAAGGGTAGTTAGCCTCTGCAAACATTCAGGAATAATGATAGGAGAAAGTCAGCCAAGCAAGCTTCACAAAAAAGTGACTATTCTGCACCAAGGGTTTTCTGGTAGCATATCACGGACACTCCTTCTGTCTGTAGATAAATGAAAATTAAAGCAATATGAAAATGTTCTTCAATGCTGAATTGCTACTCAGGTTCTGAGGGTGGGTCTAAACAAATGGAGTAGGACCATTAATCTCTCTCTGTTCCTGCAAGAGTTTGAGGACAGTCATGACTGGCCCATGCTTTCAGATTACAGAAGCAGGCAACTTCAACCAGATTTGAAGTGTTATATGGAGCAGAGCTGGGATTTTCAGCTTCCGTTCATTGGTCTCTGCTGTCACATACCAAGTTATATTTTCACATTTGGACGGTACTCTTGTTCTAACCCCACATTAACCTTGAGCGTCAACCTTCTATGTTAGGAACAGGATCTCTACCGTTTAAAGGGACATTGCCACTCATTCTGTTCATTTCCGTGGGTGGTTAGCCACAAATATAAAACAGAAGAAATTTCTCTTGACAAAAACAATAGAACCATGTCTATCGTAGGACTGCAAAAGGAGAGGGCAAAAAGTATTGGGCAATCCATCAGAAAATTTCAAATCAAAAGTGCAATGAAATACCACTTCACACCCCTAAGGATGGTGATTTTCAAATAGATAAAAACAGTTGTCAGTGTGGGTGTGGAAAAAGTGACCTACACACTGCTAATGGGCATTTAAAATGGTGTAGTCACTTTGGAAAATAATCTGGCAGTCCCTCAAAAAGTAAAACATAGCCATTTCATTGCTGAGTATGTAGTCAAGAGAAATAAAATCATATTCACATAAACCCTTGTATACAGATATTGATAGCAGTGCTATTTATAATAGACAAAAATTAGAATCAACCCTCACATCAGCACACTGAGGAATAAAAAAGGTAGAGTATCCTTACAATAGAATATTATTCAGCTCTAAAAAGTAATTAAATAATGATACATAATACAACATGGATGAACCTTGAAAACATGCAAAGCGAAACAAATTGTCACAGATGACTACATGTTATATGATCCCATTTATATAAAAAAGTCAGAATAGTCAAATATATATAGACAAAGTAGATTAGTTGCCAAGGTCTGAGGAAAAAGGAATAGAAATGACTGCTCATGGATATAGAATTGGGGGTGGGAGGGAGTGAGGAAAATGTTCTAAAATTTGGGGCCAGCAGGTGGTGTAGTGTTTAAGGTACTGAACTCGCACATAGACAACCACAGTTTGAGTCCCAGACTCTTGGCAGCTTAAAACTCATGCCTGGCATGTATATGTGCATGCCCAAATCCTAAGAGTAAAATGGAAGAGAAGGAATTATGGCGTGACTATCACCCTGGGAGGGGTGGTTTCTCATTTTCTCTCTCTCTGTCTCACTCTACCTCTAGTAAGCACATGTGCACTATAAGAAAAAAAAAAAAAAACACAAAAAAGCTCTCTTAAATAAAATTAAATTGGGACTAGGAAATGGTGTAGTGGTTACATGGCTAGACTCTCACATGGCCAACCACGATTCAAGTCCTAGACTCATTGGCTTCAAAATCACACTGGGCGTGTATGTGTGTGTGCCCAAGATCCTAGGAGGAGAATGGAGAAGGAACTGCAGTGTGGCCATCCCCGTGGGCAGGGGGGGTTTCTCACTTTCCTTCTCACTGTGTCTGTCTCTCTTTCCAGTGAGCGCATGTGCCTTAAGGCAGAAGAGCCTCTTAAAAAAATAATAAAATAAATAAAATGAAATTTGGGACCAGCAGTTAGCATAATGGCTGTGTCACTGGACTCCCATGTAGTCAACTGTGGTTCAAGTCCTGAACCCGGTGGCTTAGACTCACACTGGGCGCGTGTGTGTGCGTGCCCAAGATCCCGAGAGGAGAATGGAAGAGAAGGGATTGTGGCATGGCCATCCCCCCTGGGGAGTGATTTCTCACTTTCTGTCTGTCTGTCTCTGACTTCTTGGCGAGTGCATGCGCCCCATAGCAAAAACCTCTCAAAAAAAAAAAAAAGAAATTCAACTGTAGTTACAGTTGTACAAAACCATCCAATTGTATATTTTAAGTGGTTGAACTACGTGTTATATAAATTGTATCTCAAAAATGTCATCTATAGGTATCAAGTACTATAAGCAGAATAAATCATCTTCACCTAAAGTATCTCTCTTTTTGTCATTGCTCAACAGATATCATTTTCGCAGACTTGGAAGAAGCTTCTTTGTGTCTGAAATACCTTCTGCCTTTGCCCTGCTCCTGTTTAGCACCTGAAATTACACTTCATTAATGTCACACCTTCAGCCTAAGACTTTGCAGCTAACAAATATTCAAAATAGCTCAGGAAATGATTACTCATTGAGCTTTTCAATCAGGCTGCTTAGTATGAACAAGTTTGTCAAGTCTTTTACTGAAAGTGGGATTTGGTTGAAAGCAAACAGAATAAGGATGAATTACCATAGGATGAAGAAAAAGGCCAATCTCATGGGAAGAGGGCACAGAGAAAAGAAGGCTGGGACATGCACATTTTCTTCCCTTAATATTTTAACAGCATTGATCCTTTTGCCTACTTGACTTTGTTAATGCCCTGACCTGTCTCCTCTTTTTCTGTTTTTTCATCTACTAATCCATATAATCTCTGCATCCTACAGGGCCTGAGGCAAAGGCCACAGCTGTGTAAAAGTACTGCTCATATTTCTATTTCCTCTGCTTTTGATCCATATCTTCAATGGTTTTAATTTAAAATTACATTGAAACTTTTTCAAGCTACTTTATATATACGAATTCTGATCTTTAAATAAGAAATTAATTAGGGGGGCCAGCCAGTGGCATGGTGGCGGCAAATGAATTCCACATGGCCAACTTTGCAAGTCCAGTCCTGGACACAGTGGCTTAAAAATCACATCAGGGGTGTGTGTGTGTGTGTGTGTGTGTGTGTGTGTGTGTGCATGAAATCCTGAAAGGAGGGAGAGATGGAAGAGAAGGAATTGCAGCATGGCAATATCCCCCTAGAGGGTGATTTTTAGCTTCCTCTCTGTCTCTCGCCCTCTCCCTGCAATAAGCACATGTGCCCTATAGCCAAAATAAATAAATAAATAAATAAAAAGTTCTGCAACTTCTATGTCAGAGATGGTGGATAGGAACTCTAGAGAATCAATTCCAGCTGATGGTGAGGAAAAGGAATCTAAGCCATGCTCACTCTCACCAAGGAGGCATATTGTGATCATTTAGCTATGTCTGCAATGAGCATGGGAAGAAATGGAAAATGTGGTCATCCCTAACAATTATCACTTTATTTACTATTTCCCTCTTCCTTATAATCAGATGTGGCTTTTACCAACACAGATAAGAAACTTTCTACAAAGTTCATGACAGCATGGGATGGCTTGCTCGTGAGAGAATTTGCTAATGATGCTAATGCTTTATACTCCATAGCACTATGTAATACTATAATATTTTCTCTGCTCACACTACCTATGGGACCTATATATTCTGACCTCCAAGAATAAGAAAAATAATTTAAAAATACACATATTTTGATGTACTGGATAACAGATACTGTTGGTTGCCCACTTAACATTCATCCTTCACCTCTTCTCTTGTTTAGTTGTTTTTGTGGTTCTTCTTTGTTTTAAATTTTTGCCATAGGACATATATGCTCAATGGAACAAGAGAGAGGAGAGTAAGAAATCAAACTCCAGGGTGATCCCTTCTCCTCCATTCTCCTCTCAGGATTTTGGGCATGCACATACATGCCTGAAGTGTTTTTCAAGCTGCTAGGTCCAGAACTCGAACCACACAATTAATTGGCCATGTGGGATTCAGCACTTTAACCACCACACCATCTACTGGATCCCATCCCTCACCTATCTTTTATCCTTCCAAAAATAATTAACACACAACTTTGTTCATTTATTCACCCTTCTCCATGAAATCATGTGATTCAGGGAGTCTGGGGCCACTACAACCTAAAAGGCTAAAGCTTATTTGGTTGAATCCAGCCATCATAGTTCCATGTTCTCCTGCCTTCCATTGATTGAAGCCAGAAATGTGATGCAACTCTGACCAAGGAGGATGATGAGCATTTACAAGAACACGAGAGTGTATTAAAGAGTAACCCAATCTGGGCCACAATGTCAGAGTAGCCGACCCTACAGAGCTGAAGATAGGAAGGAGTCAGCGGGTGCGGTGGAGTTATCAGTGGAAAGTATTTCAGGGAAGAATAAACAGTAAGTGAGCATGTGCAAAGGCAGGAAGAAACTTGGGTCTCTCCAGAAACAAATGTGTTACAACTCTGTCCAGAGAGAGGACGGTCAAGGCCCCTGAACTGTGGAGCGTCTGGGAAAGTCTTATCACCCTTTTCAAGACTCACAGATATAGATGTTATCTTTTTTATCCAATGTTGTTGTGTTTGGATACTATGCCTGGAACTGCCATAGCCTTATTGCTGTGTGTCTGATAATAAGGTTTACCCTCAGAGGGGGATGAAATAGGGAAAATGACAAAGAGCCAGAGCCAGAGTCATGACAACCTATTCCTGAAGCTTGCCCCACCACTGGACTTAAGTAATGAGGCCAGTACGGTTTAAACCTACTTGAGTACAGTTCACTGAAACTTCACCCTGACTGATATATGCATTTATTCCAAACTACAGTTAGACCTGTGTATTGGACAGCACAGGCGCAAATGTTATCATTCATCACAATATTTTTATTCAGCATGTACATCTGTATCATTTCAAATGTTCTTTATAAAAATTCTGTAAAATAGCTACTTTACAGAAATTGTCATCTGTGGTTAAATTATAAGGTAACAGAATCCCAAACACACCAGAGATCATACAACTTGTTAGTAGTATTCTTCATTTCATTTCTTAGGCCTGCTGACATGGCTCTAAGGGTGGTATTATTGAGCAATACAATTATTATTTCATCCATGAAAAAATAAATACTCTCTTTGTGCTAGATACTGATCTAAGAACTGGCGATATACCTGAAGGAAACCCAGTCTCATGGAGCTTTTTGTTTGAAGGGGAGAAATATAATAGAAAATTTTTAGAAGATGTTTAAAAGTGCAATAAGTCCTACGAAGAAAAAGGTCTTAATGCTGTTTAAAGTGTATTAAAGAGTAACCCAATCTGGGCCAGGATGTCAGAGTAGCTGTCCCTGCAGAGCTGAAGATTGGAAGGAGTCAGCGGGTGAGGTGCAGTGATCAGTGGAAAGCATGTCAGGTAAGAATAAACGGTAAGTGAGCATGTGCAAAGCCAAAGGCAGGAAGAAGCTTGGGTCCCCCCAGGAACAAAGAAGACAATCTACAGGACCATGACGTCAATGGGGATTCAGAGATAAGGTGACAGGGGCCAGGAGTGTTAAAAAGAGTATGACGTCGTTAAAGAATTTTAACTAGAAAAGTAATGGGATTGGTTTTACACTGACAAAAATTGGAGGATGGCTTGAAGAGAGACAAACAAGAAAGGGGTAAATGAGGAGATTATTAAAGTATACAAGAAACGATGGACATTTTAGCAAACTAATTAATTTGCCACAAGGGCTTCAACCACACAAATCCTCCCTGCACTGCAAGGCCTACAGTATCTCCCATTCTGCAATAGTATGATCCACAAAACTTCATGGTGTTGGAATTCAGCTCCATTCAATTTGAGGTGGTGAATGAGAGTCACAGAGAAACACTTCCCTAGGATCTGAAATGTTAAACACAAAAATGAATGTCTAGGGACCAGCAGTTGGTGTAATGGCTATGTTGGTGGACTCCCATGTAGTCAACTGTGATTCGAGTCCCGGACCTGGTGGCTTAAACTCACTCTGGGCGGGTATGCATGCATGCCCAAGATCCCAAGAGGAGACTGGAGGAGAAGGGATTGTGGCATGGCCATCCTCCCTGGGGGGGAATTTCTCGCTGTCTGTATCTCTGTCTCTCTCTCTCTTTCTGATTAGCACACACACCCTATAGCAAAAAAACTCTCAAAAAAAAAAAAAAAAAAGGATGTCTAAATTACAAGTCACACTTTGCCATTGCTGAGCACATGTCTGATAAATTCATTGTTTCTGAGTTTGTGATATGGGTTCTTTCATGTACTGGGCTCAAGGCAGGGGCCCATTAGGGCTGGGTCTAAGAGTGACCTGGTTGCACAGTAACACAACTGGGAGTTGTTCATCATCCAAGATAAACTAATTGCTAAGTGCACACCAGAGTAACTGACTATGAACTGAAAAGGCTATAAAGGTAGGATTGTTAAGTACGAACCAGTTCAATGTTGAGGAAAACTATCACAGCTAACAGTCTTAGCTTTAAAATAATAGACTTGCAGCCCTTCTTTTTGTCAATAATCATATGGCAGATCCAGTTTTACATTAAGGATACTGTTAGTTTGTGAAGACAAAACAAAACAAGAAACAGTCACTATCAGGCGTCAGGCAAGTCTCTAGAGCCCAGAAGAAGAGTGTGGCAGGGAGACCCACCTGGACTGTTCTGTGGAGTGTCACACAGGCTCCGTGGCTACATTCTTGGACAGTGGGTCGGTGGGAGGCCGGCAGAGGTAGTACAGGACCCAGCCGTTGAGTATGCTGGAGAGTTGCAGACTCCAGGTGGGTGTTGCCATGCTCCTTTGCCTGACCTTCTTGGAGCCAGTGCCCAGCAGAAGCTTCCCAGGTGGCCTGAGTGACTGGTGGACAGAAGTTGTGACCCAGAGGAACCCGCCCAGAAAGCATGATCAACATTGCCATTGACGTTTGTCAGTGGAGCTTGAGAAGTGTGTCACTGCCTCCCACCTACCTGATATAGCGTCCTCTAGATGTAGGAGCAATGTCAACCAGAAGGCTGAGCCCCAGACCCTACACCCAGTAACAAGGCCTCTCATCCGGTCACGCACGGCTGCGTGCGGGCTGTAAATGAGACTGCAGAGGAAGATGGAGGCTCTGGGGAGAGTACTTCTATGAAAGTAAAATTGTTCATACTGGTGCCAGCAGATGGCAGTGGTTAAGGCACTGGATCCCACATGGCTGGCCCCTCCTTTCCAATGCTGGACTGGCAGCTTGATAAATACACAGGCATGTGGGCATGTGTACCCAAAATCCAGAGAATGGAGGAGAAGGGATGCCATGTGGTTATGGGGTGGATGGGTGGTGGTTTCTCACTTCACCTCTCTCTTCTGTCTCTCTGCAGTAGCTACATTCACCCTAAGGTAAAAGAAAACAAACAAACAAACAAGAAAAGAAAGATTTTTGATCCAAAATTGTTACTGGTTCTAGTGATTTCCTCTTGTATGAGAAAGGAAGTTTTTTGGACACAGAAATGGTTTATTACCTGTTGATGATAACGTGTATTGTATTCTCAACTGGACTTATTTGAGGTGCGTAACATGTTGGGTAAATTCTCTCTACAAGCTAAATGATGTATAGTGATTGAATATAAATCATATAAATAATAAAAGTAACAAAGAAAGTTTTAAAAAGTGGAATGTTGGGACCAGCAGATGGAGGAGCAGTTATGTCACTGGATTCCCACATGGCCCAGTGACTACAGTTTAAGTGCCTGACCCAGTGGCTTGAAACTCAGGCCAGCATGTGTGTGTGTGTTCCCAAGATCCTGGAAGAAGAATGGAGGAGAAGGGATTGCAACATGGCCAGCCCTCTTGCAGGGTGATTTCTCACTTTTCCTTTCACCATATTTCTCTCTCTCCCCCACCCACGAGTGCAATCACCTCAAGGCAAAACCACTACAAAAATAAAGGAAAAACATTGGAAGGCTGAGAAATTGGACTTAACTTTGAGACAGGGGATTAAAAAGTGAGTGACAGAAACCAGGCCAACCTTGAAACGGTTTCAGAAAGAAGGAGATTGAGGTGAGAGACAGGGGGAAAGTGGGAAACAGGCCAACTCTGATAACAAAACTTCAGAAGGAAAAAGAAATTGTAAAGCTCCTGCCCCCATGATTCATAGCAGCTTCATGGTGGGCATGCTCACTGCCAGTATAGATGACCTGTAATAGACCTTTGCTTCATTAACATGCTAGGAAACACATTCCTGGGAGGAGATCTTGGTTGCTAATCACACATGCATGTATGTTCAGGCATGTTCAGCTAGAAAGTTGTGTATAAAGAAGAGCCCTTCCAGGGATCCTCAAGACCTAAGCCCTGAAAATCCAACCCCTTTTATGAATATGTAACTAAATCTCCTATGAAGGGAGATCCCAAAGGCACTCGGGGCTCCTTGCTATGGAGCAGTCTGCTTTTCCACATCGTTCCTTGATAAACTTTCTTTGCTTGGCTATCTGACTCATGCTTCAATTCTTTTCTGCAACAAAGTCAAAAACCTGAGAGACCCTTATACAGGTGAGGTGTTACATAATGATTAGAAGCTAAGTGAAAATACAAAATGTATCATGACATTCTGGAATGTTTGTACTACAAATAGTCTTCCACTTACCCATCATAGTTAAGACTTACAAGAGTAAGTCAAAATTGCATTTAATACACCAAACCTACTGGACTTTTGGTCTTAGCTAGCCAACTATAAACATATACCAAAAGGAGAGAGAAAAGGAAAAAAGGATTGCAACATGACCATGCTCCATGGAGGTGATTTCCCCCCCTCCCCCCTTTCTGTCTCTCTCGGTCTTTCTGTGGCAATTGCACATGCCCACTGGCAAATTGGGGGAAAAAAGAAAGAAAAGTGCACAGAACACTTACATTAACCTACAGTTGAGCAAAATCATCTAATAAATATTAACGATCTTATGCAATTTATGAATACTGTACTAGAAGTGAGGAACAGGGGACCAGCAGTTAGCGTAATGGCTATGTCACTGGACTCCCATGTAGTCGACCATGGTTTGAGTCCCAGACTCAGTAGCTGGAAATCGTGCTGGGTGCATGTGTGTGCATGCCCAAGATCCCGAGAAGAGAAAGGAGGAGAAGGGATTGTGGCATGGCCATGCCCCCCCCCCCGGGGGGGGTGATTTCTCGCTTTCTGTCTCTCTGACTCTGTCTGGCGAGCGCACACACCCTATAGCAAAAACCTCTCCAAAAAAAGAAGTGAGGAACAGAATGACTTGCTGCCACTGCCCGGCATCTGGAGATGGTATACTACAACAAATCCTGAAGCATAAGGCCAGTCATGGAAAAGACAAAAATTTGAAGTATGATTTTTCCCAAAAGCATAACACTTTCACAACATGGCAAAATCAAAACCACGTGTTAGAGACGTCTGTAAACATTTCATTATGCTAGTGCACAGATAATAGTAAAAACAATAACACAAAAGAATGCCTGCCTTCTGTCTAAACAATTAAAATTAATATTTAAGTTGGCCCCAAGGTGTTTAATATAGAATGAAGAAAACAAAGTTGATTTACAACTAGAGACTAGAAATCTAGTTGATTTACAACTAGAGACTGGAATTAACAGGAAGAAATAGAAATGTCACTTCAGGGGACCAGCAGTTAGCGTAATGGCTATGTCGCTGAACTCCCATGTAGTCAACCACGGTTCAAGTCCTGGACCCGGTGGCTTAAACTCACACTGGGCACATGTGCGTGCATGCCCAAGATCCCAAGAAGAGGATGGAGGAGAAGGGATTGCAGTGCGGCCATCCACCCTGGGGGGTGAATTCTCACTTTCTTTCTCTCTGTCTCTCTCTGTCTGTCTGTCTGGCAAATGCACACGCCCTATAGCAAAATTCTCAAAAAAAAAAAAAAAAATTTCACTTCAGTACATATCAATCTACATCTCTGTCTCTTGCATCAAGAGTTAACTATTGAATTTAAATAATCCAGTTTGTCCAGTAGTGAAGACGATGATACTAGCAGGACTAACGGAAGAGATAGCATATCTCCTAAACCAGCAGACGAGGCATGTTCTTCCCAAGCATCATTCTCTGGAAAAGCAGCAGCAGCACTAAATTAAATACCTGAGCATGAACTAAGAAACATTCCAGCAAATTCAGTGTTAAAAACAGTTATATTATCAAGAAAAGAAAGAATGAAATTACCAGTTTGATAATCCTATTAGAACATACTCCTAAAATGTAACAAAGTGATTTCTCAAGAAATTTTAGTTAATCTTATATCTTTAAAGTGCCAGAAGCTCCTTTGACGGTGAAGCTATATGAACATTCTTCCGGCCATTAATAGACTATAATTGTGTGTTTAGATCTTATCAAGTTATAGCTAAAAGAACTAAGGGGGAAAAAAGATTCTGTTGATATTACTTTAAATACCTCAAACTAAATGTGAACAAAATGTCTAAAAATTACTAATAGCGTTCAGCAGCTGAGACCAGAAGTTTATCAAAGGCTGAGAACAAGTCTCCAAATTAATAAAGTTTGTAATAATTGCAAAGAAATGAATAAGTTTACAATTCTGAAAGAATAATGTATTATTTTGTTTTTTCAAACTGGCCTTGATTCTCTGGCAAATATGATATTCGAAAGTATTATTAACATTGGCATAAGGAATAATGCTTCTAATTTTTTCTGTGAAAATTCCCTATGAAGAAGCCAATAGCAGATGCATTGCCCATGAAGAATGCATCTAAAAAAGCTGTGTGCAAAAAACAAAATTTTAAATGAGCACTTTGAATTTAAAATACCACTTTGAAACAAATGAGAACTCCAGTGTTTTAGATGATAAAGAAATGAGAGAACCAGCCATTTCTATTTGTTTTCATGTATATATACATATATAGTCAATATATATGTATATAAAATATATATACACATAGATAATTATCTAAATATATGTATGTATATATGTATTCATACATATATATGTATATATATATTTATATAATTATCTATCCCCTCTAACTAAAAAGGTATCTGATACTAATGAGGATTTGTACTGCCTAAATTAAAGAAAATTCCCTAATTATGTTATTGCAAATTTGTATTTGAAGTAACTTACTCTTTCACTAAGCTCTTAGCAAATCTTTAACTTTCTATCATATTGTGTATGTTTTCTTCCTGGTATCAAAATTGAGTTTTGATTTTTAACACTGCCACTTGCTGTATGACAGTTAATCTGTCTCTTCCTGTGTTTCTTAATTTTTAAAATGGGAATAAGAATAATAGTATCTACCCAAAATGGTTGTGAGAATGAAATGAAATAACTTATGTCAAACCCAAGGAAAAGTGTCTGAATTGTGTGAAATATTTAATAAATATTAGCTTTTGTATGTTATTGCTTTTTTTATATTTTCAATATAATTTACTATTTACATATAATCATTACATATCTTTGTAAGTACAGAATGGTCTTTATGATTTACACATAATTATTACATATCTTTGTAGGTACAAAATGGTCTTTATTACAGTGTATAATAAACAAGTTAAGGATATAAGCATATTCATCACCACCAGTATATAATATTTTATCATGTTATGAACATTCAAAACCTGGTCCAACAGTTATTCTGGAAGTATATAGTGACTTGTCTATGACATTCTTTACTATGAGATACAGCTCCAAAGAAAAACATATTGACTAACAATTAAGCAACAAACAATCTCATAAATTAACAAAGATCATTTTAACATAGTCAATGAAAGAAGAATTTGTGATTTTCATGTAGAGAGCTGTGGGAGATAAGAATTTATAATCTGAAAAAAAAAAAAACCTATGGGTCTCAGGTAAAACTGTACATAACAATAGCTCATTAAGAAGACATTTTTAAAAAAGAACACTTTTACTCACATACTGTGAGTTCTTGCAAGACCATAGTACTGAACTGTGCATAAATAAGTCTCCCAAAAAAGAAAGACAAAACAAAATTAGAAAGAGATTTTTAAAAGTGAAGACAAGGTAAAGCGAGTGACTTGGTGATTTATAGACTTTACAAAAGTTCTTTACTTTAGCCTTTTTAAAAATTCATTCCAAAAAAAGACTCCACTGTAACAGTTTAGAATTTTCCTCTATTATCTACTTGCATATAGTGAATAATGGTTATATAAATATATAAATTTTAAAAACTGTGGCTATAACTGTCTATCAAATAATTGGTGACTTTGTATTTAAGCTTGCTTGTATGTAGAAGAGTTGAATCTGTATTTAGTCCTGACACTCAATGTTATGCAATATGTGGGGACTTACCCTTTTTTCTAGTTGTTTTGTGCTCTCTTACTTCTGTCTTTCTTTAACTTTCCTGGTATAATACTCCCTTAAGTATTTCCTGAAGAGTCAGTTTTATTTTGGTAAATTTTTTCAGCATTTGTTTACCTGGAAATTTTATTTCTCCTTCTCATTTGGAGGAAAAGTTTGCTGGGTATAATACTCTTGACTGAAATTGCTTTGCTTTCAGAGTTCTAAGTATGTCTTCCCATTCTTGCATCGCCTGCATTGTTTCAACTGAGAGATCCAATGTTAGTGTAATAGGGAAAACTTAAGTAACTTGATGTTTCTCTCTTGCCATTTTTAGGATTTTGTGTTCATCTTCAATTTTTACCAATTTAGCTATTATATGCCTTGGAGAGGATCTTCTTATAATGTATCTATTTTGTACCCTTTATATCTTCTGGGCTGGGATGTCCACATGCCTCTCTAAATTTGAAATATTTTCAACTCATATATTTGGTTGTCAGAAAAGTTTCGATGCATTTTTTTGTTTTTCTACACAAAAATGCATCATGACTTTCCCAACAAACCAATAGTATGTTTCTGTAGCTGTGTGTTCTTGCACTTCTTTATAATATACATATAAACTCTATGCTAATTTCCACACTGAGAGTTGAGGGTTCAGGCATTCAGACGGGAGTTTCACTCTTTTTACTTCTAAGGGAGTTATGGAGAAAGAATTCCTCCAGTCTCCTGTTTTCAGGTGTTTGGTCTTGTATACCCAGACCTAACTGTTTTTTTGTTTGTTTGGTTGGTTGGTTCTGTTTTTTGGAGAGGGTTTTGCTATAGGGAGTGTGCACTCACCAGAAAGTCAGAGAGAGACAGAGAGATAGAAAGTGAGAAATCACCCCCTTCTCCTCCATTCTCCTCTCAGGATCTTGGGCACACATGCACACACGACCGGCGTGAGTTTTAAGCCACCGGGTCCAGGACGCGAACTGCGGTCGACTACGTGGGAGTTCAGCGACATAGCCATTACGCTAACTGCTGGTGGATGGAGGTTGAGCTGACAGGTAGCTGTAAGGTGGTAGAGTAACATGGGGCTTGAAAACCCCACCCACCCCCCCACAGCAGGCTCAGTGGGGGTCCCTGCTGATGAGCTCCAGCTGAGCAGCCCATCTGCTGGTCCTCCTATCTTGGGGATTGCAGCATCTCCCTGATGCTCTGTCTCTGGGACTGCAGAAACCAGGTATTGCTTCTTGAAAGCAGGAGAGTCCCTCTTCCCCACAGCAGACTCAGTGGAGGACCCCTGACAAAGAGCTCAAACTGAGCAGTTTGGCTTGGGCCCGCCTGTGGTTCCTTCTGTCTCTGGGATTGCAGAGTATCTCTGTTACACCCTCTTTCTCTTGTTATAGCGTTTTAAGCCTTTAAAAACTGTTACTACTGTAGATTAAGTAATAATTTGTTAAGCAAGTATAAATGTAGGATTTCATTAATCTCCCATAATAAGTACTGTCAGTGACAAAAAAAATCATTTTACCATCACCATCATCACATATCAGAATATATTATTTTATGTGAGTATGTTTTTAGCTAATTAAAAACAGCTATTAAGATATGGTAGAAGATATAAAGAAGAAGAATCAAAATTCTATCCCAACTTCCCACACAAAAGCAACTATTATCTGATTAATAAAAAGATTACTACTAACGACTCCAGCTCTCACCATTATTTAAGACAAATTTAATACAGATATGAATATCTAGAGGAGATAACAATTTAATTTTGCTCATAATCAAGTTCTACCCCTAAATTAGAAGTGAATTAATTCCTATCTACAATGCTAAAATCATAAACAATTTTATATTGCTGTGAAGATACGGCTTTACAAGTATGATAAAAAGTCAATAATGGAATAGCCATGCTTAATTTTTACCTGTTTCTTAGAAAAGACATTAAAATGAGAAATACAGTCTGTAATTCACCAATAAGGACATGGCTTATACTGTAAGATGATTCTATATTAAACTATATACTAATAAGTCTGTAATTTTGGGGTAAAGTCTGACATTAACAAAATTAATTGACAAAGATTGTAACACACCATATAAAGCATTTGAAGAATTCAGGAGAGAGAAAACCTTCCACAAATATTTTAAACTCTTAAATCAACTATAGAATATAAGAAGGCATAGGGAAGGTGTTCAGTACAAAATCTGGGTCCCAGGATCTTCTTTTTGTTTTGGCTTGTGTTGTTTTGTTTTATTTGCTACCTAGAAGTGTTTTTGTTTTGTTTTGTTTTGTTTTTATCAAAGCAAAGGTTAGAAAGCCATTTCAAGGCCAGATGGTAGTGTGGTCATAAAACATGAAGCTTTGCATGGCTGACTCACACAGGAATGTTGGGGATTCATGCCTGGAAACCTCCCTGAGAACCCTGGGTATGTACATTCCCCTGGATCCCAGGTTGCTGAGGTTGGGAGTGGATCGGAGCATCAGGAATGCATCAGATGTTGGATCTCTGCTTCTCTTTTGCTCTTTCTACTTTCGCACCCATATTGAGCCGTTGGGAAAGTCATGACATATTTTTCTATGTTTCTACTATGCAAAAATGTGTCATGACTTTACTGATGACCCAACAGAATAAATAGAAAACAAAGCAAATGAACAAAAAGTAAGCAAAGCCTACATCAGTGTCTTTTCTTGAAGGATCTTAACTTACCACATTCTGTCAGGGGAAATAATGGATCTCAAATGTACAATCAAAATTAGATTAAAATGCACAGTTTGAGTCCTGGACATGGCACGGCAGCTTGAAAAATATACTGGGTGCCTATGCATGCTTGCCCAAAATCCTGAAAGGAGAAATGGAGGAGAAGAGACTGGAGCAATACCAATCCCCTGGGGTAATTTCTTATTTTCTTTCTCTCCGTCTTGCTCTCTGGCAAGTATATGAATTCTCTAGCAAAAGAAAAAAAGCTAAAAATCTCAAAAAAATTACCTGTCAAGGGTTAAAAATAATAAGATAAAAATTGAGATTTGTGTTGAGAAGCCTCTATATCAATACAATTTTAGAAACAACAAAAAGAAATGAAAAATATATAATAACTTCTAAAATGTGATTTAAAAAATAGAAAATATGGGGGCCAGCAGGTGGTGTGGTGGTTAAGGCACTGGACTCCCACATGACTGACTGCTTCAAGTCCTGGATCCCGTGGCTTGAATACTATGCTGGGCACATGTGTGTGAGTGACCAAAATCTTGAGAGGAGAATGGAGGAGAAGGGATTGTTGCATGGCCAACTCCCCTACGGGATGATTTCCCAAAAATCCCTACCACTGTCTCTCTGTCTTTCTCCAGCGAGCTCATGTGCATATGGAAAAATCCTTTTTAAAAATGGAAAATAGGTGGAATTAAGAGAAGCATAATGAAAGACTTGAACAGATAATAAATAATAGCTAAAGTATAAGATGAAGGGGAATGGGAAATTGTTTGAAATAATGAAAATGACATGCTTAGGAATTAGAGAATATATAATAGAAAAACATATAGAGTTAAAATAGCAGAAGTAAAATAGTTGAAATACTAATAATAACCAACGTTTCTTGAGTGCTTCCTGTGGAGTGAATTAAAGTTTCTATTTCTTCCTGTATCTGCTATAATTTCTACTTAATGAATTTTGCTCTTAAGTAAACTTAAGCTTCCTACCTTGATTGTCCCCTCATTTGCAAAATGGCCATGATAATGGTGCCTCCTCAGAGGGCTCTTGTAAGGCTCCAGTGAGTTAATTTTTGTAAGGAGAACTCTAGGTGGCTCAGATTCATAGGTGAGAGAAATAGATTCTACCTCTTCCTGAGGGAGTAGCAAAATCATACCCTAAAATAGCAGGTGGAATGAAAGGTGTCGCAGCCATCTTTGGAAACACAATCTGCCATAGCAGGAAGGTATAAGAAATCTGTAGAAGTTGTTACCAGAGAGAGTGAGTGAACCCAGAGTGTGAGATGGGATAAGAGGAAGGTAAGGAAAAGAAATCTAACTTTCTGTGTACTTTAAAATGTTTGAGCTAATTTTTTTAAAGCTATTTCAAAATATCTATTTTATTGAAAAGTATACTAAATGCTGATTAGATGGACACATTTGTCCTCAAGCTCATTGGTTCCATTATTTATCCTCCCTCAGCTCCATGCCCAGAGAACAGCTCACTTTTCACTGTCTGGCTTACATTTCCCAACACCATAACAGAAATTCCACCAAGATATCCCCTTGGGTTAGTCCATTCTCTTGGAACCACAGCAAAGGTTAAATATCAGGATCACAGTGCATGCTCATTCTAATATATTTGGCATACTTTCTGTATTCTAAAATGTGATTTAAAAAATAGAAAATACAGGGGCCAGCAGGTGGTATGGTGGTTAAGGTACTGGACTCCCACATGACTGACTGCTTCAAGTCCTTCTATATCTCTCAGGGTGAGAATATAGAAGACTTTGTCTTCTTTATAAAGAATGTCTTAGATCTTTATAAATAATGTATAATTATTTTTAAGATATTAAACTGTATTCTGAAATCAAATATATTCTACAACAAATATATTGGCATTGTATGTTATTACTATCTAGGAATATTGATGCCTATCTGCCCTTTGATCAGACCTTGAAATATTTTTAATATTTTCAAGAGCTCCTAACATATAGTTCATGCTTTTAACTATGCAGGACTCAGGGCAATACTAGACTTCCTCTGCCCCAAAACCTTTGATACAAAACCTGGAATATGAAACCACAACAGCTCTCCCATTTCTTTCACAGTAACAAAGTAGCTGAGCCATGCCAGCTCTCCCTGAAAGTACTAACTTCTGTCCTCCCAAAGTTACTTAATCCTTCATAGTTAATAAACCAAAGGTCCCAGAGCAGTGCTGGTGAGCAGGATCAGGGACTTGTCAGTGTCTTTTCCAGCCTTTCTGATGTATGGTTAGTCCATACTATTTTTTTTTTTTAAGAGAGAGATTTCTCTATAGGGTGTGTGTGAGAGAGAGAGAGACAGAAAGCAAGAAATTATCCCCCAAGGGGGATGTCCATGCCACAGTGCCTTCTCCTTCATTGTCACCTCAGGATTCTGTGCCCAGTGTGAGTTTTAAGCCACAGAATCTGGAACTCGAACCACAGTTGACTACCGTGGGAGTCCAATGACATAATCAGTTTGCCATCTGCTGGTCCCAGATTATGCTTGTTTTTAGAGCTGAATCTCTGAGCTATTTTTTGCCAGCAATCCTCTCAACAAGCTTTCTAAGGATGCTGTGGAGGAAAGTAAGCGAGTAGAAAAATCAGGCTAAATTAAGCAACTATTATGTAATACAGCATGTTATACTGGATCCATCTCCAGAAAAACAGGATATGCAATGGTTTTTGAACTTTCACTATTATAAGATTTGAAATCATACATGTGCATTCTTGACTCTAGTGACACCACATTGTCTTTATTAAAGAACATAATGAAATTGTTATATTAAGGACCACAGTGGCATGGTGGTTAAGGTGCTAGACTCCCACATGGCTGACCGCAGTTCAGTCCTAGACGCAGCACCTTTAAAATCATGCCAGGCATGTGTGCATGTATGCCCAAAAACCCGAGACGAAAATGGAAAGGAAGAGATTGCAGTGTGGTCATCCCCCTGGTGGGTGATTTCTCATTGTCCCTCTCACTGGCTTTGTCTGTCTCCAGTGAGCACATGTGCCCTATGGCAAAAATCTAAAAAATTTAAAATAAATTGCTATACTAAATGTTAATATAAACCTTCCAGTTAAAATAGATTCCAAGGGCCAGCAGGTGGCGGAGTGGTTAAGGGCACTGGACTCTCACATGGCTGACCATGGTTAAAGTCCCAGCCCTGGTGGCTTCCTCCCTCACTTTCTCTTTCTCTTTCTGTCCCTCTTTGGTCAAATTAAAATAAATAAATAAATAAATAAAGTTAAATAAAATAATGTATATGTTTGTGTGTGTGTATTTATATATATATTTCCTAAAAATGCATACCATATCAATTGGTATTCTAAGAAAAGTTTTTTGTTTTGTTTTGTTCACTGTTTTAATTGCTAGAGGGTATATGTGCATACTAGAGAGATACAGAGAGACAGAGAGAAAGGGGAAGGAGAGAGAAAGAAAAAATACCCCCCAGTGGGATATGGCCATGGCAAAATCTCTTTTTCTCCATTTCTCTATCCTACTTTTCAAGCTACTGGGGCCAAGATTTAAACCATGGTCAGCCATGTGGGATCTGGCTCCCTTAACCATTAGGCTACAGGGCCAGCCCTATTCTGTTTTATTTAACAACTCATTAACAATGTTTCAACCTAAAGACATGAAGAAAAGTCTTTAACTTGCAAATTGTGACCATTGAGCAAGGAAAATAACCTCAATGTGTGACCTGATCAAGCCCGTGCTCTGCTCTGTGGTCACAGGCACCAGAGCACAACTACGCTCCCTTCTATCTATACTTCTGAGTACTTTTCCATAAAAGAAATATTATGTCTAACGCCTCGGCCAAATTGACCATTGCAATGTCGTTGCATTTTACTGGGATAAATACCACATTGAGTATTCAGTTGCAGCAACCAGTAAGATCACAATCTTTACATCATCTCCCAAACTAATCAGGATGCGGAATGGCTTTTTAGATACACAGCGAGGCTATATCATGATGTACTAACAAGCTCATAAAGCATGATCTTTCCTTTTTCTTCTTTTTAAAAAGTAATGGCAGCCATCAACATTAAAACCAAAAATAAAAATCAATTAAAAATAAATTTGATCAAGTATTTTAGAAAAAGAGCTGTGTCGTAACCATTTGTTAGGTCTAAATAATATGCCTTTATTACCTTCCCCACCTTGAAAATGGACTCCCTAATACACACAAGAGGCAAAAATAAATAGGTTAACCAGGAGGAAGGTCATGCCTTGTCCGTTGTAATACAGTCTGATCACCCAGAGTGATTGATTTCTTACAAGAATCCATATCCATGACTCTCATAGACATTCTGCCATCCTGCAGCCATCTAAGCAGTGACTTGTACTTCTAAGGTCATTCGGTGCTTGAATCCATGGTTCTCTTAGGAAATTCAGTAGTCTTATGGTTTCTTTCTACTGGAAGCTTTTTCAGTTCCTTTTTTCCTCAGAAAGAAAAAAAAAATAAACAGAAAATAGAGTATTAAATAATAATTTAACAATACAGCATAATTCTATATATCTGAATACCTTTAGTTCCATTTTGAAAATAAAATCATGGAAAAATCTTTCTTGCCATAATCAACCAATCAATTAATCGCTCTCATTCTCTCTCTCTCTCTCTCTCTCTCATTTATCTGTCTCTGTTTGTGAGACAATTCATGATGGCAAAAGCTAAATACACATTCTCCTTCACCCAATCAAAGTGGAGCTAATTTGAGGGACCCACTGGCTATTTTAATTGCTCAACACAAGCCCTTCTATAACTTCACCTGCACTTCACCGAGTGCAGGCTCTTCTCCCCACCACCAGATTCTTCTCTGACTGGAGAAACAGAATAATGTAAGATCCCTAATAATATTTTAGTACAATCAGTGAAAGAAGTTAGCATTGAGTTTGTACCACAGCAGCTGTCTGATTGCTCTTCCTCCTAAAACGCTAAAAGAAAAATATAGCCAAAATAGACAAAAGTAATCCTATGTTCTAATTTCGTCCTATCTACCACGTTCTAATCTTTTTCATAGCTATTACCCTTCACTACCATTGTCAATACCACTACTACCAGCAATTATTTAACCTGGAAAAAACAAATTTAGTTCAATGCAATAACCTTAGCATGACCTAATAATTTAACCCTTTAGGTAACTGAGTCTATGCTTATGTGATCATAGTAAATTGTCAATGTTCCATTCCAGCCATCCCCTCCTCTATTTCAAGATGACATCAGGTGAATAGATTGAGGTGTGACATACAAGGCAAGGGATCAGTGTCCACGGGTCATCCTGGCAGAGCAACTAGTGTGGTCTTCTTATACAACTCAGGTCAATCTTTTGATCACATTTATGTTTCTCTTTTTAGTGGAAGGGATACCTGCTGTCTCTCAAAATGGAAGCCCTTGAATTCGCCCATTTGTCTCCAGTCTTACAGTACTAAGAGCCTATTGCCTGAGTCTCCACAACTCACTACCTCTCTGAGCATCTACATGTCTACCCAAAGCACACAGACATACCCAGATCCCTTTATCAAACAGGCTATCTGAATCTGGTGTACTAAACTGACACAACAGGACCAAATCACCACTTTTATTTTTATTTCCCTCTTTTCAGGGCCAGCAGGTGGCATGGTGGTTAAGGAACTAGCCTCCCACATGGCTGATTGCAATCGGAGTCTCTCAGACCTAGCGGTTTGCTTTCGCACTTTCCCTAGCTCTCTCTCACTCTTTCTCTCTCTAGTGAGAGTACGTGTCCCATAGCAAATTTTGAAAATAATAGTAATAAATAAAATTAAATAATTCTTTAAAAGAAAAAAATAGGAAAAAATCCTCTGCACAGGTAGGTGTAAGGTTCTTTCACATTTATAAGGAATCATTCAATCCTTAAAACTAAAAGGAAATCCTAATTTGATAAATTAAGATACTTCATTTGATAATCAAAACTCAAAATATGGCTTTAACTAGTATTTCCTCTCCTTCTTGTTGGGTCCTAAGCTGGCCGCTTGCAGTAAGAGAGGAACAGTAGAGTTCTCCTGTCTTTCTAGACTCACCTCTACTTTTCTTCTACCAATTTGGCAAACAAAATTGGGAACTTCCCAGGATTGGGCTCATGGGGAGAGAGGATTAAGGGAAAGGGGAAGGTTAGTGGTGGATGCCATTGTTGTCAGATGACAGTGTTTAACACTGACTCTTCCTCACGGGGACTTCTGTGGGCTCTGTGAAGATTGCCTTCACCAGAAACCTGTATTTCTATTTCACTGACATGTGGACAACTGGCCTTCCTGAGCCCCTGGCTTTCACAGTGCTTCTCTCAACAGACTTCACTACCGATAGACCCCTCATCCTCTAAACTCTGGGTAAGATTGTCCTCCCAAATGACCCAACAAGGGAAACACTAGCACATTCTTTGTCCCAGTGAGATCTAGGAGTGTCAACCAGTTCTCACACTGCCACCTCTACCCTACTGTTACAAACATGAGACAAGCACAGTTCTTTATTCCCCAAGCCCAGGGAATATACTTCAAGCTCTGAGTGGTCCTAATAAAGTCTCTTCCCAAACTAAGCAAAGGAGCTAGAAATGCCAATGACACACCTGCCCATACACACGTACATATCCCTTTCTTCTTTTCAACCACTTCCCTATGTCGACTTTCTCCACCTTTTTTTTAAGTTCATTTATTTATTTCTTCCCTAACAGGAAGAGAGATAAAGAGAAGCATCCTAAACAGGATCCTCATGCCACGATCTACCCCCAGAGTCAATCAATCCCAATTTCAGGCACACACGTGATGCCCAATATGTGCAGAAGTCATGGTGTGCAAACCAGGGACATGCCATGTGAGCTCAGCCTCACAGAGCACACGTTAGGGTTCACCACCACTCGTTTTCTCCACCTGTTACAGTCTTGATGTAAATGAGATTTTCTTGCCTGTGTACATGTGAAATGTGAAATTCAGTATTTTCCATTTCTTTTATAAATTCTGCACATGGTAATCTAGAACCTTACTTTGGAATTTCAAACATAGTCCTTTTTATTGGTCCGAGTCTCAAACATTGAACTTTACTCTCTGTTACGTATCTTTCTCTATGACGTTGCCATCCCACTTACATTTGTGCTATGTCGTAGCACTGAGCTGAAGGCCGGTGTCCTCCTAAGTGTCTGCATTCTTTTCCCTCTAAGTTGAGGAAGCTGGCCAATGTCTCTAGACCGCTTCCTACAACTCTTAGCTTGGACCAAAGTGACCATCTTACACATGGACATCTCTACAAGTTTGTGACTGATCAATAGTCAATATAAACCTATTAATGAAGCCTTAGGCTTTAGGAAAGTCAAACATATGACCTTTTGCCCAGTACTTCATGTGGTATTTCATAACAATAATTTAAATTGATTTCTGTGGGATAAAAATGTACTGCCTTACCTTCATCTACACGAAGGTTATAGAAAGCATTAATAGATTTTGATACATTTTTTTTAACTGCTAAAGGAACAAAAGCTGAATAGAACTTTGACAAAAAAAAAAAAATGATGTGATTCTCAACTATAAGAGAATTCAAAATCCTCTTGATGTCCAAGGGATATAATATGTGAATGGAATACATCCAGTATTTTTAATACCTAAACCTTACAACATAAATTGGGAAAAAAGAAAATGCTATTCTCTTTTGAGGATGAAAAGTTGTCATTGTACCTATTCCCAAATACACCCACTAATTTTACACAATGACACAAAAAGAAACTTAGGATAAAAATTTTAACTGATTTCTATCTTAAGAAGTTACACCTCCTGATGCTAACCACTTCTATACAAATGAACCTGAATAGTTCAGATACATCTCAAAAATCCCTAAATCATAATCTAAATATGGCTTATCATCCATTGTTCCTGCAAATAACATCAGGAGGACCTTTGGCGTCTCTAACATTCAGCCATTACTTCTGTCATGACTTATGCTTCAAAAGTTACAAGGCAAGTACGACATACCTAGAGGGAAAAAAATCAAACTGTTTCATACTTATTCCTCATTAGGGGAAGCCATTGATATCTTTCCCAGAGTTAAATATATTGTACCCTAAGGTTTTAAGAAAGTACTTACAAAGAAATTCATTCGAATCCTCTAACTATGTAGAATAGTAATTTCCAAATTTATGTAAGAAACAAATCCTTTTAGCAATCTAGAATCGAGGAGTAATCAGAAGTTTCATTTTAGATGTTCTTGCTCTCTAAAACAAATTTCTTAATCTCTTTTAGTCCCATTTTTCTTGAACTAGTTTTCTAAGATCAATTGCATTAGTCAACATTTTAGTTCTCCCCACAGCCTCATAGTATTTGTTGCTGCATTTTCATTAGAACCATGTTGCAATTCACAAACTCTAATCTGGAGTGTTTTACATTATCTGAACATGTTAGCGCCCCAAGAGACAAATAGCATTTCTTATAGATGGTACCTAATGGATTTAACATTATACCTCAGTAAATGCGTATTTGAGTTAACCCATGTTTAAAACAGCTTAATTAGAACTTAATTGCTGGACTTCTCCTTAAAAGTTGTCCTTAATGGAATTCACACAAAGTAACAGTTAAATTAGGTGATTCTGAACAGTCATTGGGAGTTGTGGTTACTATATTTAATGGGGACCTCATGGGACTTCTGGACCATGATACTTTGTATCTATATCTGTTATCATAAAATAAGATCTATTTTAAGTTAATAGATAGTATTTTTTAAGGTTATCAATTCTATTATTAAAAATGGTGGTCTCTAATAGTGACTATCCTACTCAGAGTGTACCTAAGGCAACTCACATGAGGTGAGAAGAAAATATTAAAATTTCTTTTTTGTTTTATCTTCCCCAAAAAGGAGAACAATTAAACTTGACAAATTTTTCTAGCATCTAATGAAATCTTATACTCTTGTCCATGCATGTATTATCTGGTTACTGGCACATACAGGAGATGAGGTAGCTGGAGGGAAAAGAGTTGCTCCAGAAGGTACAGGGGTTAAAAGGGATGCCTCACTTGTTCATTTGCCTGTGGTGTTGCAGACATATTGGACTTCACGGCTTTGTAGATTTATGGATTGGTTTCCACTCTAGCTAAAGAATTTTTGTTAACTAGACAAGTAGTTTAAAAATACTCCTGCAAAGACCACAGGTTGAATACAATACTGATAATGTATAAATAATAAATGACAAAGCTGGTATTTCTACTCTTTACATAAAATTGTCCTTATAAGTTCAAAATAATAATAATCTGTGGCAAAAACACCATTGAATTTATTAAGAAGCTTATTTGAAATACAAATTTCATTTACTATGGTTAACGGTTGCCTTTGCCTTAGTTCTTTGTCAATGCCATAGGCTATTAATGAATGATATATCAGTGATTGGCAAGATATTTAGAATAAATTTCTTTATTTACTCTTAACTTATTTTTTAATTACTGTGTATGTTTTCAATGTAAATAATGTATTAGTATAATGGCAAATGTATTTAATGTATAAATATATAAACATATATATATATATGTAGGGGGACCAGCAGTTAGCGTAATGGCTATGTCGCTGGATTCCCACGTAGTCGACTGCAGTTCGCATCCCGGACCCGGTGGCTTAAAAAACTCATGCCAGGCGTGTGTGCATGCATGCCCAAGATCCCGAGAGGAGAATGGAGGAGAAGGGATTGAGGCGTGACCATCCCCCCTGGGGGGTGATTTCTCGCTTTCTGTCTCTCTGTCTCTCTCTGTCTGGCGAGCGCACGCACCCTATAGTGAAAAAAAACCTCTCAAAAAAAAAAAAAAAGAAAAAGAAAGCAAAAACTGTAAAAACAAAGTATTTTTCTTCTCCCTGATTACTTTTGAGGCTGGTGTTACCTCATAAAGTGCACTCGGTGAAACAAGCAGCACTGAGTCTGCTCTGCCTTCAAGCTCTGTCTTGTGTTATTGGGAGTAAATGGAGGCACCTTCTAGAGGTCTCCAATGATCCCAGAGGAAATCTTTCTGCTTCCTCTCTGAAACCCGCCGGGGAAGGCCTGTGGCACTTCGGCTAAACCGGATTGCTTACGTGATGAGGATGGACAGCATGAGGAGAGTGAAGCCGTTCTGCAGAGTGGATGGTGCATAATCAAAGAGAAGACAGATAGCGGGAACTCCAAGGACTCAAGGGACACCATCTGAAGCGAAGTGACATTGATATCAACATCGAGGAAATGATAGAGGCAGATAAATTGCTCAGGCAAGAAAAAAAGAGATGGGATGACCCAGTTTAAGCAAAAAGTAATTTGCTAATCGCAAAGCAAAGAAATAACACAATAGGCGCCTCTCTCCCCTCACACACAGCAGGTATAGCCATTACCCAGATACAGCAGTAGACAGAAAAGGAGATCAACTCTAATGTGACGGGTACTCAAACCACAGAGGGTCGCTTTCGAACAAGAGCTCACCCCAAAGAAAAATTGGCAGCCAGTGCCACCTGCAGAGGAAAGATATATCTTCTGCAGGCACCGGCTCTCCGAAGCTGACAGGCTGATATATTCTGCTGAATAAATCGAAAAACTTTCAAGTGGTCTAAAAAAGGTAGCCTGAAGTAGACTGCACTGCAGGGATCCAATCAAGTTAAGAATGTCGGAAGCCTGTGGCAACATCCACACCAGGAAAGAGGCCCCCAAACTCTGAGTTAAGTGCAAATGAGAAAATATCATGGTGGGTTTTGTTTCTTTGTGAGTATGTTTTAGATTTGTGTGTGTGTGTGTGTGTGTGTGTGGTTGTATGTTGTGATTTTTTAAAACAGGCACAGAAGTACAGACCCACATAACTGTCCTTTTCATATATGGGGGGAAAAGCAGGCCGGGAAAGCATTTTTCCAGGAATACAAAATAAGTGTGTTACTTTCTCCTAGAATTTTTTCTTAGGCTTTGACTCCACCTGGAACTGATGTTCTCTTCCTCCAGGCTCCGCGGAAGCCCCGCCTCCTCTGCAAATCTCTCCCTAATGAATACAGCCCTCATTGATCAGGCCTCTCTCTCCACTGGTAATTTACTTATTGTTTGAGCCATTCAATGTGGAGCTGAATTAAATACTGTCCTGCATTCTTCTAATTGTTTCCTATGGGTAAATGTCATCTCCCAAACAAGACTGCAAGATCCTTGAGAGCAGGGATTTTGCCCGGCATGGCATTCTATTCCCGTCAGTCAGACTGCATACAACACAGTGCTGGGCTCCTATGCTCGAGGAGTGTGGGAGGGTCTCCTTACCCAAAAGATCTCCCATTCCCTGCATGTCTTTTCTTTTAAACAAAGAATTAATATGTTTGGATTGGGAAATATAATTGTCCCAGTTACGTTACTAAAAGAACCTAGGGTGATTTAAACATTAAGCAACTCTGTGGCGATATGCTAGGTACAGGGTGGGACTTGAGGACCAGAGTTTGACTCCTAGCTCCATCATTACCTGCTGATGCGATCTTGGCAACTCATTCATACCTCCATGAAGCTGGCTTATCTATACATGGAAGAATAACATTCTGCCTATTACTGTTACAAAATAGAGAAAAAAAGCACATGTAATATTTAGCCCATAGTAAGAAGCACTTAGTAAATAATAACCTTTTTTTTTTTAAGAAATTTTTGCCTTAGGGTACGTGCACTCAGCAGAAAGAGAGACAAAGGCCCTGAGAGGGAAAGTGAGAAATCACTCTCTGGGGCGGTTGGGCACGGTGCAATCCCTTCTCCTCCATTCTCCTCCTAGGATCTTGGGCATGTGCATGCACACACCCGGTATGATTTTGAAGCCACCAGGTCCGGGATTCAAACTGCAGTCAGCCACGTGAGAGTCCAGAGACGTAACTACTACACCATCTGCTAGTCCCAAATGATAGCTTTTTAAATAACAAGAATATTAGGCAGTGCTGAGGGAGAACCTGTGAAACTCTGAGATTTACTCCTCTTGCAGGCTGACCAGTGAGGAGCCCAGCACAGTTTCATGGATGCTGGAAGAGAACACTGGACTACCAGGTCAGAGACCATGAACGGGCTTTGTTACAGCAAGCAAGCAGCAGGCGCCTCATGTTACCGTCGGTTCCGCTCCAGGTCTCCTGTGGTGTGGGTCACAGGTAAGGCACTCTTCAGCCTAGGAGCCCCAAATCTTTTATAACAGGCTGCAACCAAACTCGCCCAACTTTTCTTCTGGAGAGGAGCTACCCTTATCTTAGTAGGCGGTAATCGTGCCTGACCTCTGACTCAAAGAGATGGTATACCTTCCAGGGCAATTTGTTATAACAACAGTCTTTAAAAAATAGTCCTGAGCAAGTGCCATCAGTGACTGTACTCTCAATATGTGCAGGAAACAAACAACCCATCGAGAATGACCTTCCCCCCAAATTTTACCTCTACTAGCAAGGACCTGACAATCTGCAGGAAAAGACAGAGAATTAAATTTTAAAATAGACAGATAAAGGAAGAAATACTATTCCAAAAAAATCATTAAATGTAACTATAAAGACAATGAAGTTATGTGTTTTACTGGAATTAAAAAAGTATAATATTGTTTGCTTAAAAAGCAGGTTTAAAACATATAGTACACTCTTATTAATATTTTCAGATTAGTCATTTACATGGGATATTATAAGTAGTCAACATATAATTTGATTTATATAAAATATTGATTTAATAATATAGAATATTGTAATAAATATCATTTTTAAGAGGTTTTTGCTATAGGGCATGTGTGCTCACCAGAAAGACAGAGAGAGAGAAAGCGAGAAATCACCCTCCGAGGGGGATGGCTCTACTGCAATCCCTTCTCCTCCATTCTACTCTCAGGATCTTACGCATACACATGTACCTGGAGTGAATTTAAATCACCGGGTCCAGGACTTGAATTGCAGTCAACTACATGGGAGTCCAGTGACATAGCCATTGTACTAACTGCTGGTCTCATAAATACCATGCTTGAATGGCATAGGGTTCATCATGGCCTCCACATAAGAGCAATGTATAAGGGAGCTGGACAGTAGAGCAGCAGTGAAACATGACTCTCTGTGAAACTGACCCACCTAGGAAGGTTCCAGGTTTATGTCCATGCCTCTCTGGGCATGTGGGTGCCCATGATCTAAGGCTGACTGAAGCTGGGGGCATTTTGCACACTGTCCAAATGATGTCTCTCTCTCTCTCACATTACTGAAAGAAATAAGAATTTTCTTTTAGAGGCTTTTGCTGTAGGATATGTGCACTCACTGGAGAGAGAGAGAGAGAGAGAGAGAGAGAGAGAAACAGAAACAGTGAGAGGGAAAGTAAGAAATCACCCAAGGTGGGGGCGCATAGGCAGGCCACAATCCTTTCTCCATTCCACCTGCTGGCAACGAAATAAGAATTTTTTTTGCTGTGCCTAAGAAATTATCTCAAAAAGATAGGAGGGCTGGCTCAGCCTCACAGTGGCAATGCACTGCCCAGGAGAAGCTGCATCCCATGTGACAATCATGATCGAATCCTTGGTTCAGTCAGCCAGAAACACACCAGGCACACACACCAGTGCCCCAAATCAGATGGACTGGAGGACTGGAGGGAGGGAATCAGGGTGTGACTGGACCCTGTGGAGAGTCCTCATATTTCTCTCTCTTTCTCTCATTTTCACATGCACATATACAAGCTCTTTCATGAACATTGGAGGAAAAAAATTCCCTAGGGAGAAAATAAAAGACAGAAGCCCAGGCAGTCTTCCTAAAGGAGATGGTCTTGAGTAACATGTCAATGAGACATAAAAAGTGGAAGAAAATTCAAAACAGAAAACCTATGTGAACTCACTAAACTTTTAGCATGATAGGTTTATGAAATAATTATCTGCAAAACTGCATATTGTTTGGTATAACCAGCATAAAAGATGAATATGAAAAATAAGGGAGGTAGAGCTGAAAAGTCACACAAGGGTCTGATAATGGTAGCAGCCAGTGATGTGCTCTAAAAGGCTGGGAGGGTGGGAGGTATCAAAGACCGGCCTGTCTGTGTCAGAGTTCTGCCCAGAGACATCTACTCAGAGAGCCCCCCTTCAGTGCTGTGCACACGCTGCCCTTATGACAAAGGACCGACTTGGAGTCTCTCTCCAGCCCTGGCATCCTGAGCTGCACTTACCCAGTTGGTCCAGGCCGCTCCACTTGGATTCCCCCGGCTCATCAGACTGTCATGTCCAAAATGATACACACCCTTTTTTCTTCCCCCACAAACCTCGTCTTCCTGTCTCCACCTCAGAAACTGACACAGCCCCTCCTCCTGTCACCCAATCCAAAACTCAAGGGGCTTTCTAGAGCTCTTCTTCCATTTTCCTCACACCTACACCCTCTCCCACCCCTCACCCAGTTAGTGCAGTTAGACATATTTTCTTTCCTCTACACCCACTGCCACTGTCTTAGTTCAGCCTCTTGCTGTGCCTTCCTGGATGCTTATAAATGCCTCCGCCCCATTGTCTTGGCCTCCCCTCTCAAGCCATCTGGTCTCAACGTCACACTGCCACCAGGGTAGAAGTGCTAACCTGATAGTTTCTCCCTTGAAAATCATGTAGTGGATCACCAACCCCTACAAGGTAAAGTTCACATTCCTGGCCTACAAGCTCCTTCATGCTACATTTCTACCCTGGACTGACTGCCATGCCTAAACCCAGTCCTGACATTCTAAACTATGGAGATTTCTCCAAATATACCATGTTGCTTCATTCCTTTTTTGTCTTTCCTCAGGCTATAGCCACTGCCCAGAAAGTCCAGACACCCCATGGCACTCTCAGTCCTTTTCTTAGCCACCTGAGAAACTACTCTTCAGCTTTCAAGGTTCAGGTGAAGATCAGTCCTTCAGGAACTCTCTCCTGGGCAGTTGTATCTTCCTGTGCAAGCACCTGCTAGTGCCATAGGAGCTAATAATAGATACCGGACAAATACGGCAACTGACTGCTTAGTTATTTGTTTATATGTCCCTTTGATATAAATCTTCATTATACTGTGAAACTCTGGGAAGCTGAAAAATCTTATTTTTTGCAATTTTAGTGCTCACTGCATTATGGATACTTCATAAATGTTGGGTAAATAGTTAACTGGCTGGATAAGTGGATGGATGGCTTCTAGTTATTTACCAGTATTAACACAACTTAAACTACTAAAAGGAATTTTCCAATGAAAGAGACTCAGGTGTTTAGGGGGAAAAAAAGACTCATTAGGAAATACGCTATGCATTCACCAATTCACCAAAGCCAATAAAGATTTTTGAATTTGTATTTAGTCCTAATAAAGACTTAAAAAACATTTAGCTAATAATAATTCCATTATGAAGTACTTACTATAAGGTAAGATACCTCTATGTATCTTATCTACAACACAACATCACCTTGTGAATACATTGTTCCCAGGGCAAGCAAGTGGCATGGTGGTAAAGGCACTGAACATGGCCTACTGGTTTGAGTTCTGGACACGGCAACTTGTTTTCTTTCTTTTGTTTCTTTTTGGTGAATTACAATAAAAAAATAAAAATTTTTTAAAGTCGTGTTTAAAAAAAATGTATTTTTCCCATTTTATAAATGAGAGGACAGTCTTAGAGCATGTAAGGACACATGGCTAGGAATATGAAGTCTAAAGTCACATGAACCGACTTTAGGTTGATGCTTTTATCCACTGTTAGAATCAAATCATCAAAATATATATTGTACCAAAGAGCAGGATCTGGCATTCTCTTTAATAATTATTTAAACGGTATCGGTATTTTCTTGGATGTGTTATAGACAGAATTTAACCAACAGCTCCACCATGAGTACAGCAGAAAAGCAATAACGAAAGTGGTCAATATGAAATTTATTTTCATACCATGCACGATTTACACTGTCCCATTTATAGGTATTTTTTTAAAGACAAGTTTGCCAACAATGATCTATAATTATTTCTGTATTGAATATAAGTAAGACAGCAATGCTTCTGTTTTAGGCCATGTTCACCAAGTTGTTTTTAAATAATCTAAAAACACTCATAGCAGGTTAGGAACAGAATTCTCAGTAAATATTGTCATAACTTTCTACTTTGAAGAAATGAGATTTTCTTTTTCTCCCCCTAAAGACAATGAAGAATCCCAAAACACTGAAGCTTAACTATACTGTAGAGAACCTTCTGCATTGAATTTGGTTTGCTCAGCATTGTCTCATATAATTGCTTAAAATGCTAAAAAAAAAAAAAAATACTTAAGACAAAAACAAAACAGAAAAAACCTAGAACCTCAAAATAAGAAGAAATACAGCTTTCTTTAAAAGACCCTGTGGTAGGCTGACTTCAAGAAAGCCCCCAGTTATCCTCACCTCTTGGTAATTGCACCCTTGTTTAGTTTCCTCCCAACTGTGGCCCTTGCTCTGTGTGACTAAATGAATAAAGAAGATATAATATGTGACTGGGAAAGCTACATCAGTAAAAGCATTTTGGTCCATCTCCCTCTACCCTTCATCAAATCTCACTCTTTTTCAGTTCATTCATTGGGGAAGTTAGCTTCATGGTGTAAGACTAGCCACCTCTCAAGCAAGTCTACAGAAAGTCCCACATGGTTAAAAACAAAAACAAAAATGACTAAGGCTGACTGCCAACAGTCACGCAAGTGCCAGTAAATTTCCACATGACTATAATCCTTATCGATATATTGACTGCAATCACATGAGAGTTTGAACAGTAGTTACCCAGCTTGGTTGTTCCCAAATTCCGATTCTCAGAAATTGTGTGAGTAAATAAATGTTTACTGTCTTAAGCTGCTAAATCTGGTGATAATTCAGGACCAGCAGTTGGTGTAATGGCTATGTTGCTGGACTCCCATGTAGGCAACCACAGTTTGAGTCCCAGACACAGTAGCTTAAACTCATGCTGGGTGCGTGTGCGTGCGTGCATGCCCAAGATCCCAAGAGGAGAAGGGATTGTGGTGTGGCCATCCCCCATGGGGGGTCATTTCTCACTTTCTGTCTCTCTGTCTCTCTTTCTTTCTGGCAAGCACACGTGACATATTGCAAAAACCTCTCTCAAAAAAAATTTTGGTGATAATTCATCAGACAGCAACAGATACATAATAAAGACATGGTCTGGAAGTCATACATACCATTTCTGTTTGAATCTTATTGCTCACATATGCAGGTTTCTAGTCCCAATTCGATAAGTGGTTGGGTTGGAAAAGTAGTCTTTGTCCTAGGTGGCCATTAATCCTGCTAAATATAAGGCCTTTTGTCATGAAAGAAAAGGGGCAGAGGTAGACACATATTGAAAAGATATAACAGCTTGTGAGAAACACATTGTTAGCCCCTCATCAACCACATCTCTCAATATTTACACCCATGTAAAATTCCCTCCCATATGGGCTTGGTCATGTGATTTGCCTTGACCAAAGTATTACTAGCAAGCATGATACAAGACAGGCTTACACATTGGCTTATTGCCTCTTACCGGCCCAGCTACCAGCTCTAAGGAAGTCCTAGCTATCCTGCTGCAGAGAGAAGGACCAAGGTCTGAGTCAACCTCCCAGATAAATATAGTTGCATGTGTGAGCCCAACAGACACTGTATGAGGCAAAAGAGTCCCCATAGGACCATAAGGAAGAATCAATATTATGTAAAGCCACCAAGTTTGGGGATAGTTTGTTAATACAAAACAAATAAATAAACCCTACCATATACAAAATATTTTGCCTAGAAATTCTGTAAAATATAAAGTGTTCCTAAAATAAAGGGCATTTTGATTCTATCATAGAATTGGGTATCTGCTATCCTTAATTCCAATCAGATAAGGAAATTTACTTAAGTGACTGAATTATACAACTAAGCGTTCTTACAGCAGAAAGGATGAATCATATAGATCATGGAAAGTATTCTCATGCTAAAATATGTCTAATTAATTCTTAGTTTTTCTCTAAAACATCATTTCTTAAACTGTGGCATGAGTTCCATGGATTGACTTCAGGCATTGTATAAAACAGATGTTAAATTTTGTCTTTTTTTTTTTTTCTGGATAGTTTGAAACGTAATTTTGCGACAAGCATTCTGTTTATAAGAAATTAAGTTATTAAAGTATTGTTGACTTCAGATAATATATATCAGCAGTATACTAATTATACTATGCATGATCAGTAAACATCCAATTCATTGTCTTTTCTATGCCAAGATATATAGAATAATTTTCCTTTAAAGATAAACAAAGAGAACCAAAATTGACTGTTTTTATGGACACATGAGTTGTACAAATTTATTTAACAGAACTTAGCTCTAAAATGCCAAAGAAAACAAAATATAATAAACTTTTTATATTCTTAGATTTTATTTTCATAGTTGAACATAAATTGAAGACAAAAGTCTCAGTTATTTTGGTGTTTTTTTTTTCCAGTAAAAATATGAAGCCAAAAAATTCAAAGGAGAACCTTATGTCTGTCTATGATACATTAGAAAATGTGAATCTTTGTGAAAAGAAGACCGAATTTTACAAGGCTGAAATTTTACTAAATCTTGGATTTGCCCCAACACAGAAGTCTTGTCTCAAAGCATTTGAAAAGAAGCCACACATGGCTGAAAAGATCTCATTGAAATCATGTGGTCTGTTTTGCAACTTGGAGCAGAAAAATGCTACTGATGTAAGGTCCTTGTCAAATAATGTCTCTGACTCCACAAAGCAGGTCATGAATTATAGGCAGCTCTACCATTTGCCTACACCTGAATGAAACCATCCAGAGCTTTTAGTGCAGCACAAACCTTGGTTTCTTACATTAACAAGCACTGATTTGGCAAGGTCCTTTTGGATGGTCTAAAAGCCATATTTAAAATAGCAAAATATTTCTTTGCCAAGAAATCTGACTGAGAACAAACCATGATGATCTTTCAGGGGGAGTGAGGCACAAATCTAATTTTCCTTCTTTGTTAAAGAAAGTAGCTTCACACATCATTAGGATTCATTACTTCCATAGCATCATACCTTGATGTCAAAGACCCTGCCAACATCTCCCCCCAAATTTACATATTGCTTTCTGAAAATCTTTTTTTTATGAACAGTTGCAAGGTTTCTGCTTCACAGAAATTCATTGGCATTCAAGAGGATATAGCATCAAGAAGCCAATAGAACTGAATTTCAATCCCAGGGTGATCATTTATAAGTTGGGAGATCTTGAAAACTTCTGTAACTCCTCTGAGTCGAGAGCTTTTCCATGTGTTAAGTGATAATTATATCTACCTAAAACTACATGCAAATTCAATAATATATCAATGAATCTAGCAATGTGTCTCATACTTCGTAAACACTGGGTTGCTTTAAAGAAAATAAGCATCTCAAAACCTTTCTCATTCCTCTTTCTAAGGTTCCTCTTCTAAATGTTCCCAATGGAAAGAGAGCTTTTATCCATAGGCCTTATCATCACTATGGGTGGTGCTTCCAGGACTGAAAAAACGAAGTGTCTTCTGGCTCCTTTTCTCAAGTTCAGCCTACATCTTTCTCCCCAAAATCTACAAAGTATAATCTCTCACCCCACTCAGATCTGGGCAGTTTCCTCTCACAGACCATTCAATTGTTAGAGCTGCTCCGAATATGACATAGCCAACCCCATTTAACAAGTGTTCTTGGAGGGATGTACAGCTGTCTCCTCTGACGATCAGGGCTGCTCCGACTTTACATCCATCAGTTTAATTTTTATTCAGTTAGCATCTGATATCCACTAATCTAACCATCCTCTCTGTATATAGATATTGTTTTGTTTCGTTTTGTTTTTTTGAGAGACTTTTGCTATAGGGCATGTGCACTCGCAAGAAAGACTGAGAGAGACAGAGAGACAAAAAGCAAGAAATCACCCCCCAGGGGGGATGGCCACGCCACAATCCCTTCTCTTGCATTCTCCTCTCGGGATCTTGGGCACACATGCACACACGCTTGGCGAGAGTTTAAGCCACTGAGTCCGGGACTCGAATAGCGGTCGGCTACATGAGAGTTCAGCAACGTAGCCAATACACTAACTGCTGGCCCCAGGATATTGGGTTATTAACAGCACATGAAAAGCACAATAGTCCTGTGAACCCTTAATTTACTTCAGTAAGTATGTTTGTGTATTTGTTCATTTTTTAATTCATGATAGAAAGAAATGTGTGTGCTTGTGGTGAGAGGGTACCTCGACAGGGTCTCATCGCACCACTATCTCCTTCCTCCAGTCCTCCGGCTCATTAGAATCTTGGGCACACAGGCACACCAAGCATGGTTCAGTGCCCCTGGGCTGCGGATCTCAAATGGCAATCAGCCATGAGGCTTCTAGCACTGCTGTCTGGTTCACCATCAACTGTGCCATCGATGCTGAGCCGGTAAATGTTTTAAGGTAATTCATCATTCCATCTGCAGATTTTTAAACTCATCATCTAACTATTGTGTACTTTTGTTATTTTTAACTGGCATTCATTGAATGTTTTGAACTTCAGCAAACATTTCAAATATCTATTTGATCTTTACAAAAATCCTATGTGGTAGAAAAGCTAGATATTATTGGCCTCACTTTTTTTAGATATGGAACAAAAAATGTAAGTAAACCAGCTAAAGCTACTTGGCTATTCCACTGTCCAGTAAACTCGATCCTAGATCTTGTAGTTTAAAACCTGTGCCTTGACCACTATATTATGCTGTATCTTAATGTCACTGAGTATTGTCTTTTATCTAACTGGTAATAGAAATAGTCAAAACAAAGGGAAGCCTCTGAAATCAGCATCAAGCTATGTGTATAAACCAAATGACTGAGGAAAGAAAAGCTGGATCAAGACACATTTTCTTTGGTTCATATTTAAAATCTATATTCCTTATAAAAGCAAAAATGTTAAAAATAATTTTCAGGTTATAGAATATTAAACATGGTAATTATAGAACACATCAATAAGAAAAACAAAAATCACCTGGGTGTTATTTCAAGTGTATTGGATATTCATGAGCCTTCTGAGTACATAAAAGATCTGAAGTGGTGTGTGTTTTGAAACTGTCCCTGTGGCTGCTCGGTAGGAAATAGTTGAAAAGGCTGGGAGGCGGGGAATGGAAAGGGAGGCAGACATAGGAGCACTGGGGTGCCAAGATGTGATGTCTGGAACTGGCATATCCTTCCAAGGTACAGCTGATGGAATGGATGTGGAATGTGAGAAGAAAAAAAAAAGAAAAGAAAAGTCAAAAAGAAATTGAGATTTCAGCCTGAGAAATGGGTGGATGATGGGTATTTGGTTCAATAGGAAAGAGAAAGGGGTGAACAGGTTTTGCAGCTTCCAGCAAGCTGAAAATTCTGATTTGGTTGTCTGGAGGTTACTCATTCATTGTGGACTATCGTGAGCAGTTAAATGTCTGAGTCTAGAAGGCAGGGGTGGGTGGGAACATTAAAATGTGGGTGCATTATTATTATACCACACTGCCTCACTGCACTAATGCAGCTTGAAATTTGTCTCAGATGCTGCCCGTGTGATCTAAATAGCTGAACAATCAGCACAGTTATTTCAGCCATCTAAGAAAGTTAGTTTAAATCAACTCGTTTAAATTAATAACCTATGTGACTAAAAGTATAAAATTGATCATGCTACACTTGACCAAGCACAGTGGAGATTATAAGAAGCCATTTGCCTCTCTAATAACAATTTGTTTATTGATTATTATAGGGAAAACGTTCAAGTATCATTTGCTCCCACTTGCTTTGTTATTAACAGTTTCAGTTTTGGGGACCAGTAGTTAGCGTAAAGGCTATGTCGCTGAACTCCCATGTAGCCCACCGTGGTTCAAGTTCTGGACCTGGTGGCTTAAACTCACACCCGGCACGTGTGCGTGTGTGCCCAAGATCCTGAGAGGAGAATGGAGGAGAAGGGATTGCAGCGTGGCCATCCCCCTTGGGGGGTGATTTCTGACTTTCTAGCTCTCTGTCTCTCTCTGTGTTTCTAGCGAGCACACACACCCTATAGCAAAAATCTCTCAAAAAAAAAAAAAAAAAGGAAGAAGAAGAAAGAAATTTAATATTTTCAGTTTTGTTCTTCTGGGGAAGGGGTTTTAGTAATCCCCGCTTCTTTGTGTTTAGTTGTTCAAACATCTAAAACAACCTTATTCTATTTTTATTTTTAAATTATTCATTTTAAATAGTAGTAATTGCATAATTACTGGCTGTCTAGTTTGATAATAGTTCAAAAATAATTTCTGAATAACTAAGTACGTTTATCCTCTCAAGTCTGGATCAAGGATGGCTAAATCAAGCAGTTGGAGGTGGAGCTGTCTTATGCCTCTTAAACTTATTCCTGGGTCACCAAGCAACCTTCTTATTATAATCTAGCTTCCTATGTCATGTCTCAAAATAATATGCTGGGCTGCATGACAATCTTAATTCTCATTGAAAAATGTTATCTTCTGAAGTACAATAAATAAATAAACAGATAAATAGCCAGAGTTTTCTCCGTGAGGAGCCAAGACACAAATGAGATGTAATAAAATTTGAAAGAAACATAACAAAAGGAAAAGCTTGAGAGAGGATAGATTCAAACATACAGTCTCAAGATCGCCAATTAGAAATAACAACAGCGATTCAACAGCTGATAGTGATAGTAGAGAAGAACAGCAGTGATGCACAGCAGAAGATAGGAGAAAATGAAATAATCTTAAAATCTAAAGGAACTCCTGCCCCCACAGACACTCATGCTAAATTTAGGCAATATCTTTAAAGAAATGATGGGTTAATAGCTGTTTCTTTGTGCTTTGTTAATCCTTGACAGTATCAGTGTGTCAGGAAAAGACCAAACCAGAATGGTAGAATAACATAAGAGTTGTGGGAGAAATTGCTGTATGCAGCATACCCCAGTGACAAGTTAAGCTACTGGTAATATGAGAAGCCCCACAACTTTTCCTAATGTGTGCTATATAGTAAGCGCCATTCTAAGTGCTTTGCACACATTTCCTCATTTACTCTTTAAATACCTGAGTGAGATAAGTACCGTCACCATTTTAGGTTAATTGTCTAAATAGTGTATAAAGAACACCACAACAGAGCTGTTTTAGGCTGCCCTCTTTTGGGTACTAATGATAAAAAAGCAACCTGAACAAGCTTAAGGAGAAAGAAAGTGTGATTTATGTAAGCAGACCATGTTCACAGGAGCTGGTGTTGCAGCTCTTTCTGCTCTGCCACTGTTTTTCAATATGTAGGCTTGGTTCTCTCTATCGTCAAAGTGGCTTCCTCCTCATAGTTTGGGTCAAGGCTACCAGGACCTGCTTTCTGATGTCTCCTGACTTCACCATCCAAGAGAGATGCTCTTTTTTTTTTTTTTTTTGGAGAGGTTTTCGCTATAGGGTGCGTGCACTCTCCAGACAGACAGAGAGAGACATAGAGACAGAAAGCGAGAAATCACACCCCCCCCCAGGGGGGATGGCCACGCCACAATCCCTTTTCCTCCATTCTCCTCTCGGGATCTTGGGCACGCACGCACACGTGCCCGGCGTGAGTTTTAAGCCACCGGGTCTGGGACACGAACTGCAGTTGACTATGTGGGAGTCCAGCGACATAGCCATTACGCTAACTGCTGTTCGAGAGATGCTCTTTCTAAACCTGGACCACCTCACTGGGCAGAGAGCACTGTTCTTACTGGCTCAGCTCTTGCATTGACTCTAACCTTTGTATCGTCCACAGCCTGAGGATGGCAAGAGAACAAACTGTTGGAGGATTCTAGTGCTGGAGACCACCAGAAATGTTGTGCACTACACTGCTCTAAGAAATGAAACTGTGAGACCAGCAGATAGCAAAATGGTTATATCACTGGACTTCCACCATGATTTGAGTCCTGAACCTGATAGCTTAAACACACACCAGGTGCATGTGCATGCATGCCTAAAATCCTGAGAGGAGAATGGAGGAAAAGGGATTACAATGGGGCCATCTACTTGGGGGGTGTGTGGGGGGGGTAATTTCTGAATTTCTGTCTTACTGTCTCTCCAGCAAGTACACACGCCTTCTAGCAAAAAAAATCTCTAAAGAAAATGAACTTATTTTCCAAACAGCTGAAGAGATGAAGCAGAACATCAAAGAAAAAAAATAATTGACCTTACCTTAGTTACCAAAGTTTCATGATAGATTAATTACTGGTTTATCTGTTCTATGTGATATCAGAACCCAGAAAATGAAAATATTCAAATTAGTCAGATTCTGATTTATCTTCATTTGTGAAATAGCACCTCTACATGTGAAATAATCCTTTTCCCAAAATATTAAAATATGGGGTAGAGATTTTAAACTTTGAGGCCCCAATCTTCTTTAAGAATTAGAAGATTAAGAATCTATGTAGAGGAAGGGAATCAAGGGGTAAAGAAGCAAAACATTTAAGAGACACAAAAATGGAAAATGATCTGTTGATAATATATATATTATTTTTAATCTGATTAATCTACAGTGTATTCATGCTGAGAAACTTAATTTTGCAGGTTCTAATGATATACAGTGATTGAATTTATAAAAAATAATAAAATATAAAAAATAAAATAAATCTAAAAACAAAAAAGGAATCTATGTATAGCCCCTTAGTACTGCAGTTAGGCACTATTCATTTGAAGCTAAATTCCATATGATTGACCAAGGTTCCAGTCCTGGCCTGACAACTTGAAAAATTCACAAAAGCCCCACCAGCTCCCCAAAACCCTGATGTCATGGAGAATTAGAAGAAAAAGGATTGTGGCATAACCAGGAACCATTGGGGGCTTCTCTCCCCACCTCCACCTCCCTCTCTCTCACACACATACATACATGCAACCTGACATTTATTTATATATATACACATACATACTAAGAATCCATGGGTCATAGAGGGCCAGTGATTAAACTGTTAGTGCTGAACTTTATACCCACCAGCTTTGTAATGATACAAACCACATTTTTCCCTTGGCAGAAACCACTTAGACTACAAGACTGGCAGAGGAAGAAGGACTTGTTTCTTCTGCAGCTTTCTTGTTGGATTCCAATTTGGATGAGCACAAACCTAGCAATGCTTTTTCACCCCAGTAAAGACAGTTTGTTTTGGGAGCTTCAACTGAACCTAGTGCGAGGAGATTCCAATACTCTCAGAACCAACCCCATCATGCCCTCTTAAAGACACCTTCACAAACTACCTGAAGGACCCAACACCACATGAGCGGCAGCTCCTTAAGGATCTAAATTTTAGGTCTAGGAGGCCTCATCTGCAAACTTCTGAATTTTAACAATTTCCTTTGCTTTTGCAACTCTACAGATAGCATTCTGCTTTGCCTCCTCATATAATTCTTATTTAGAGTTCTCTTTTTACCCTTTTAGTTACCTTGACAATAATTTATACTGCATTAATATTTTTTTAATTTGTCTTTTTCATGATGAAGTACATATGCATACATTTGAGAGAGCTGAAGAGATGAACACCCTCCATAGGATCTCATCATGCTGTAATCCCTTTCCTCCTGTTCTCCAGCCCATTGGATCTCAAGCACTCACATGTGTGTCCAGAATGTTTTAAGCTCACCAGGCCTAGTATCCACACCATCGCCACCATGTGGGATCCAGCACTTTTAAGCAGCACATTACTGCAGCACCAAGGAACTGGTTTGACTACTCTCTATATTAAATTTTTTTTCTGGTAAAAATAGCTGGTATGATATCTATTTCCTAAATAGATAATTACGCCATAGTCCCAGAAATATGCACAAATTACAAGCATATGCTCCACATAAAGATTTCAAGGAGTTCACTGATACATTAAAATTCTTTACAGCTCTTATGGAATCTATGAATCCAAGATTAAGAAGCTTGGGGTCTGGGGACCAACAGATGTCATAATGCTTACATTGCTGGACTCCCACACGGCCAACCATAGTTCAAGTCCCAGGCACAGAGGCTTGAAACTCAGGCCAGGTATATGTGCATGCATGCCCAAAATTCTGAGAGGAGAATGGAAGAGAAGGGATTATGGCATGGCCATCACCCCTGGAGGTTAATTTCTCTCTTTCTGTCTCTGTGTCTCTCTTTGCCTCTCTAGCAAGTACATGCACACTGTAGCAAAAATCTCTCAAAAATTAAAAAAAAAAAGCTTGAGGTTTGATGTAGAATATCTTTAATAATAGCTCTTTAAAAAATAATTTTAAAATATCCTGGGTTCCAGGCTAATGCTCATTAAACAACCCAGTTGCATAATTAAATACATTTACCTGTGTTGTGTGGTGTTTCCTGAAAGGTGGCCTTGCCATTTCAAATGAGATATCACATAAAGTGATTATATATTTACCAGTGAAAATTGATTAGTAAATCATGATTCTGAAGGAGAATTTCATGGTCTTGGGGAGCTTCTTTTTAATCATAGTCTATTCTATGAATAGTTTAAAAGATCAGAATTTTTTTGGAGGGTTTTTACTATAGGGTATGTGCACTAACCAGAGAGACAGAGAGACAGAAAGCGAGAAATCACCCCCTGGTGGGATGGCCACACTCCAATCCCTTCTCCTTCTTTCTCCTCTTGAGATCTTGGGCACGCATGCATACATGCCTGGTGTGAGTTTAAGCCACCAGGTCTGGGACTCGAATTGCTGTCGACTGCATGGGAGTCCAGCGACATAGCCATTAGGCCAACTGCTGGTCCCGCCAATTTATTTTTTTTAATGAAGCTTATTCTTATAATTTTTTCAGCCTTTATTTTGGTAGGATCCAATGAATCAACTTCCCTTGGATTTAAGTTGAATCAAAGTAACAGCTGATATTAAGATCTAGAAAACTGTGGGCTGCTGTCATGTCACAAATGTCATCCTTTTCCTAAACTCAAGAGAACTCCCAGATGAAATGCAGATACCCTGAGAACAGATAAGATAATGTTCAAAGACAAAAAATACATTTTACAGTTCCTATTTATATCCATGTTTTATTTCATGACTTTTAAATTTCTATTACTGTTCATATTTTATAATTACATAATTTATTGCTTTGTTAAAAGCAAGTAAATATTTAATACATAAAAATAAATATCTTTACTATGAGTAAATTTTCAAAATCTTTTAATAATAAAGGTCCACTTTCTATTTCTACCAGTGCTCTATTGACAAAGAACTATATTTTCTGCAGCACAAGTTACCAAATTTTGACCTCAGGTTACATTTGACCCCTATGTGGTCCTCCAAGCAAAGAATGGGGGAAAAATAAAGAAAGAAAAAGATGTGATAGAGACTGTATGCTACCCTTAAAGACCAAGTTTTCTTTTTCCATCCTCAAGAAAAAAGTGTTTTCTGCCTTCTGCTTTGGAGTAAACCCACTCAAAATACTTGAAAATTTTTTTGAAAGGGTGAAGGAGATTTCCCCTTCTATTTTGCAAATGAAATTAGTATAAATGAGAAGGAGAATGGGCACAAGTTTATGGGCTCATGCTCATGGTCCACTATAGATATTACAGACATCAAAAATAATTATTCGAGGGACCAGTTGGTGGTGTGGTGGTTAAGGCACTGGACACTCCCACATGGCCAATTGGTTTGAGTCCTGGACTTGGTGGCTTGCTTCCTCATTTTCCCTCTCTCTCTGTCTCCCTTCCTCCAATTAAAATAAATGGTTGAATAAATAATATTAAATGATTCTTGGGGACCAGCAGTTAGCATAATGGCTATGTTGCTGGACTCCCCATGTAGTCGACTGCAGTTCGCATCTCGGACCCGGTAGCTTAAAACTCATGCCAGGCCTCTCAAAAAAAAAAAAAAAAAAAAAAAAAACACCCACCCCCGAATGTGTTAGGGATCTTGAGGATGCATGCCCACAAACCCAGCATGAGTTTTAAGTCACCGATTCCAGGACTCAAATCACAATCGACTACATGGAGTCCAGCAATGTTCTGGAAAGCCATGGCCCCCTAAAGAAAAAAAAAAAAAAAAAAAAAAAACTCTCAAAAAAAAAAATTAAATAATTATTTAAAAAATAAAATAATTATTCAAATAGAATAAAAGTCAAGTTCCAGGGCAGCAACAGCCAAGGCACTGATAACATTTTTAAGGAGGTCGAAGACCCTTACGGGGGCCTATAACACTGGCTCAATGGTAAGCAAAGAGTAAGTTGGCACTGAGAGTTTTATATAAATATCTGACTATAAAACTCCATTATGACTTAATGAGTGATTATTAACCAGCAAAATTAAGATAAATTATTTTCAGTTTTCTCTTACTAAGGAGTGAGAAATACGTTTTAGTGACAGAAAGTGGCTGAAATAAATATTCCCAAATTTTCAGGTTAATTCACATGCAAGAAAGTAGGCTATACAGAATGACTTGATACTCAGCTAACTCATTCTTGAAAATATCAAGATGATAACAGAAGCTTAAAGCCAAACTGCTGTGAGCCAATTCATTGAAGATGCCCCATAGCACCTGTTAATGAAAAAGAGGAAATTAAAATATAAGGTAATTAGAATATCTATGTTAGGAGTAATAAGGCTTTCCAGTAGGCCTATTAACTATGATATGTTAATTCTGTCCTATTTTAGAGTTCACTAAACACACACTTCACAATGTCTAAAATCTGGAAGCTGGGAATATATCTGTTCTCTGGCCTCTGGATCAAATAGAATTAACCTTTTCAAATTTAAATATAAATGCCTAGTAAAAAAACACCAACTAAAATATGTGAGGGCCAGGACAGAAAGTTCTTATTGTTCTCTGAGGCACCATATTAGAACCTGAATAGCCTGAACACAGGGATCCTGCCTGTGGCAGACATTGCTAGTCAACTAGCCAGTATCCATTCCACCTCCTTCCTTTTCAACAGAACTTCAATGTTGTTTGCGGCAACTGTGCAGCTAACTTCAAAGACCCAATCTCCCCACTAAGAGTAGCTATGTAACTCAGAATCCACCTATTGGTTTGTGGGTTAAGTCCTTGGGATGAGTATTCTCTCCAAAATAAAAATTCAAAATCTGCAAGCCATCTTCCTTCCTGGAAGGTATATTTAGGCCTAATGAAACCACAACATTTGCCATCATAATAAAGAGAGCTGCATACAAAGAAAGGCAGAGCAAGCCAACCTTGGTAGCATTCACAGGGAGCTGAACAGATTTTGGCGATTTCCATCATGTTATGAAAAGGAAAAAAAAATGTTTTAAAGCTGCTGATGATCAAGTTTTTTGTCACTTCCAGATTAATGCAGTCCTAAATTTTATGTGTTATTTGTGCTAAATATAGTCTTACTAAGTGCTTTAAATACACTGCCTAATTTCATGTTTCAATAGCTCTATAGAGAGGAAAATATTATTCCCCGTATTACAACGAAGTTAAATAACTCAGTCAAGATTAACAATGACTATAAAGCAGGACTTAAATTCAAATCAAGATCTGGTCATCTCTATTATTTCCAGAGCCTAGTGCACTACTCACAGAGAGTTATCAAGAACAGTTTTTGTTCAGGATATTTGCATAACAGACATCCAAAGAATCTGAAGAGAGCAACTCTAGTTTATATATATTTTATTTTGGAACCCAAATATTAAGATTTTATTTACAAAGCCTTTTGGTGTACAAAGAATAACAATGTTGTTATAATCTTGGTGTAACTGGTAGCCACGGACAATTGAAATACCAGTCATAGCTATCCATCCTACAGCAAGAATCTTACACAAAAGCATAATGCTTATGATTTTGTTGGAGTGAAGTCTCCAAGCTTGGTTGTGGATTACCAAAAGGGACTGAATAGAGGAAGGCATAATGTTACAAGAATTATTCTTTGGAGCCGCGGGGCGGCGGC